>NW_028270141.1:46757287-47085888 GCF_037043375.1 Chiloscyllium plagiosum
CCCAACCACCTCTCTCCCCCAACCCATTCTCCCCCCACCCACCTCTCTCTCCCCCAACCTATTTCTCCCCCCACCCACCTCTCTCTCCCCCAACCTCTCTCCCCCAACCTCCCTCTCTCCCCCCCACCTACCCTCTCTCTCCCCCACCTACCCTCTCTCCCCAACCCCTCTCCCGCCCCACCTATCTCTCTCTCCCCCCAACCCACCCCTCTCTCCCCCCCGACCCCTCCCCCCCCACACACCTCTCTCCCCCCAACCCCTCTCCCCCCGACCCACCTCTCTCTCCCCCAACCTCCCTCTCTCCCCCCACCTACCCTCTCTCTCCCCCACCTACCCTCTCTCTCCCCCACCTACCCTCTCTCCCCAACCCCTCTCCCGCCCCACCTATCTCTCTCTCCCCCCAACCCACCCCTCTCTCCCCCCCGACCCCTCTCCCCCCACACACCTCTCTCCCCAACCCCTCTCCCCCCGACCCACCTCTCTCTCCCCCGATCCCACCTCTCTCTTCCCCCAACCCCTCTCCCCCCACCCACCTACCTCTCCCCCCCACCTCTCTCTCTCCCCCCCACCTCTCTCTCTCCCCCCCACCTCTCTCTCTCTCCCCCCCACCTCTCTCTCTCCTCCCCACCTCGCTCTCTCCCCCACCTCACCTCGCTCTCCCACCTACCTCTCTCCCCCCTCCCACCTAGCTCTCTCCCCCTCCCACCTACCTCTCTCCCCCTCCCACCTACCTCTCTCCCCAATTCTCTCCCCCCAACCTCTCTCTCTCCCCCCCACCTCTCTCTCGCCCCCCACCCACCTCTCTCTCTCCCCCACTTCTCTCTCCCCCCCACCCATCTTTCTCTCCCCCCACCCACCTCTCTCTCTCCCCCAACCCCTCTCTCCCCCCCAACCCACCTCTCTCTCCCCCAACCTCTCTGCCCCCAACCTCCCTCTCTCCCCCCCACCCACCTCTCTCTCCCCCAACCTCTCTCTCCCCAGCCCACCCACTTCTCTCTCCCCAACCTCTCTCTTCCCCCCCACCCACCTCTCTCTCCCCCAACCTCTCTCCCCCCACCTCTCTTCCCCCCACCCACCTCTCTCTCCCCCCAACCTCTCCCCCCACCAACCTCTCTCCCCCACCAACCTCTCTCCCCCCACCAACCCCTCTCCCCCCACCAACCTCTCTCCCCCCAACCTCTCTCCCCCCAACCCCTCTCCCCCCCCCACCAACCTCTCTCTCCCCCACCTACCCTCTCTCCCCCCGGCCCACCCCTCTCTCCTCCCCGACCCCTCTCCCCCCCCACCCACCTCTCTCTCTCCCCAACCTCTCTCTCCCCCAACCCTCCCCCCCCACCCACCTCTCCACCACCGACCTCTCCCCCCCACCCACCTCTCTCCCCCACCCACCTCTCTCTCTCCCCCCACCCACCTCTCTCTCTCCCCCCCCACCTCTCTCTCTACCCCCCACCTCTCTCTCTCCCCCCACCTCTCTCTCTCCCCCCCACCTCTCTCTCTCCCCCCACCTCTCTCTCTCCCCTCCACCTCTCTCCTCTCCCCTCCACCTCTCCCTCTCCCCCCACCTCTCTCTCTCCCCCATCTCTCTCTCCCCCATCTCTCTCTCTCTCCCCCCACCTCTCTCTCTCTCCCCCCACCTCTCTCTCTCCTCCCCCACCTCTCTCTCTCTCTCCCCCCACCTCTCTCTTTCTCCCCCACCTCTCTCTCTCCCCCACCTCTCTCTCTCCCCCCACCTCTCTCTCTGCCCCCACCTCTCTCTCCGCCCCCACCTCTCTCTCCGCCCCACCTCTCTCTCCCCCAACCTCTCTCTTCTCCCCCCCCCCCACCTCTCTCTCCCCCCCACCTCTCTCTCTCCCCCCCATCTCTCTCTCCCTCCACCTCTCTCTCTCCCCCCCATCTCTCTCTCCCTCCACCTCTCTCTCTCCCCCCCACCTCTCTCTCTTCCCCCCCACCTCTCTCTCTCCCCCAACCTCTTTCCCCCCCCCACCAACCTCTCTCCCCCCAACCAACCTCTCCCCCCAACCCATTTCACCCCCCACCCACCTCTCTCTCCCTAAACCTCTCTCCCCCAACCTCGCTCTCTCCCCCCACCTACCCCTCTCTCCCCCACCTACCCTCTCTCTCCCCCACCTACCCTCTCTCTCCCCAACCCCTCTCCCACCCCACCTATCTCTCTCCCCAACCCCTCTCCCCCCACCCACCTCTCTCTCCCCAACCCCTCTCCCCACCCACCCACCTCTCTCCCCCCAACCCCTCTCCCCCCCACCCACCTCTCTCTCCCCCAACCCCTCTCCCCCGACCCACCCCTCTCTCCCCCCCGACCCCTCTCCCCCCCCACCCACCTCTCTCTCCCCCCAACCCTCTCCCCCACCCACCTCTCTCTCCCCCCCACCCAACACTCTCTCCCCCCACCCACCTCTCTCTCTCCCCCCCACCTACCTCTCTCTCCCCCCCACCTACCTCTCTCTCCTCCAACCCCTCTTCCCCCGACCCCACCTCTCTCTCCCCAACCCCTCTCCCCCCACCCACCTCTCTCTCCCCAACCCCTCTCCCCCCCCACCCACCTCTCTCTCCCCCAACCCCTCTCCCCCCCACCCACCTCTCCACCCACCGACCTCTCCCCCCACCCTCCTCTCTCCCCCCACCCACCTCTCTCTCTCTCCCCCACCTCTCTCTCTCTCTCTCCCCCCACCTCTCTCTCTCCCCCCACCTCTCTCTCTCCCCCCACCTCTCTCTCTACCCCCACCCCTCTCTCTACCCCCCACCCCTCTCTCCCCCCCATCTCTCTCCCCCCACCTCACTCTCTCTCCCCCCACCTCGCTCTCTCCCCCCCACCTCGCTCTCTCTCCCCCCCACCTCGCTCTCCTCTCTTCCCCCCACCTCGCTCTCTCTCTTCCCCCACCTCTCTCTCTCTCTCTCCCCCCACCTCTCTCTCTCTCTCTCCCCACCACCCCTCGCTTTCTCTCCCTCCCAACCCCCCTCTCACCCCCCCACCCACCTATCTCTCTCCCCCCTATCTCTCTCTCTCTTCCCCATCCACCTCTCTCCCTCCCCAACTCTCTCTCTCCCCCACCTCTCTCCCTCCCCCACCACTCTCTATCTCTCTCTCCCCCCCCACCCTCTCTTTCTCTCCCCCATCCCTCTCTCTCTCCCCCCACCTCTCTCTCTCTCTCTCTCTCCCCCCACCTCTCTCTCTCTCTCTCTCTCCCCCACCTCTCTCTCCTCTCTCTCTCCCCCCACCCACCTATCTCTCTCCCCCTATCTCTCTCTCTCTTCCCCATCCACCCTCTCTCCCTCCCAACTCTCTCTCTCCCCCACCTCTCTCTCTCTCTCCCCCCCACCCCTCTCTTTCTCTCCCCCATCCCTCTCTCTCTCCCCCCACCTCTCTCTCTCTCTCTCTCTCTCTCCCCCCACCTCTCTCTCTCTCTCCCCCCCCACCTCGCTCTCTCCCCCCCACCCCTCTCTCTCCCCCCCCACCTCTTTCTCTCCCCCACCCACTTCTTTCTCTCCCCCCCACCCACCATGCTCTCTCCCCCCCACCCACCACTCTCTCCCCCCCCACCCACCACTCTCTCTCCCACGACCCACCTCTCTTTTCCCCCCACCTCTCTCTCCCCCGCTACCTCTCTCTCTCCCCCCCACCCCTCTCTCTCCCCCCCACCGACCTCTCTCTCCCCCCCACCGACCTCTCTCTCCCCCTGACCCACCTCTCTCTCCCCCCAACTTTCTCCCTCCCAAATCTCTCTCTCTCCCCCACTCTCTCTCTCTCTCTCCCCCCACCCCCTTTCTCTCTCCCTCACCCCCCCACCCACCTCTCTCTCTCCCCCTCACCCACCTCTCTCCCCAACTCTCTCTCTCCCCCCACCAACCTCTCCCCCAACCCATTTCTCCCCCCCACCCCACCTCTCTCTCCCCCAACCTCTCTCCCCAACCTCCCTCCTCTCCCCCCCACCTACCCTCTCTCCCCAACCCCTCTCCCGCCCCACCTATCTCTCTCTCCCCCCAAACCCACCCTCTCTCCCCCCCGACCCCTCTCCCCCCCACACACCTCTCTCCCCCCCACACATCTCTCTCTCCCCCAACCCCTCTTCCCCCCGACCCACCTCTCTCTCCCCGACCCACCTCTCTCTCCCCCAACCCCTCTCCCCCCCACCCACCTACCTCTCCCCCCCACCTCTCTCTCTCCCCCCACCTCTCTCTCTCCCCACCACCTCTCTCTCCCCCCACCTTTCTCTCTCTCCCCCACCTCGCTCTCTCTCCACCCCACTCGCTCTCCCACCTACCTCTCTCCCCCTCCCACCTACCTCTCTCCCCCTCCCCACCTACCTCTCTCCCCCAATTCTCTCCCCCCAACCTCTCTCTCTCCCCCCCCACCTCTCTCTCGCCCCCCACCCCCTCTCTCTCTCCCCCACTTCTCTCTCCCCCCCACCCATCTCTCTCACCCCCCCACCCACCTCTCTCTCCCCCAACCCCTCTCTCCCCCCCACCCACCTCTCTCTCTCCCCCACTTCTCTCTCCCCCCCACCCATCTCTCTCTCCCCCCCCACCCACCTCTCTCTCCCCCAACCCCTCTCTCCCCCCCACCCACCTCTCTCTCCCCCAACCTCTCTGCCCCCAACCTCCCTCTCCCCCCCCACCCACCTCTCTCTCCCCCCCAACCTCTCTCTCCCCACCCACCCACTTCTCTCTCCCCAACCTCTCTCTCCCCCCACCCACCTCTCTCTCCCCCAACCTCTCTCCCCCCCACCCACCTCTCTCTCCCCCCAACCTCTCTCCCCCCACCAACTCTCTCCCCCCACCAACCTCTCTCCCCCCCACCAACCTCTCTCCCCCCCCCCCAACCTCTCTCTCCCCCACCAACCTCTCTCTCCCCCACCTACCCTCTCTCTCCCCCACCTACCCTCTCTCTCCCCACCTACCCTCTCTCTCCCCCAACTACCCTCTCTCTCCCCCACCTACCCTCTCTCTCCCCCAACTACCCTCTCTCTCCCCCAACCCCTCTCCCCCCCCACCCACCTCACTCTCCCCAACCCCTCTCCCCCAACCCACCTCTCTCTCCCCCCAACCCCTCTCCCCACGACCCACCCCTCTCTCCCACCCAACCCCTCTCCCCCCACTCACCTGTCTCTCCCCCCCACCCACCTCTCTCTCACCCCCACCCACCTCTCTCTCACCCCCACCCACCTCTCTCTCCCCCAACCCCTCTCCCCCCCACCAACCTCTCCCACACCCCAACCTCTCTCTCCGCGCCACCTCTCCCCCCCACCCACCTGTCTCTCCCCCCAACCTCTCTCTCCCCCCACCTCTCTCTCCCCCCCACCTCTCTCTTTCCCCCCCACCTCTCTCTCTCTCCCCCCACCTCTCTCTCTCTCTCCCCCACCTCTCTCTCTCCCCCCACCTCTCTCTCTCTCCCCCAACCTCTCTCTCTCCCCCCAACCTCTCTCTCTCCCCCACCTCTCTCTCTCCCCCAACCCTCTCTCTCTCCCCCAACCTCTCTCTCTCCCCCAACCTCTCTCTCTCCCCCCAACCTCTCTCTCTCCCCCCACCTCTCTCTCTCCCCCCACCTCTCTCTCTCCCCCCACCTCTCTCTCTCCCCCCCACCTCTCTCTCCGCCCCCACCTCTCTCTCCGCCCCACCTCTCTCTCTCCCCCACCTCTCTCTCTCTCCCCTCAACCTCTCTCTCCCCCCAACCTCTCTCTCTCACCCCAACCTCTCTCTTTCCCCCACCTCTCTCTCTCTCCCCCCACCTCTCTCTCTCCGCCCCCACCTCTCTCTCCGCCCCCACCTCTCTCTCCCTCCCCCCTCTCTCTCTCTCTCCCCCCACCCTTTCTCTCCCCCCCTCTCTCTCCCCCCCCTCCCCCCCCATCTCTCTCTCCCTCCACCTCTCTCTCCCCCCACCTCCTCTCCCACCCCACCTCTCTCTCTCCCCCCTATCTCTCCCCCCACCTCTCTCTCTCCCCCACCTCTCTCTCTCCCCCCCCATCTCTCCCCCACCTCTCTCTCTTCTCCCCCCACCTCTCTCTCTCCCCCCTACCTCTCTCTGCCCCCACCTCTCTCTCCCTCCCCCCCTCTCTCTCCCCCCACCCTCTCTCTCCCCCACCCTCTCTCTCTCCCCCCATCTCTCTCTCCCCCCATCTCTCTCTCCCCCCACCCTCTCTCTCCCCCATCTCTCTCTCCCTCCACCTCTCTCCCCCCCACCTCTCTCTCTCCCCCATCTCTCTCTCCCCCACCCCTCTCTCCCCCACCTCTCTCTCCCCCCCACCTCTCTCCCCCCACCTCTCTCTCCCCCCACCTCTCTCTCCCCCCACCTCTCTCTCTCTCTCCCCCCCATCTCTCTCTCCCCCCATCTCTCTCTCCCCCCACCTCTCTCTCTCTCCCCCCACCTCTCTCCCTCCCCCCACCTCTCTCTCCGCCCACCTCTCTCTCTCCCCCATCTCTCCCCGCCCCACATCTCTCTCTCTCCCCCCTCTCTCTCTCTCCGCCCACCTCTCTCTCTCCCCCATCTCTCCCCGCCCCACCTCTCTCTCTCTCCCCCCTCTCTCTCTCTCCCCCCACCTCTCTCCCCACCCTCTCTCTCCCCCCCATCTCTCTCTCCCCCATCTCTCTCTCCCTCCACCTCTCTCTCTCCCCCCCACCTCTCTCTCTCCCCCCATCTCTCTCTCCACCCACCCTCTCTCTCCCCCATCTCTCTCTCCCCCCACCTCTCTCTCTCCCCCCCACCTCTCTCTCTCCCCCCCCATCACTCTCTCCCCCCATCTCTCTCTCCCCCCACCTCTCTCTCTCCCCCCTCTCTCTCTCCCCCCACCTCTCTCTCTCCCCCCCATCTCTCTCTCCCCCATCTCTCTCTCCCTCCACCTCTCTCTCTCCCCCCATCTCTCTCTCCACCCACCCTCTCTCTCCCCATCTCTCTCTCCCCCCACCTCTCTCTCTCCCCCCCACCTCTCTCTCTCCCCCCCATCACTCTCTCCCCCCATCTCTCTCTCCCCCCACCTCTCTCTCTCCCCCCAACCTCTCTCTCTCCCCCCCACCTCTCTCTCTCCCCCCACCTCTCTCTCTCCCCCCACCTCTCTCTCTCCCCCCACCTCTCTCTCTCCCCCCCACCTCTCTCTCTCCCCCCCACCTCTCTCTCCCCCCCACCCTCTCTTCCCCCATCTCTCTCTCCCTCCGCCTCTCTCTCCCCCCACCTCTCTCTCTCCCCCCCATCACTCTCTCCCCCCATCTCTCTCTCCCCCCATCTCTCTCTCTCCCCCCACCTCTCTCTCCCCCCACCTCTCTCTCTCCCCCCCACCTCTCTCTCTCCCCCCCACCTCTCTCCCCGCCCCCACCTCTCTCTCTCCCCCCTCTCTCTCTCCCCCCACCTCTCTCTCTTCCCCCCCACCTCTCTCTCTCCCCCAACCTCTTTTCCCCCCCCCACCAACCTCTCTCCCCCCAACCAACCTCTCCCCCCAACCCATTTCTCCCCCCACCCATCTCTCTCTCCCTAAACCTCTCTCCCCCAACCTCGCTCTCTCTCCCCCACCTCCCCTCTCTCTCCCCCACCGTACCCTCTCGCTCCCCCACCTACCCTCTCGCTCCCCCACCTACCCTCTCTCTCCCCCACCTACCCTCTCTCTCCCCCACCTACCCTCTCTCTCCCCCACCTACCCTCTCCCACCCCACCTACCCTCTCCCACCCCACCTACCCTCTCCCACCCCACCTATCTCTCTCTACCCCACCCCACTCCCCCCCACCCAACTCTCTCTCCCCAACCCCTCTCCCCCCCCACCCACCTCTCTCTCCCCCAACCCCTCTCCCCCCGACCCACCTCTCTCTCCACAAACCCTCTCCCCCCCACCCACCTCTCTCTCCCCCCATCCCTCTCTCCCCCCGACCCACCCTCTCTCCCCCCCGACCCACCCCTCTCTCCCCCCCGACCCACCCCTCTCTCCCCCCCCGACCCCTCTCCTCCCCCACCCACCCTCACCCTCTCTCTCCCCCAACCCTCGCCCCCCCCACCCACCTCTCTCTCCCCCCCACCCACCTCTCTCCCCCAACCCCTCTCCCCCCGACCCACCTCTCCCCCCCCCACCCACCTCTCTCTCCCCAACCCCTCTCCCCCCCCACCCACCTCTCTCTCCCCCAACCCCTCTCCCCCCCACCCACCTCTCCACCCACCGACCTCTCCCCCCACCCACCTCTCTCTCTCTCTCCCCCCACATCTCTCTCTCTCCCCCCACATCTCTCTCTCTCCCCCCACCTCTCTCTCTACCCCCCACCTCTCTCTCTACCCCCCACCTCTCTCTCTACCCCCCACCTCTCTCTCTACCCCCCACCTCTCTCTCTACCCCCCACCTCTCTCTTCCCCCCACATCTCTCTCTCTCCCCCCACCTCTCTCTACCCCCCACCTCTCTCTCTACCCCCCACCTCTCTCTCTACCCCCCACCTCTCTCTCTCCCCCCCACCTCTCTCTCTCTCTTCCCCCCACCTCGCTCTCTCTCTTCCCCCCACCTCGCTCTCTCTCTTCCCCCCACCTCGCTCTCTCTCTTCCCCCCCACCTCGCTCTCTCTCTTCCCCCCACCTCGCTCTCTCTCCCACCTCGCTCTCTCTTCCCCCCCACCTCGCTCTCTCTTCCCCCCCACCTCGCTCTCTCTCTTCCCCCCACCTTGCTCTCTCTCTTCCCCCACCTCTCTCTCTCTCTTCCCCCCACCTCGCTCTCTCTCTTCCCCCCACCTCGCTCTCTCTTCCCCCCACCTCGCTCTCTCTCTTCCCCCCACCTTGCTCGCTCTCTCTCTCCCCACCTCGCTCTCTCTTCCCCCCCACCTCGCTCTCTCTCTTCCCCCCACCTCGCTCTCTCTCTTCCCCCCACCTCGCTCTCTCTCTCCCCCCCACCTCGCTCTCTCTCTCCCCCCACCTCGCTCTCTCTCTCCCCCCACCTCGCTCTCTCTCTTCCCCCTACCTCGCTCTCACTCTTCCCCCCACCTTGCTCTCTCTCCCCCTCACCTCGCTCTCTCTCTCTCCCCACCTCGCTCTCTCTTCCCCCCACCTCGCTCTCTCTTCCCCCACCTTGCTCGCTCTCACTCTCCCCACCTCGCTCTCTCTCTCTCCCCCACCTCGCTCTCTCTTCCCCCCCCCACCTCGCTCTCTCTCGTCCCCCTCATCTCGCTCTCTTTCTTCCCCCCACCTCGCTCTCTCTCTTCCCCCCACCTCGCTCTCTCTCTTCCCCCCACCTCGCTCTCTCTCTTCCCCCCACCTCGCTCTCTCTCCCCACCTCGCTCTCTCTTCCCCCCCACCTCGCTCTCTCTTCCCCCCCACCTCGCTCTCTCTTCCCCCCCACCTCGCTCTCTCTCTTCCCCCCACCTTGCTCTCTCTCTTCCCCCACCTCTCTCTCTCTCTTCCCCCCACCTCGCTCTCTCTCTTCCCCCCCACCTCGCTCTCTCTTCCCCCCACCTCGCTCTCTCTTTTCCCCCCACCTTGCTCGCTCTCTCTCTCCCCACCTCGCTCTCTCTTCCCCCCCCACCTCGCTCTCTCTCTTCCCCGACCTCGCTCTCTCTCTCCCCCCCCCACCTCGCTCTCTCTCTTCCCCCCCACCTCGCTCTCTCTTCCCCCCCCACCTCGCTCTCTCTCTTCCCCCCACCTTGCTCGCTCTCTCTCTCCCCACCTCGCTCTCTCTCTCTCCCCACCTCGCTCTCTCTTCCCCCCCCACCTCGCTCTCTCTCTTCCCCCACCTCGCTCTCTCTCTCTTCCCCCCACCTCGCTCTCTCTCTCTTCCCCCCACCTCGCTCTCTCTCTCTTCCCCCCACCTCGCTCTCTCTCTCTTCCCCCCCACCTCGCTCTCTCTCATCTTCCCCCCACCTCGCTCTCTCTCATCTTCCCCCACCTCGCTCTCTCTCTCTTCCCCCCACCTCGCTCTCTCTCTCTTCCCCCCACCTCGCTCTCTCTCTTCCCCCCACCTCGCTCTCTCCCCACCTCGCTCTCTCTTCCCCCCCACCTCGCTCTCTCTTCCCCCCCCACCTCGCTCTCTCTCTTCCCCCCACCTTGCTCTCTCTCTTCCCCCACCTCTCTCTCTCTCTTCCCCCCACCTCGCTCTCTCTCTTCCCCCCACCCTCGCTCTCTCTTCCCCCCACCTCGCTCTCTCTCTTCCCCCCACCTTGCTCGCTCTCTCTCTCCCACCTCGCTCTCTCTTCCCCCCCACCTCGCTCTCTCTCTTCCCCCCACCTCGCTCTCTCTCTTCCCCCCACCTCGCTCTCTCTCTTCCCCCCACCTCGCTCTCTCCCCACCTCGCTCTCTCTTCCCCCCCCACCTCGCTCTCTCTTCCCTCCCACCTCGCTCTCTCTCTTCCCCCCACCTTGCTCTCTCTCTTCCCCCACCTCTCTCTCTCTCTTCCCCCCACCTCGCTCTCTCTCTTCCCCCCACCTCGCTCTCTCTTCCCCCCACCTCGCTCTCTCTCTTCCCCCCCACCTTGCTCGCTCTCTCTCTCCCCACCTCGCTCTCTCTTCCCCCCCACCTCGCTCTCTCTCTTCCCCCCACCTCGCTCTCTCTCTTCCCCCACCTCGCTCTCTCTCTTCCCCCCACCTCTCTCTCCGCCCCACCTCTCTCTCCCTCCCCCCTCTCTCTCTCTCTCCCCCCCACCCTTTCTCTCCCCCCCTCTCTCTCCCCCCCCCTCCCCCCCCCATCTCTCTCTCCCTCCACCTCTCTCCCCCCCCACCTCTCTCTCTCCCCCCCACCTCTCTCTCTCCCCCCCATCTCTCCCCCCACCTCTCTCTCTCCCCCACCTCTCTCTCTCCCCCCCATCTCTCCCCCCACCTCTCTCTCTCCCCCCACCTCTCTCTCTCCCCCCCCACCTCTCTCTGCCCCCACCTCTCTCTCCCTCCCCCCCCCCTCTCTCCCCCCACCCTCTCTCTCTCCCCCCATCTCTCTCTCCCCCCACCCTCTCTCTCCCCCCATCTCTCTCTCCCTCCACCTCTCTCTCCCCCCCACCTCTCTCTCTCCCCCCATCTCTCTCTCCCCCCACCCTCTCTCCCCCACCTCTCTCTCCCCCCACCTCTCTCTCCCCCCACCTCTCCTCTCCCCCCCACCTCTCTCTCCCCCCCACCTCTCTCTCCCCCCCCCACCTCTCTCTCTCCCCCCCATCTCTCTCTCCCCCCATCTCTCTCTCCCCCCACCTCTCTCTCTCTCCCCCCACCTCTCTCCCTCCCCCCACCTCTCTCTCCGCCCACCTCTCTCTCTCCCCCATCTCTCCCCGCCCCACATCTCTCTCTCTCTCCCCCCTCTCTCTCTCTCCGCCCACCTCTCTCTCTCCCCCATCTCTCCCCGCCCCACCTCTCTCTCTCTCCCCCCCTCTCTCTCTCTCCCCCCCACCTCTCTCCCCACCCTCTCTCTCCCCCCCATCTCTCTCTCCCCCATCTCTCTCTCCCTCCACCTCTCTCTCTCCCCCCCACCTCTCTCTCTCCCCCCATCTCTCTCTCCTCTCACCACCCTCTCTCTCCCCCATCTCTCTCTCCCCCCACCTCTCTCTCTCCCCCCACCTCTCTCTCTCCCCCCCATCACTCTCTCCCCCCATCTCTCTCTCCCCCCACCTCTCTCTCTCCCCCCCACCTCTCTCTTCCGCCCCCACCTCTCTCTCCCCCCACCTCTCTCTCTCCCCCCACCTCTCTCTCTCCCCCCACCTCTCTCTCTCCCCCCCACCTCTCTCTCCCCCCCACCCTCTCTCTCCCCCATCTCTCTCTCCCTCCACCTCTCTCTCCCCCCACCTCTCTCTCCCCCCCATCACTCTCTCCCCCCATCTCTCTCTCCCCCCATCTCTCTCTCTCCCCCCACCTCTCTCTCCCCCCACCTCTCTCTCTCCCCCCACCTCTCTCTCTCCCCCCACCTCTCTCCCCGCCCCCACCTCTCTCTCTCCCCCCTCTCTCTCTCCCCCCACCTCTCTCTCTTCCCCCCCACCTCTCTCTCTCCCCCAACCTCTTTTCCCCCCCCCACCAACCTCTCTCCCCCAACCAACCTCTCCCCCCAACCCATTTCTCCCCCCACCCATCTCTCTCTCCCTAAACCTCTCTCCCCCAACCTCGCTCTCTCTCCCCCACCTCCCCTCTCTCTCCCCCCACCTACCCTCTCGCTCCCCCACCTACCCTCTCGCTCCCCCACCTACCCTCTCTCTCCCCCACCTACCCTCTCTCTCCCCACCTACCCTCTCTCTCCCCCACCTACCCTCTCTCTCCCCCACCTACCCTCTCCCACCCCCACCTACCCTCTCCCACCCCACCTATCTCTCTCTACCCCACCCCACTCCCCCCCACCCAACTCTCTCTCCCCAACCCCTCTCCCCCCCCACCCACCTCTCTCTCCCCCAACCCCTCTCCCCCCGACCCACCTCTCTCTCCACAACCCCTCTCCCCCCCACCCACCTCTCTCTCCCCCCATCCCTCTCTCCCCCCGACCCACCCGTCTCTCCCCCCCGACCCACCCCTCTCTCCCCCCCGACCCACCCCTCTCTCCCCCCCCGACCCCTCTCCTCCCCCCACCCACCTCTCTCTCCCCCAACCCTCGCCCCCCCCACCCACCTCTCTCTCCCCCCCACCCACCTCTCTCCCCCAACCCCTCTCCCCCTGTGGTGTAAAATTCCAAGCAGTGGAATGTGGTGAAACGGTTAAAAATTATGTCCCAATACATGTGTGAATCTAACCGGAATGGAGGTGTTGCTTAGTCCCGTGTGAATCTTCTTATCTGTATGTAACCAGAATGGAATGTGTTTTTTAGCCTTGCTCTGCTGTTCACATGAATGTTTATATCTGGAAGGGAGTATATCAGCTAGAAAAGTCTCCAGTTCGGTGAGTCTGCTCCGGGGTTACGTTTAACCGCCGAGCGTGGGTTGTTGGCAACCGCTCTACGAGAACTGCCGGCTCCCAGTTTTTGTAACATGTAGAGTGAGCATAAACCAGACCCGTTGTGCGACACTGCGGGGAATAAAATGCCCATATTCTAGCAGTCTCGCCTCTTGGTCGTTTGTTCTGTGTCAGACTACTCTCCTACGAACCTGACCTTGAGAATTTTTTAAAACATTTGGCGTAGTCGGCAGGATCAATCGCAATTGAGGAGAGATTTTGATACAGAACAATGTTTTGGAAAACGACTAAGAAACCAGAAGAACAAACTGTGGAGGTCCCGACCGTCCCGGGATGGCATGGATGTGGGCATGTACGTGGCAGTTTGTTTGAGAAAGGATCCCAGTCCTGCCGAAGAACCCCTTGCCTGGGGTACAGCGGAGGATGTGGGCATGTCCAAAAGGCTGAAGCGGAGTTAACAGAATTGAATGGGATTGAACTGAACTGAACTGAGTGGAACTGAAGTGAATCAAATTGAACGGAACAAAATGGAACTGAGCTAAATTGAATTGAAATGGACGGAACTGAATTGAATTACACTGAATTGACTGAACTGAAATTAACTGAAACGAATTGAACTGAATTAAGCATAATGTAACACATGTATTGGGCCAAGCAGTGGAATGTGGTGTAAAATTCCAAGCAGTGGAATGTGGTGAAACGGTTAAAAATTATGTCCCAATACATGTGTGAATCTAACCGGAATGGAGGTGTTGCTTAGTCCCGTGTGAATCTTCTTATCTGTATGTAACCAGAATGGAATGTGTTTTTTAGCCTTGCTCTGCTGTTCACATGAATGTTTATATCTGGAAGGGAGTATATCAGCTAGAAAAGTCTCCAGTTCGGTGAGTCTGCTCCGGGGTTACGTTTAACCGCCGAGCGTGGGTTGTTGGCAACCGCTCTACGAGAACTGCCGGCTCCCAGTTTTTGTAACATGTAGAGTGAGCATAAACCAGACCCGTTGTGCGACACTGCGGGGAATAAAATGCCCATATTCTAGCAGTCTCGCCTCTTGGTCGTTTGTTCTGTGTCAGACTACTCTCCTACGAACCTGACCTTGAGAATTTTTTAAAACACCCCCCGACCCACCTCTCCCCCCCCACCCACCTCTCTCTCCCCAACCCCTCTCCCCCCCCACCCACCTCTCTCTCCCCCAACCCCTCTCCCCCCCACCCACCTCTCCACCCACCGACCTCTCCCCCCACCCACCTCTCTCTCTCTCTCCCCCCACATCTCTCTCTCTCCCCCCACATCTCTCTCTCTCCCCCCACCTCTCTCTCTACCCCCCACCTCTCTCTCTACCCCCCACCTCTCTCTCTACCCCCCACCTCTCTCTCTACCCCCCACCTCTCTCTTTCCCCCCACATCTCTCTCTCTCCCCCCCACCTCTCTCTCTACCCCCCACCTCTCTCTTTCCCCCCACCTCTCTCTTTCCCCCCACCTCTCTCTCTCCCCCCCACCTCTCTCTCTCTCTTCCCCCCACCTCGCTCTCTCTCTTCCCCCCACCTCGCTCTCTCTCTTCCCCCCACCTCGCTCTCTCTCTTCCCCCCCACCTCGCTCTCTCTCTTCCCCCCACCTCGCTCTCTCTCCCCACCTCGCTCTCTCTTCCCCCCCACCTCGCTCTCTCTTCCCCCCCACCTCGCTCTCTCTCTTCCCCCCACCTTGCTCTCTCTCTTCCCCCACCTCTCTCTCTCTCTTCCCCCCACCTCGCTCTCTCTCTTCCCCCCACCTCGCTCTCTCTTCCCCCCACCTCGCTCTCTCTCTTCCCCCCACCTTGCTCTCTCTCTCTCTCCCCACCTCGCTCTCTCTTCCCCCCCACCTCGCTCTCTCTCTTCCCCCCACCTCGCTCTCTCTCTTCCCCCCACCTCGCTCTCTCTCTCCCCCCCACCTCGCTCTCTCTCTCCCCCCACCTTGCTCTCTCTCCCCCTCACCTCGCTCTCTCTCTCTCCCCACCTCGCTCTCTCTTCCCCCCACCTCGCTCTCTCTCTTCCCCCCACCTCGCTCTCTCTTCCCCCCACCTTGCTCGCTCTCTCTCTCCCCACCTCGCTCTCTCTCTCTCCCCACCTCGCTCTCTCTTCCCCCCCCACCTCGCTCTCTCTCTTCCCCCTCATCTCGCTCTCTCTCTTCACCCCACCTCGCTCTCTCTCTTCCCCCCACCTCGCTCTCTCTCTTCCCCCCACCTTGCTCTCTCTCTTCCCCCCACCTCGCTCTCTCTCCCCACCTCGCTCTCTCTCCCCACCTCGCTCTCTCTTCCCCCCCACCTCGCTCTCTCTTCCCCCCCACCTCGCTCTCTCTTCCCCCCCACCTCGCTCTCTCTCTTCCCCCCACCTTGCTCTCTCTCTTCCCCCCACCTCTCTCTCTCTCTTCCCCCCACCTCGCTCTCTCTCTTCCCCCCACCTCGCTCTCTCTTCCCCCCACCTCGCTCTCTTCCCCCCACCTTGCTCGCTCTCTCTCTCCCCACCTCGCTCTCTCTTCCCCCCCACCTCGCTCTCTCTCTTCCCCCGACCTCGCTCTCTCTCTCCCCCCCACCTCGCTCTCTCTCTTCCCCCCACCTCGCTCTCTCTTCCCCCCACCTCGCTCTCTCTCTTCCCCCCACCTTGCTCGCTCTCTCTCTCCCCACCTCGCTCTCTCTCTCTCCCCACCTCGCTCTCTCTTCCCCCCCCACCTCGCTCTCTCTCTTCCCCCCACCTCGCTCTCTCTCTCTTCCCCCCACCTCGCTCTCTCTCTCTTCCCCCCACCTCGCTCTCTCTCTCTTCCCCCCACCTCGCTCTCTCTCTCTTCCCCCCACCTCGCTCTCTCTCATCTTCCCCCCACCTCGCTCTCTCTCATCTTCCCCCCACCTCGCTCTCTCTCTCTTCCCCCCACCTCGCTCTCTCTCTTCCCCCCACCTCGCTCTCTCTCTTCCCCCCACCTCGCTCTCTCTCCCCACCTCGCTCTCTCTTCCCCCCCACCTCGCTCTCTCTTCCCCCCCCACCTCGCTCTCTCTCTTCCCCCCACCTTGCTCTCTCTCTTCCCCCACCTCTCTCTCTCTCTTCCCCCCACCTCGCTCTCTCTCTTCACCCCACCTCGCTCTCTCTTCCCCCCACCTCGCTCTCTCTCTTCCCCCCACCTTGCTCGCTCTCTCTCTCCCCACCTCGCTCTCTCTTCCCCCCCACCTCGCTCTCTCTCTTCCCCCCACCTCGCTCTCTCTCTTCCCCCCACCTCGCTCTCTCTCTCCCCCCCACCTCGCTCTCTCTCTACCCCCATCTCGCTCTCTCTCTTCCCCCTACCTCGCTCTCTCTCTTCCCCCCACCTTGCTCGCTCTCTCTCTCCCCACCTCGCTCTCTCTCTCTCTCCCCACCTCGCTCTCTCTTCCCCCCCCCACCTCGCTCTCTCTCTTCCCCCTCATCTCGCTCTCTCTCTTCCCCCTCATCTCGCTCTCTCTCTTCCCCCCACCTCGCTCTCTCTCTTCCCCCCACCTCGCTCTCTCTCTTCCCCCCACCTTGCTCTCTCTCTTCCCCCCACCTCGCTCTCTCTCCCCACCTCGCTCTCTCTTCCCCCCCACCTCGCTCTCTCTTCCCCCCCACCTCGCTCTCTCTTCCCCCCCACCTCGCTCTCTCTTCCCCCCCACCTCGCTCTCTCTCTTCCCCCCACCTTGCTCTCTCTCTTCCCCCCACCTCTCTCTCTCTCTTCCCCCCACCTCGCTCTCTCTCTTCCCCCCACCTTGCTCGCTCTCTCTCTCCCCACCTCGCTCGCTCTCTCTCTCCCCACCCCGCTCTCTCTTCCCCCCCACCTCGCTCTCTCTCTTCCCCCGACCTCGCTCTCTCTCTCCCCCCCACCTCGCTCTCTCTCTTCCCCCTCATCTCGCTCTCTCTCTTCCCCCCACCTCGCTCGCTCTCTTCCCCCCACCTCGCTCTCTCTCTACCCCCACCTTGCTCTCTCTCTCCCCACCTCCCTCTCTCTTCCCCCCACCTCGCTCTCTCTTCCCCCCACCTTGCTCGCTCTCTCTCTCCCCACCTCGCTCTCTCTTCCCCCCCACCTCGCTCTCTCTCTTCCCCCCACCTCGCTCTCTCTCTTCCCCCCACCTTGCTCTCTCTCTTCCCCCCACCTCGCTCTCTCTCTTCCCCCCATCTCTCTCTATCTCCCCACCTCGCTCTCTCTTCCCCCCACCTCGCTCTCTCTTCCCCCCCACCTCGCTCTCTCTCTTCCCCCCACCTCGCTCGCTCTCTCTCTCCCCACCTCGCTCTCTCTTCCCCCCCACCTCGCTCTCTCTCTTCCCCCCACCTCGCTCTCTCTCTCCCCCACACCTTGCTCTCTCTCTCCCCCCCACCTTGCTCGCTCTCTCTCTCCCCACCTCGCTCTCTCTTCCCCCCCACCTCGCTCTCTCTCTTCCCCCCACCTGGCTCTCTCTCTTCACCCCACCTCGCTCTCTCTCTCTCTTCCCCCCACCTCGCTCTCTCTCTCCCCCTCATCTCGCTCTCTCTTCCCCCCACCTCGCTCTCTCTCTTCCCCCCACCTCGCACTCTCTCTCCCCCCCACCTCGCTCTCTCTCTCCCCCCCACCTCGCTCTCTCTTCCCCCCACCTCGCTCTCTCTCTTCCCCCCACCTCGCTCTCTCTCCTCCCCCCACCTCGCTCTCTCTCTTCCCCCCACCTCGCTCTCTCTCTCCCCCCCACCTCGCTCTCTCTCTTCCCCCCCACCTCGCTCTCTCTCTTCCCCCCACCTCGCTCTCTCTCTTCCCCCCACCTCGCTCTCTCTCTTCCCCCCACCTCGCTCTCTCTCTTCCCCCCACCTCGCTCTCTCTCTTCCCCCCACATCGCTCTCTCTCTCCCCCCCCACCTCGCTCTCTCTCTTCCCCCCCACCTCGCTCTCTCTCTTCCCCCCACCTCGCTCTCTCTCTCCCCCCCACCTCGCTCTCTCTCTCCCCCCCACCTCGCTCGCTCTCCCCCCTCCCACCTCTCTCCCCCCCCACCTCTCTTACCCCCACCTCTCTCTCTTACCCCCCACCTCTCTCTCTTCCCCCCCACCTCGCTCTCTCTCACTTCCCCCCACCTCGCTCTCTCTCTTCCCCCCACCTTGCTCTCTCTCTCCCCCCCACCTCGCTCGCTCTCCCCCCTCCCACCTCTCTCCCCCTCCCACCTCTCTTACCCCCCACCTCTCTCTCTTCCCCCCACCTCGCTCTCTCTCTTCCCCCCACCTTGCTCTTCTCTCCCCCCACCTCGCTCTCTCTCTCTCCCCACCTCGCTCTCTCTTCCCCCCCACCTCGCTCTCTCTCTTCCCCCTCATCTCGCTCTCTCTCTTCCCCCCACCTCGCTCTCTCTCTTCCCCCCACCTCGCTCTCTCTCTTCCCCCCACCTCGCTCTCTCTCTTCCCCCCACCTCGCTCTCTCTCTACCCCCACCTCGCTCTCTCTCTACCCCCACCTTGCTCTCTCTTCCCCCCACCTCGCTCTCTCTCTTCCCCCCACCTCGCTCTCTCTTCCCCCCACCTTGCTCGCTCTCTCTCTCCACACCTCGCTCTCTCTTCCCCCCCACCTCGCTCTCTCTCTTCCCCCCCACCTCGCTCTCTCTCTTCCCCCCACCTTGCTCTCTCTCTTCCCCCCACCTCGCTCTCTCTCTTCCCCCCACCTCGCTCTCTCTCTTCCCCCCATCTCTCTCTCTTCCCCCCACCTCGCTCTCTCTTCCCCCCCACCTCGCTCTCTCTTCCCCCCACCTCGCTCTCTCTCTTCCCCCCATCTCTCTCTCCCCACCTCGCTCTCTCTTCCCCCCACCTCGCTCTCTCTTCCCCCCCACCTCGCTCTCTCTCTTCCCCCCACCTCGCTTTCTCTCTTCCCCCCACCTTGCTCTCTCTCTCCCCCCCACCTTGCTCTCTCTCTCCCCCCCACCTCGCTCTCTCTCTTCCCCCCACCTCGCTCTCTCTCTTCCCCCCACCTCGCTCTCTCTCTTCCCCCCACCTCGCTCTCTCTCTACCCCCACCTTGCTCTCTCTCTCTCCCCACCTCGCTCTCTCTCCCCCCCACCTCGCTCTCTCTCTTCCCCCCACCTCGCTCTCTCTCTTCCCCCCACCTCGCTCTCTCTCTTCCCCCCACCTCGCTCTCTCTCTACCCCCACCTTGCTCTCTCTCTCCCCCCACCTTGCTCTCTCTCTCTCCCCACCTCGCTCTCTCTTCCCCCCACCTCGCTCTCTCTCTTCCCCCCACCTTGCTCGCTCTCTCTCTCCCCACCTCGCTCTCTCTTCCCCCCCACCTCGCTCTCTCTCTTCCCCCCCACCTCGCTCTCTCTCTTCCCCCCACCTTGCTCTCTCTCTTCCCCCCACCTCGCTCTCTCTCTTCCCCCCATCTCTCTCTCTCTCCCCACCTCGCTCTCTCTTCCCCCCACCTCGCTCTCTCTTCCCCCCCACCTCGCTCTCTCTCTTCCCCCCACCTCGCTCTCTCTCTTCCCCCCACCTTGCTCTCTCTCTCCCCCCCACCTCGCTCTCTCTCTCCCCCCCACCTCGCTCTCTCTCTTCCCCCCACCTCGCTCTCTCTCTTCCCCCCACCTCGCTCTCTCTCTTCCCCCCACCTCGCTCTCTCTCTACCCCCACCTTGCTCTCTCTCTCTCCCCACCTCGCTCTCTCTTCCCCCCACCTCGCTCTCTCTCTTCCCCCCACCTTGCTCGCTCTCTCTCTCCCCACCTCGCTCTCTCTTCCCCCCCACCTCGCTCTCTCTCTTCCCCCCCACCTCGCTCTCTCTCTTCCCCCCACCTTGCTCTCTCTCTTCCCCCCACCTCGCTCTCTCTCTTCCCCCCATCTCTCTCTATCTCCCCACCTCGCTCTCTCTCTCCCCACCTCGCTCTCTCTCTTCCCCCAACCTCGCTCTCTCTCTTCCCCCCACCTCGCTCTCTCTTCCCCCCCACCTCGCTCTCTCTCTTCCCCCCACCTCGCTCTCTCTCTACCCCCACCTTGCTCTCTCTCTCTCCCCACCTCGCTCTCTCTCTCTCCCCACCTCGCTCTCTCTTCCCCCCACCTCGCTCTCTCTCTTCCCCCCACCTCGCTCTCTCTCTTCCCCCCACCTCGCTCTCTCTTCCCCCCCAACTCGCTCTCTCTCTTCCCCCCACCTCGCTCTCTCTCTCTCCCCACCTCGCTCTCTCTCTCTCCCCACCTCGCTCTCTCTCTCTCCCCACCTCGCTCTCTCTTCCCCCCACCTCGCTCTCTCTCTTCCCCCCACCTCGCTCTCTCTTCCCCCCCACCTCGCGCTCTCTCTTCCCCCCACCTCGCTCTCTCTCTCCCCCTCATCTCGCTCTCTCTTCCCCCCACCTTGCTCTCTCTCTTCCCCCCACCTCGCTCTCTCTCTTCCCCACACCTCGCTCTCTCTCTCCCCACCTCGCTCTCTCTCTCTCCCCACCTCGCTCTCTCTCTTCCCCCAACCTCGCTCTCTCTCTTCCCCCCACCTCGCTCTCTCTCTTCCCCCCACCTTGCTCGCTCTCTCTCTCCCCACCTCGCTCTCTCTCTTCCCCCCACCTCGCTCTCTCTTCCCCCCCACCTCGCTCTCTCTCTTCCCCCCATCTCTCTCTCTCTCCCCACCTCGCTCTCTCTTCCCCCCACCTCGCTCTCTCTTCCCCCCCACCTCGCTCTCTCTCTTCCCCCCACCTCGCTCTCTCTCTTCCCCCCACCTTGCTCTCTCTCTCCCCCCCAACTTGCTCTCTCTCTCCCCCCACCTCGCTCTCTCTCTTCCCCCCACCTCGCTCTCTCTCTTCCCCCCACCTCGCTCTCTCTCTTCCCCCCACCTCGCTCTCTCTTCCCCCCCACCTCGCGCTCTCTCTTCCCCCCACCTCGCTCTCTCTCTCCCCCTCATCTCGCTCTCTCTTCCCCCCACCTTGCTCTCTCTCTTCCCCCCACCTCGCTCTCTCTCTCCCCACCTCGCTCTCTCTCTCTCCCCACCTCGCTCTCTCTCTTCCCCCCACCTCGCTCTCTCTCTTCCCCCCACCTCGCTCTCTCTCTTCTCCCCACCTCGCTCTCTCTACACCCCCACCTCGCGCTCTCTCTTCCCCCCACCTCGCTCTCTCTCCCCCCCACCTCGCTCTCTCTTCCCCCCCCACCTCGCTCTCTCTCCACCCCCCACCTCGCTCGCTCTCCCCCTCCCACCTCTCTCCCCCTCCCACCTCTCTTACCCCCCACCTCTCTCTCTTACCCCCCACCTCTCTCTCTTCCCCCCACCTCGCTCTCTCTCTCTTCCCCCCACCTCGCTCTCTCTCTTCCCCCCACCTTGCTCTCTCTCTCCGCCCCCACCTCGCTCGCTCTCCCCCCTCCCACCTCTCTCCCCCTCCCACCTCTCTTACCCCCCACCTCTCTCTCTTACCCCCCACCTCGCTCTCTCTCTTCCCCCCACCTCGCTCTTCTCTCCCCCCCACCTCGCTCTCTCTCTCTCCCCACCTCGCTCTCTCTCTCTCCCCACCTCGCTCTCACTCTTCCCCCCACCTCGCTCTCTCTCTTCCCCCACCTCGCTCTCTCTCTTCTCCCCACCTCGCTCTCTCTTCCCCCCCACCTCGCTCTCTCTTCCCCCCCACCTCGCTCTCTCTCTCCCCCCCACCTCGCTCTCTCTTCCCCCCCACCTCGCTCTCTCTCTTCCCCCCACCTCGCTCTCTCTCTTCCCCCCACCTCGCTCTCTCTCTCCCCCCAACCTTGCTCTCTCTCTCCCCCCCACCTCGCCCTCTCTCTCTCCCCACCTCGCTGTCTCTTCCCCCCACCTCGCTCTCTCTCTTCCCCCCACCTTGCTCGCTCTCTCTCTCCCCACCTCGCTCTCTCTTCCCCCCCACCTCGCTCTCTCTCTTCCCCCCACCTCGCTCTCTCTCTTCCCCCCACCTTGCTCTTCTCTCCCCCCCACCTCGCTCTCTCTCTCTCCCCACCTCGCTCTCTCTCTCTCCCCACCTCGCTCTCACTCTTCCCCCCACCTCGCTCTCACTCTTCCCCCCACCTCGCTCTCTCTCTTCCCCCCACCTCGCTCTCTCTCTTCTCCCCACCTCGCTCTCTCTCTTCTCCCCACCTCGCTCTCTCTTCCCCCCCACCTCGCGCTCTCTCTTCCCCCCACCTCGCTCTCTCTCTCCCCCTCATCTCGCTCTCTCTTCCCCCCACCTCGCTCTCTCTCTTCCCCCCACCTTGCTCTCTCTTCCCCCCACCTTGCTCTCTCTCTTCCCCCCACCTTGCTCTCTCTCTTCCCCCCATCTCTCTCTCTCTCCCCACCTCGCTCTCTCTTCCCCCCCACCTCGCTCTCTCTCTTCCCCCCACCTCGCTCTCTCTCTTCCCCCCACCTCGCTCTCTCTCTTCCCCCCACCTCGCTCTCTCTCTCCCCCCCACCTCGCTCTCTCTCTCCCCCTCATCTCGCTCTCTCTTCCCCCCACCTCGCGCTCTCTCTTCCCCCCACCTCGCTCTCTCTCTCCCCCCCACCTCGCTCTCTCTCTCCCCCCCACCTCGCTCTCTCTCTCCCCCCCACCTCGCTCTCTCTCTCCCCCCCACCTCGCTCGCTCTCCCCCCTCCCACCTCTCTCCCCCTCCCACCTCTCTCCCCCTCCCACCTCTCTCCCCCTCCCACCTCTCTCCCCCTCCCACCTCTCTCCCCCTCCCACCTCTCTCTCTTACCCCCCACCTCGCTCTCTCTCTCTTCCCCCCACCTCGCTCTCTCTCTCTCCCCCCAACCTTGCTCTCTCTCTCCCCCCCACCTCGCCCTCTCTCTCTCCCCACCTCGCTGTCTCTTCCCCCCACCTCGCTCTCTCTCTTCCCCCCACCTTGCTCGCTCTCTCTCTCCCCACCTCGCTCTCTCTTCCCCCCCACCTCGCTCTCTCTCTCTCTCTTCCCCCCACCTTGCTCTTCTCTCCCCCCCACCTCGCTCTCTCTCTCTCCCCACCTCGCTCTCTCTCTCTCCCCACCTCGCTCTCACTCTTCCCCCCACCTCGCTCTCACTCTTCCCCCCACCTCGCTCTCTCTCTTCCCCCCACCTCGCTCTCTCTCTTCTCCCCACCTCGCTCTCTCTTCCCCCCCACCTCGCGCTCTCTCTTCCCCCCACCTCGCTCTCTCTCTCCCCCTCATCTCGCGCTCTCTTCCCCCCACCTCGCTCTCTCTCTTCCCCCCACCTTGCTCTCTCTCTTCCCCCCACCTTGCTCTCTCTCTTCCCCCCACCTTGCTCTCTCTCTTCCCCCCATCTCTCTCTCTCTCCCCACCTCGCTCTCTCTTCCCCCCCACCTCGCTCTCTCTTCCCCCCCACCTCGCTCTCTCTTCCCCCCCACCTCGCTCTCTCTTCCCCCCCACCTCGCTCTCTCTTCCCCCCCACCTCGCTCTCTCTTCCCCCCCACCTCGCTCTCTCTCTTCCCCCCACCTCGCTCTCTCTCTTCCCCCCACCTCGCTCTCTCTCTCCCCCCCACCTCGCTCTCTCTCTTCCCCCCACCTCGCTCTCTCTCTCTCCCCACCTCGCTGTCTCTTCCCCCCACCTCGCTCTCTCTCTTCTCCCCACCTTGCTCGCTCTCTCTCTCCCCACCTCGCTCTCTCTTCCCCCCCACCTCGCTCTCTCTCTCCCCCCCACCTCGCTCTCTCTCTCCCCCTCATCTCGCTCTCTCTTCCCCCCACCTCGCTCTCTCTCTTCCCCCCACCTCGCTCTCTCTCTCCCCCCCACCTCGCTCGCTCTCCCCCCTCCCACCTCTCTCCCCCTCCCACCTCTCTCCCCCTCCCACCTCTCTCCCCCTCCCACCTCTCTTACCCCCCACCTCTCTCTCTTACCCCCCACCTCGCTCTCTCTCTCTTCCCCCCACCTCGCTCTCTCTCTCTTCTCCCCACCTCGCTCTCTCTCTCTTCCCCCCACCTCGCTCTCTCTCATCTTCCCCCCACCTTGCTCTCTCTCTCTTCCCCCCACCTCGCTCTCTCTCATCTTCCCCCCACCTCGCTCTCTCTCTTCCCCCCACCTCGCGCTCTCTCTTCCCCCCACCTCGCGCTCTCTCTTCCCCCCACCTCGCGCTCTCTCTTCCCCCCACCTCGCTCTCTCTCTCTTTCCCCCCACCTCGCTCTCTCTCTCTTCCCCCCCACCTCGCTCTCTCTCTTCCCCCCCCCTCGCTCTCTCTCTTCCCCCCACCTCGCTCTCTCTCTTCCCCCCACCTCGCTCTCTCTCTCCCCCCCACCTCGCTCTCTCTCTCCCCCCCACCTCGCTCTCTCTCTCCCCCCCACCTCGCTCTCTCTTCCCCCCACCTCGCTCTCTCTCTTCCCCCCCACCTCGCTCTCTCTCTCCCCCCCACCTCGCTCTCTCTCTCCCCCCCACCTCGCTCGCTCTCCCCCCTCCCACCTCTCTTCCCCTCCCACCTCTCTTACCCCCCACCTCTCTCTCTTACACCCCACCTCGCTCTCTCTCTCTTCCCCCCACCTCGCTCTCTCTCTCTTCCCCCCACCTCGCTCTCTCTCTCTTCTCCCCACCTCGCTCTCTCTCTCTTCCCCCCACCTCGCTCTCTCTCATCTTCCCCCCACCTCGCTCTCTCTCTCTTCACCCCACCTCGCGCTCTCTCTCATCTTCCCCCCACCTCGCTCTCTCTCTCTTCCCCCCACCTCGCGCTCTCTCTTCCCCCCACCTCGCGCTCTCTCTTCCCCCCACCTCGCGCTCTCTCTCTTCCCCCCACCTCGCTCTCTCTCTTCCCCCCACCTCGCTCTCTCTCTTCCTCCCACCTCGCTCTCTCTCTCTTCTACCCACCTCGCTCTCTCTCTCTTCTACCCACCTCGCTCTCTCTCTCTTCCCCCCACCTCGCTCTCTCTCTCTTCTACCCACCTCGCTCTCTCTCTCTTCCCCCCACCTCGCTCTCTCTCTTCCCCCCACCTCGCTCTCTCTCTCCCCCCCACCTCGCTCTCTCTCTTCCCCCCACCTCGCTCTCTCTCTTCCCCCCACCTCGCTCTCTCTCTCTCCCCACCTCGCTCTCTCTTCCCCCCCACCTCGCTCTCTCTCTCCCCCCCACCTCGCTCTCTCTCTCCCCCTCATCTCGCTCTCTCTTCCCCCCACCTCGCTCTCTCTCTTCCCCCCACCTCGCTCTCTCTCTCCCCCCCACCTCGCTCTCTCTCTCCCCCCCACCTCGCTCGCTCTCCCCCCTCCCACCTCTCTCCCCCTCCCACCTCTCTCCCCCTCCCACCTCTCTCCCCCTCCCACCTCTCTTACCCCCCACCTCTCTCTCTTACCCCCCACCTCGCTCTCTCTCTCTTCCCCCCACCTCGCTCTCTCTCTCTTCTCCCCACCTCGCTCTCTCTCTCTTCCCCCCACCTCGCTCTCTCTCATCTTCCCCCCACCTTGCTCTCTCTCTCTTCCCCCCACCTCGCTCTCTCTCATCTTCCCCCCACCTCGCTCTCTCTCTTCCCCCCACCTCGCGCTCTCTCTTCCCCCCACCTCGCGCTCTCTCTTCCCCCCACCTCGCGCTCTCTCTTCCCCCCACCTCGCTCTCTCTCTCTTTCCCCCCACCTCGCTCTCTCTCTCTTCCCCCCCACCTCGCTCTCTCTCTTCCCCCCCCTCGCTCTCTCTCTTCCCCCCACCTCGCTCTCTCTCTTCCCCCCACCTCGCTCTCTCTCTCCCCCCCACCTCGCTCTCTCTCTCCCCCCCACCTCGCTCTCTCTCTCCCCCCCACCTCGCTCTCTCTTCCCCCCACCTCGCTCTCTCTCTTCCCCCCCACCTCGCTCTCTCTCTCCCCCCCACCTCGCTCTCTCTCTCCCCCCCACCTCGCTCGCTCTCCCCCCTCCCACCTCTCTCCCCCTCCCACCTCTCTTACCCCCCACCTCTCTCTCTTACACCCCACCTCGCTCTCTCTCTCTTCCCCCCACCTCGCTCTCTCTCTCTTCCCCCCACCTCGCTCTCTCTCTCTTCTCCCCACCTCGCTCTCTCTCTCTTCCCCCCACCTCGCTCTCTCTCATCTTCCCCCCACCTCGCTCTCTCTCTCTTCACCCCACCTCGCGCTCTCTCTCATCTTCCCCCCACCTCGCTCTCTCTCTCTTCCCCCCACCTCGCGCTCTCTCTTCCCCCCACCTCGCGCTCTCTCTTCCCCCCACCTCGCGCTCTCTCTCTTCCCCCCACCTCGCTCTCTCTCTTCCCCCCACCTCGCTCTCTCTCTTCCTCCCACCTCGCTCTCTCTCTCTTCTACCCACCTCGCTCTCTCTCTCTTCTACCCACCTCGCTCTCTCTCTCTTCCCCCCACCTCGCTCTCTCTCTCTTCTACCCACCTCGCTCTCTCTCTCTTCCCCCCACCTCGCTCTCTCTCTTCCCCCCACCTCGCTCTCTCTCTCCCCCCCACCTCTCTCTCTCTTCCCCCCACCTTGCTCTCTCTCCCCCCACCTCTCTCTCTCTCCCCCCACCTCTCTCTCTCCCCCCCCCACCTCTCTCTCTCCCCCCCAACCCCACTCTCCCCCCCCCACCCCTCTATCCCCCCCATCTCTCTCTCTCTCCCCACCTCGCTCTCTCTTCCCCCCCAACTCGCTCTCTCTCTTCCCCCCACCTCGCTCTCTCTCTTTCCCCCACCTTGCTCTCTCTCCCCCCCACCTTGCTCTCTCTCTCTCCCCCCCCACCTTGCTCTCTCTCTCTCCCCCCCCACCTTGCTCTCTCTCTCTCCCCCCCACCTTGCTCTCTCTCTCTCCCCACCTCGCTCTCTCTCTTCCCCCCACCTCGCTCTCTCTCTTCCCCCCACCTCGCTCTCTC
Source organism: Chiloscyllium plagiosum (assembly GCF_037043375.1). Taxonomy (NCBI): domain Eukaryota; kingdom Metazoa; phylum Chordata; class Chondrichthyes; order Orectolobiformes; family Hemiscylliidae; genus Chiloscyllium; species Chiloscyllium plagiosum. The sequence goes on from NW_028270141.1 coordinate 46,783,793, forward strand.
TCTCACCCCCACCTTGCTCTCTCTCTCCCCCCCACCTCGCTCTCTCTCTCACCCCCACCTTGCTCTCTCTCTCCCCCCCACCTTGCTCTCTCTCTCCCCCCCACCTTGCTCTCTCTCTCCCCCCCACCTTGCTCTCTCTCCCCCCCCACCTCGCTCTCTCTCTTCCCCCCACCTCGCTCTCTCTCTTCCCCCCACCTCGCTCTCTCTCTCTCTTCCCCCCACCTCGGTCTCTCTCATCTTCCCCCAACCTCGCTCTCTCTCATCTTTCCCCCAACCTCGCTCTCTCTCATCTTCCCCCCACCTCGCTCTCTCTCTCTTCCCCCCACCTCGCTCTCTCTCTTCCCCCCACCTCGCTCTCTCTCTCCCCCCCACCTCGCTCTCTCTCTTCCCCCCACCTCGCTCTCTCTCTCTTCCCCCCACCTCGCTCTCTCTCTCCCCCCCACCTCGCTCTCTCTCTTCCCCCCACCTCGCTCTCTCTCTCTCTCCCCACCTCGCTCTCTCTTCCCCCCCACCTCGCTCTCTCTCTTCCCCCCACCTCGCTCTCTCTCTTCCCCCCACCTCGCTCGCTCTCCCCCCTCCCACCTCTCTCCCCCTCCCACCTCTCTTACCCCCCACCTCTCTCTCTTACCCCCACCTCTCTCTCTTACCCCCCACCTCTCTCTCTTACCCCCCACCTCGCACTCTCTCTCTCCCCCCCACCTCGCTCTCTCTCTTCACCCCACCTCGCTCTCTCTCTCTCCCCACCTCGCTCTCTCTTCCCCCCCACCTCGCTCTCTCTCTTCCCCCCACCTCGCTCTCTCTCTTCCCCCCACCTCGCTCTCTCTCTTCCCCCCACCTCGCTCTCTCTTCCCCCCACCTCGCTCGCTCTCCCCCCTCCCACCTCTCTCCCCCTCCCACCTCTCTTACCCCCCACCTCTCTCTCTTACCCCCACCTCTCTCTCTTACCCCCCACCTCGCTCTCTCTCTCTTCCCCCCACCTCGCTCTCGCTCTCTCTGCCCCCACCTCGCTCTCTCTCTTCCCCCCACCCCTCGCTCTCTCTCTCTTCCCCCACCTCGCTCTCTCTCTCCCCCACCTCGTCTCTCTCTTCTTCCCCCCACCTCGCTCTCTCTCTCTTCCCCCCACCTCGCTCTCTCTCATCTTCCCTCCTCCTCGCTCTTCTCCTCTCTTCCCCCCACCTCGCGCTCTCTCTTCCCCCCACCTCGCGCTCTCTCTTCCCCCCACCTCCGCGCTCTCTCTTCCCCACCTCTGCCTCTCTCTCTCTCCCCACCTCGCTCTCTCTTCCCCCCCACCTCGCTCTCTCTCTCTCCCCCACCTCGCTCTCTCTCTTCCCCCCACCTCGCTCGCTCTCCCCCCTCCCACCTCTCTCCCCCTCCCACCTCTCTTACCCCCCACCTCTCTCTCTTACCCCCACCTCTCTCTCTTACCCCCACCTCTCTCTCTTACCCCCCCACCTCGCACTCTCTCTCTCCCCCCCACCTCGCTCTCTCTCTTCACCCCACCTCGCTCTCTCTTCTCTCCCACCTCGCTCTCTCTTCCCCCCACCTCGCTCTCTCTCTTCCCCCACCTCGCTCTCTCTCTTCCCCCCACCTCGCTCTCTCTCTTCCCCCACCTCGCTCTCTTTCCCCCACCTCGCTCGCTCTCCCCCCCTCCCACCTCTCTCCCCCTCCCACTCTCTTACCCCCCACCTCTCTCTCTTACCCCCACCTCTCTCTCTACCCCCCCTCGCTCTCTCTCTCTTCCCCCCACCTTCGCTCTCGCTCTCTTCCCCCACCTCGCTCTCTCTCTCTTCCCCCACCTCGCTCTCTCTCTCTCCCCCACCTCGCTCTCTCTCATCTCCCCCCACCTCGCTCTCTCTCTCTTCCCCCCACCTCGCTCTCTCTCATCTTCCCTCCACCTCGCTCTCTCTCTCTTCCCCCCACCTCGCGCTCTCTCTTCCCCCCACCTCGCGCTCTCTTTCCCCCCACCTCCCTCTCCCCCCACCTCGCTCTCTCTCTTCCCCCCACTCGCTCTCTCTCTTCCCCCCACCTCGCTCTCTCTCTCCCCCCACCCTCGCTCTCTCTCTCTTCCCCCACCTCGCTCTCTCTCTTCCCCCCACCTCGCTCTCTCTCTTCCCCCACCTCGCTCTCTCTCTCCCCCACCCACCTCTCTCTCTCTCTTCCACCCACCTTGCTCTCTCTCTCCCCCCCCACCTCTCTCTCTCTCCCCCCACCTCTCTCTCTCCCCCCACCTCTCTCTCTCTCCCCCCACCTCTCTCTCTCTCCCCCACCTCTCTCTCTCTCCCCCCACCTCTCTCTCTCTCCCCCCTACCTCTCTCTCTCCCACCCCACCTCTCTCTCTCCTACCCCACCTCTCTCTCTCCCACCCCACCTCTCTCTCTCCCCCCCACCTCTCTCTCTCCCCCCCACCTCTCTCTCTCCCCCCCACCTCTCTCTCTCCCCCCCAACTCTCTCTCCCCCCCCACCTCGCTCTCTCTCTTCCCCCACCTCGCTCTCTCTCTCTTCCCCCCACCTCGCTCTCTCTCATCTTCCCCCAACCTCGCTCTCTCTCATCTTCCCCCCACCTCGCTCTCTCTCTCTCCCCCCACCTCGCTCTTTCTCCTCCCCCCCACCTCGCTCTCTCTCTCCCCCCACCTCGCTCTCTCTCTTCCCCCCCACCTCGCTCTCTCTCTTCCCGCCACCTCCGCTCTCTCTCTTCCCCCCCACCTCGCTCTCTCTTCCCCCCACCTTGCTCTCTCTCTCCCCCCCACCTCGCTCTCTCTCTCCCCCCCACCTCGCTCTCTCTCTTCCCCCACCTCGCTCTCTCCTCTTCCCCCCTCCTCTCTCTTCTCTCTCTCTCCCCACCTCGCTCTCTCTCTTCCCCCTACCTCGCTCGCTCTCCCCCTCCCACCTCTCTTACCCCCCACCTCTCTCTCTTACCCCCACCTCTCTCTCTTACCACCCCACCTCGCTCTCTCTCTCTTCCCCCCACCTCGCTCTCTCTCTCTACCCCCCCCACCTCGCTCTCTCTCTCTTCCCCCACCTCGCTCTCTCTCTCTAACCCCCCACCCGCTCTCTCTCTCTTCCCCCCACCTCGCTCTCTCTCTCTTCCCCCCACCTCGCTCTCTCTCTCTTCCCCCCACCTCGCTCTCTCTCTCTTCCCCCCACCTCGCTCTCTCTCTCTTCCCCCCACCTCGCTCTCTCTCATCTTCCCCCCACCTCGCTCTCTCTCTCTTCCCCCCACCTCGCTCTCTCTCATCTTCCCTCCACCTCGCTCTCTCTCTCTCTTCCCCCACCTCGCTCTCTCTCTCCCTCCCCCACCTCTCTCTCTCTCTTCCCCCCACCTTGCTCTCTCTCTCCCCCCCCACCTCTTCTCTCTCTCCCCCACCTCTCTCTCTCTCCCCCCACCTCTCTCTCTCTCTCCCCCCACCTCTCTCTCTCTCCTCCCACCTCTCTCTCTCCCACCCCACCTCTCTCTCTCTCCCCCCACCTCTCTCTCTCTCCCCCCACCTCTCTCTCTCCCACCCCACCTCTCTCTCTCCCCCCCACCTCTCTCTCTCCCCCTCACCTCTCTCTCCTCCCCTCACCTCTCTCTCTCTCCCCCCACCTCTCTCTCTCCTCCCCACCTCGCTCTCTCTTCCCCCCACCTCGCTCTCTCTCCCCCCACCTCGCTCGCTCTCCCCCCTCTCTCCCCCTCCCACCTCTCGTACCCCCCACCTCTCTCTCTTACCCCCCACCTCTCTCTCTTACCCCCCACCTCTCTCTCTTACCCCCCCACCTCTCTCTCTTACCTCCCCACCCTCTCTCTCTAGCCCCCCACCTCTCTCTCCCCCCCCCACCTCTCTCTCTCCCCCCCACCTCTCTCTCTCCCCCCCAACCCCACTCTCCCCCCCACCCCTCTATCCCCCCCATCTCTCTCTCTCTCCCCACCTCGCTCTCTCTTCCCCCCCAAACTCCTCTCTCTCTCTCTTCCCCCACCTCGCTCTCTCTCTCCCCCCCACCTCGCTCTCTCTCTCCCCCCCACCTCGCTCTCTCTCTCCCCCCCACCTTGCTCTCTCTCCCCCCCACCTTGCTCTCTCTCTCTCCCCCCCACCTTGCTCTCTCTCTCTCCCCCCACCTTGCTCTCTCTCTCCCCACCTCGCTCTCTCTCTTCCCCCCACCTCGCTCTCTCTCTTCCCCCCACCTCGCTCTCTCTCTTCCCCCCCACCTCGCTCTCTCTCTCTCCCCCACCTTGCTCTCTCTCTCCCCCCCACCTTGCTCTCTCTCCCCCCCCACCTTGCTCTCTCTCTCCCCCCCCACCTTGCTCTCTCTCTCCCCCCCACCTTGCTCTCTCTCTCCCCCCCCACCTTGCTCTCTCTCTCTCCCCCCCACCTCGCTCTCTCTCTTCCCCCCACCTCGCTCTCTCTTCCCCCCACCTCGCTCTCTCTCCCCCCACCTCGCTCGCTCTCCCCCCTCTCTCCCCTCCACCTCTCGTACCCCCCACCTCTCTCTCTTACCCCCCACCTCTCTCTCTTACCCCCCACCTCTCTCTCTTACCCCCCCACCTCTCTCTCTTACCTCCCCACCTCTCTCTCTTAGCCCCCACCTCTCTCTCCACCCCTCCCTCTCTCTCTCTCTCTCTTCCCCCCCATTTCACCCCCTCTCTCTCACCCCAATCTGTCTCTGTCTCTCTCTCTCTCCTCTTTCCCCCTCATCAGTGCTACGTTTTTGATAATACAAAGCATGTACTGACCTTTGGTTGGAGGCAAAGCCTGGCACCTTGAGATGATATGAAGAATAGGAATAGGGCAAATGAGTAGGTTTACGAGATGTAGGAATTTCATTGTTGATTGTGCTGGCATCATACAAACCTGAAGAAATAAAAATATACTAAAACTAATTAAACAACATAAGAACCACTTAAAAGACTTCCAGGAAAATTAAATAATTTATCACTGAGATATATTTGAGTTTTATTACAGAAGTTTTTGTATAGACTTGAAGTGTGCATTTTAGGAAAAGTGTTTTTTAGGTAATGTATGAGCTTTAATAAACTTTACTCCGATTTCAATGGAAGAAAGAAAAGCAAAAGGATGAGTCAAGTTTCTCACGAGGCAGTGGGGAGTTGCCAAATAAGGGGGATTATTGCTCATTAAATGCTTTCTTACTGGGCCAACTCACTCCATTAATATTCAGCTTTCCCCTACTTTACCAAATGCACTGAACAAGGTAGACATTGTGGATTCTCGATGTGGAAGTCAGAGCAGATAATTGGTGACTTTACGTTGCCACTTACTCTGGTACTGGATAGCAGACATCAAAATCTTAGGTCGTATTTCATGGACACAGGCTGCACAAAACCCATGTCCACATACATTGACCGAATAGTTATTAAAATTAAAATATTGCTTTAGCCGTGTAGATTACATGGCTGAATCTTCATTCCAAATACAAGTGCACATTCACAAATGTATTATATTTAAGAAACAAGCTATACAGCCTGCCATCCTCAGCATCATCTCATCTTATAACCCTGTGTAAGAGAGTGTTATTTTTTCCCCAATGGCCAAAGTAGCCAAAAAACTTCACATTGCGATTTTTGAGAAGATCTGTAGCTCAGGTTGAGGTTCAAGTTGTACATTTGCTCGCTGTGCTGGCAGGTTTATTTTCAGACGTTGCTAGTTATCATCATCAGTGAGCCTCCGGCGAAGCACTGATGTTCTGTCCCACTTTCTATTTGTGTCTTGGTCTGATAAGGTGGCTGATATCATTTCTGATTCTTTCTTTCAGAGGTTGGTAAATGGGGTCCAAATCAACGTGTTTATTGATGGAGTAGTCGGACTACTCTGACCCCTTGGCATCATGGTATCCCACAAACCTACTAACACAATGAAACAGCTCCTGATGAACCCAATGGACCCTATACCAACAACCAGCAAAACTAATGTCATTTACACAATACCATGCAAGGACGGTACAAACACAACATCAGACAGACAGGCAGAAAACTAGCCATCAGGATGCACGAACACCAACTACCCACCAAAACACATGACCCACTATCACTAGTATCCTTACACACAGACAAAGAAGGACACCACTTCGACTGGGACAACACATCCACCCTCGGACAGGCTAAACAGAGACACGCACGGAAATTCCTAGAGGCCTGGCATTCACACCAAAACTCCATCAATAAACATATCGATTTGGACCCCAATTACGAACCTCTGAGAAAAAGAACTGGAAGTGATATCACCCACCTTTAACCGATCGAGACACATAAATAGAAAGTGGGGCAGAATACCAGCGCTTCACCGGAAGCTCACTGATGATGTTACCTTGCATGGTGACCAAACGTCTGAGAACAATCCTTCCAGCTCAGCGAGCAAACTTACAACCTAAACTTCTCATTGTTCAGTGTGGGACCATCATATTCTGAAAACCCTTCAAATGGGTGAAAACATTCATTTATATTCAGCTGCAGAAAAGGCAAAGAATAAACAAATAGGAGCTGCATTTGGCTCTGGGAATGACGGGGAACGCTTGCATCTTGAGCAACAAAACATTTACAGTCAATGCTTAATCACTGTGCCCAGCTTGTTTCTATTGGAACTGATTAAGTCCTGTCTAGGCAGTGCCCTAACAGGCAAACGGTTATGTTCATCCTGTTCAATGTCCCCATATTCCTGTTTAGAAGACTGTTGCTGCTTTCCCAGCTTGTCAAAGTCAGTCACATCCCGCATGGCCTGCTCCATTTGTGTGGAGTGCAGCATGCCAGGATTATGTGACACAATCTGTCTGGAGATTACTGCAAGGCATCCTCAGACCAATCCAATCATTGAATCCTAACCTTCAACAGTTCTATCATTTGCTCTATTATGGCCCTGCTTGAAGAATGGGCAACACTGTATCCACACTTGGCCTCAGTCAAGGTGTTGTATAATGAAGTCATCCACAGGGTCACAGACAATAGTCCTTGTTTCTCAGTATTCATCCTCGGAAGACACCTGAGCCTTGAAATGAAGCAGAAACATGAGTGTTCTCACAGATGTCGACATTATTGCAGCTCCCAAGGTGCAAATTTCTAAGATGCGTCACTGATGATCACAGATGACTTGCACATTGATGGAATGAAACCTTTTTCTGTTAAGTCAGCTGTGTTATAATATGGCTCTCCCAATGCAACATGTGTACAATCTACTGTACCCTGCATTTGGGGGAAGACAGCTTTGTTGCCAAAGTCTACTGCCTAAGCTGTAGTAATTCAACACAAAGAAATGGGGCGAAATGATGTGATCTGGCCCAAATTATATCAGTAAGTGCTTCATACGTTTGTGGGTCAATGGTTGTAAGATCCTGGACAGGTCCCTGGTGGCACCTTCGAAGCAGCCAATTGCAGAAATGTTTAGAGCAGCTGTCATCTTGATAGCCAGCAGGAAATGATGGTGACCTACCCCTTCATGTCGCAGGTCCTGCTCCAGCAATTGGAATAGTTCTGTGACAGTGCCCCAGGACATCTTCAGCTGCAGCAATACTGCGCATCACTCAGCTTAAGCAAATGGCATTGAGAGTGATCAACCCTGGGCCTCCTGTACATTCTGCACATCCTGAGGGAATTCCGCTGCAACCTCTTCATGTGGAGGCTTTTTGGCATCTGCTAGACACTGCTTCTGGTCTGACGCTTGCTAGTGCATCTGTTGGTCCTCAGTATTTCTAGGTATTAATTGCACCACAACAACCGTGATAATAAACTCTACCATGATTGAGCCACTGTCATGTTCCATTGAAAAGTGTGGAGAATATACGAAACAGAACAAGTCCTTTCTAATGTGAGCAGTCAGCATTCGCACCATTCACAAATGATGGTTGAGCACAGTCCTCTATATAGTGCAGAAGGTGGAACTGGAAACATACAGCAGGTCAGACAGCATCTCAGAAGCAGGAAAGTCAACATTTCAGGTCAGGACCCTTCTTCAGGACCTGACCTGAAACGTTGACTTTCCTGCTCCTCCGATGCTGTCTGACACGCTGTGTTTTTCCAGCTCCACATTATGTTGACTCTAACTTCCAGCATCTGCAGTCCTTATTATTTCCAAGCTCTTGAGACAGAGACATTATTCTGTTGAAATCAGTGCTTGCCATACCATGTAAGAACAGTAGGAGTAAGCACTGTATGATTGCTGGTAACTGTCCTCCCACTCCACACCACTCAAGAAACTTGATAAATACTTAAAGGTCAAGGTGCAAGTTTCAATCCTCCTGTGCAGCCAATGAGACCTTTCATTGTCTTTGTGAATTGTGGCATGCAGGCGCCACTTTTAAGGGTGCCTATGATTACCTCTGCTTAACTGAGATGCCTGTCTTCAATCTGCAATGACCAGTGATATTACACATGCAGGGTTTATATGATTACAGGTGACCGCAACCTGTACTGTGTTAATGCAATTGCCCTTTGAAGAGCCTTATGTTGTTCATGATTCAGACCCATGTGCTCAGTCAGCAAAAAAAAATTTACTCCACCCACTCCTTGCAGCAAATTTCAACTCTGGCTGACCACAGGAATGCCAAGCCACCACCTTTGCTTGTAAGTCAGTGTCACTGGAAGTAATGAAAATCTCCATGCCTCTTGCTCCAAAATGGAAAGGCTGATCACCATGTTCTTCACCTCCATTCCCTTCACCTCCACCACCACCTAGCCCTCCAAGCCCCACAACTTGCTATTAAAATTATGTTAAATAGTTATACAATCTGTTTAATTAGAATATTATAGCACATTTGGGCCATTTAGTATATGGTATGTTCCACCCAAAGTTTTCGTCAGTAAAATGTACTGTTCATAGAAACAGCGTGTTTGATTAAACCAATCCATGATGATGTTCATGCTCCAACTCAAATTTCCTCTCTGGTTTGCTCATCTATCTCTAACATCATATTCCTCTATTCCCTTCTCCTTTAGCTGCTTATCTCATTTCCCCTTAAATGCATCGAAATGACTCACTCAACTGACTCCCTGTGACAATTATCCTTGCCAGTTTTTGGACAGATGTTTCTTCTGAATTCTCATTTTGGTTTCTTGGTTATTATTTGATATCAATGGTCTTTGATTTTAAAAACCTCCATTAGGTCACCTCTCAATTATGTCTTCTAATTCTGGTATCATCCTTGTCAATCATTTTGCACCTTCTCCAATGCCTCCATATCTTTTTTATAATTCCAGCGAGTAAACGTTTGTGATAATCCATGAGAGACAATAGCATTCTGACCTTGTCAAAAATAGCTAATCTCTATTACTGTCAATATGGTGGACAAAATAATTTTGTTACTTGGTTTCCTGCTGAATTATTTGTTGACCGTTTATACTTCTTAAGCTAAGATTATTCTATTTTGTTCATATTTGTATATTGCATATGTGGGATGTATCATATATAATTCAGCAATTAAAGAGCCAAATGAGCTAATTCTAGTTTTACCTTCACTGGAATGTGCATGTTGACTCACTGGGTGCTTGTTTCCACGGGTGACTTGATTGAAATGTATAAGATCCTGAATGGTATTGACAAGATGGACATGGAAAGAATGTTTTCTCTTGTGTAGCTGGTCCAGAACGAGAGGACATTGTTTTTAAATTAAGGGTTGCCCTTTCAGGACAGCGATGAGAAGTTTTCTTGTTTGATGTGAGTGTACAATTTTGAAACCTTCTGCCTCAGAAGGTGGTGGCGACAGGATCATTGAATATATTTAAGACAGAGATGCACAGATTTTTACTTAGCAGAGGAATCAAAATGGGAATGTGGAATTCAAAATACAAACAGGTCAGCTATGATCTTTTCAAATGCCATGAAAGTATGAAGGGCCAAATTATTTGTGTCTATTTAAGTTCATACATACGTTCATTAAGTTCATAGAAATGTGAGAGCAAAGAGCGATTTTGATTTTGGATGAAAATTGACACTGTAGAACTCAAAGGAGGACAGTGGCAGAGTGGTAATGTCAGTAGATTAGTCAATCCAGAACCCCAAGATAATGTCCTGGGAATATGGGTTCAAATCTTACCATGGCAGATGGTGAAATCTCCATTCAATAAAACCTGGGATTTTTAAAAAATTCCGCTAACCATGTAACCACAATCAATTGTCATATAAATCCACCTGGTTCACTAATACCCTTTAAGAAAGGACATCTGCCATCTTTACCTGGTCTGTTCTATATGTAACTCCAGGCCCACAGCATAGTGGTTATTAACTTCACTCTTGATAATTGGGAAATAGTGCTGGTCCAACTAGAGACACCCACATCCCAAGAAGGAATTAAAGAAAATCCAATAGAGTTCTTGATCAACAAGAATAACAATCGGACATTTCTTTAAGCTATTTATTTCTGCTTTTTTTTTGGACTGAGCAGTTAGGCTTTCGGATTCAACTCAGCAGTTTGCTCACCAGACAAAAAATACAAAAACTTCCAAAATCTTAGTCATACATGAACTCTCAACTTGAACAGATCAAAATCCTTTAATACATACATGGATGTTGTTCTTTTTTCAAATCACTGGCACACACTAGATTTATCTTCCCACAGTTGACAGTAACCCATGGGTAAGAGCACACGAGTGTTCCATATCAAATGTCCAAAATATATGAATACATGAGCTAATGTCAGAAAATGAACTGCAAGTAAAGGAGCCCTTACAAAAGTTAGGTAACAAATATTTGCTACTTTTAAACATCCTTAGCAAACCACAACGTATAATTCTACTTTGTAAAAATGTACCTATTTAACATTTTTGAAAGCTTGCTGCCATGCTGTAGTAAAATTTCACACCTCAACATTCGCATCTCTCAAACACATTTCACATGCAGAAGACATTTTCCTGCCACTTAAATAGTGTGGCAGATTTTCGGTTTGTACTGAGAAAAGTACCCAAAAAATACAAAAGTATAATTTTGTTTTTGCGTTGTGTGAACTTAGCATTTCCACAAAAAGCTAGTGTGAAATAGACTGCAATCCATATTAACAATCAAATGACACCCTTATTACAAACAAATACCTTTTATTATAATACTCATACTCTAAAAAATAATCTTTAATTCTTGCATGAAGATCACATACCCTGTTTAATTGCCTAGAAACTGATTTAAGATGTCTTCATATTGACAGTTATACAGTAAATAAGAATTTTATAATAAAGATATATCCAAGCAAATGCCTGTTTGTCTTGAACATTTCATAAAAAATTAATAAAAATACATACAATAATGCTTGTATTGCAGCTTATCACATGATAAATATCTTAAAATGCTTATCATTAAATAACATTGTTATCTCATACAATTCAATTTTTTTTAAAAATTAAAAGACAGAAAATAACCATGCCAATTTAATGAGAATAATTATTATGGGACCAATACTTCAAATAAAGCAAACACTTAGATGTTTCAAAGAGCTGATTTGTACAATATATTTTATAAAGATTTTTTGCTCAAAACATCATCAGAATTATCTATTCTAAAGTAGTCGAAATATGAAAGAACTTACATATTCCTTGACCCCAACTGTGGTTTTCTGAACAAATTGGTGATCCTGACAGAAACAATGGGAGATTTATTTAGCAAAGGATACCACAGGGGCCTGAGTAGCAAGTCCAACTGTGGCAATAAAAACTTTTACTCCTAAGTGCACTGCCCCTACATGATGTTCCCAAAGTGCTTAAGCAAATTGTGTGCTCCTGGTACAATGATTGACATGGACCTTTCTAGCCAGTCAGTGTGTACACCTCACTGTCACAAGTGAGACCATTTGTGCAGGGAAATAATTTCAAAATGGTGGATTCAGTATTTATGAGCTAAAGGGGAACCACAAAAGGCTTTTTAAATTTAAATGTCAATTTTCTTTTCATAGAACCTTCTAAACAAGGAATAAAATGTTTAAATTTATTTTTAGCAGAATCACAGAAAAATGTTTCTTTATGTTTATGGAAATGTTTCCTTACAAGTGGAATCTATTATAACTATAGACTGACAATGCAACCAATAGTGGCTGAGTCATTTACATGTAAATTGTTGATCTGTGTTCATCAGTAATAAGCAAAATATCAAAGAATTAAAATAGTTATTGATCTTTTTGCTCCTTCTGGAAGCTTGAATGTAGCATGGCAACAAAAGTCCTGGGATGCTTCTGAAAAATGGAATAAATTGCTATATAAATACTAGTCTTTCAATTATATTTGACACCATAGAAATTAGGACAACTTTTCATTAGCATATATTCTTACTGTTGTATGAACAGCGCCTATCAGTTCACCTCAGGTACCAAGGTCTGTATACTATTTGACTCCACAAATATAAGATCTAAGCACAGTTGTTTAGTACTAGACCTGAGCTAACAGATTTCAAACATAGATCTCTGCAGTCAATGTAGGCTCTCAACCTAACACGCTTGAACTAGTAAACCCAGCACAGATAATGTAACCTGAAGTGGAAACCCATGGAATTGAGGCCAAATTATTGAAAACCAATATAGGAAATTGGTTAAGCGGCAGGAAGCAGAGAGTTGGAATAAGGCGTAAGTGGGATATTTGTTGGGACCTCAATTATTCACAATATTCATTACAACTTGAATAACAGCATAAAAAGTCAAATATCCAAATTTGCTGGTGACACAAAATTGGGCAGCATTGTGGACAGTGTTGACAACAGCATGAAATTACAACAGGATTTTGAAAGCTTAGATGAACGGGCAAGGCCATGGCAGATTTTACTATAACTGGGTATGAGGTTATCCATTTCGGTCCGAAGAAAGATAGGTCAGGGTATTTTTAAGAAGGCACAAAGTTAAGTACAGTGGATGTCCAATGAGATTTGCGGTTCAAGTGCACAGCTTTACAATATGCCACAAATAGGTGCAAAAAGTAGTCATGAAAGCTAATTGAATGCTGACCTTCATATCTGAAGGGCTGGAGTATAAGATGTTATGCTGCAGTTGTACAAAACCCTAGTTGGACCCCACACAGTGAACTGTGAGCGGATCTGGGCACCACACCTTAGGAAGGATGTTTTGGTCCTGGAGGGAATTCAGTGCAGGTTTACAAGGATGATAACTGGACTTCAGGAGTTAAATTATAAGGAGAGATTAGACAAATTAGGATTTATTCTCTAGAATTTAGAAATTTAAGGTGTAACTTAATCGAAGTCTGCAGGATGTTAACAGGGGAAGACAGGTTAGTTCAAGATAAACTATTTCCACTCCCTAAAGATTCTAGAACCACGGGATATAGTCCAAGAATTAGGGCCAGGCCATTCAGGAGATATGGTAGAAAGCACTTCTACACATTAAGGAACTCCCTTTCTTAAACTGCAGTTGATACTAATTCAATTATTAAATTTAAATCTGAGATAGACACAGTTTTACTAAGCAAAGATATAAAGAGATCTAGGCCTAAGACAGGCTGATGGAATTAAGTCACAGAACAACCATGACCTTATTGAATAGCAGAACAGCCTCAGGGGCTGAATACCACACACCTGTTCCTATGTTCCTCCATAACCTGCCTAAGTGTAAGGGTTAGTACCAAAACATTTGCAATCAAATGGTTGTAAGTTTGTAGCACAGAGGTAAGCCACTTGGTCCATTGTATCCATGCTGGACCACAAATTGGTTATCCATGCTATCCAATTTGATCCCACCTATAGCCCTTGATCCATATTCCTGTTGTTTATAATACCTCAACTATACTGTTATTCACATATAAGATAACAACCCAAGGAATGACCTCATAAACCTAGACGAAAAATCTCTGACATTAGAGTCAACATTATCAGACCTTCCATCAAACTACATCTTGGCAGACATTTGCTGAGGTGTCCATCCTTAATGGCGATGCGTGTGTCCAAGAAGGAGACTGATCCTAAAGAGTAGTCCCTGGTAAGCCTGATGGTGGGGTGAAACTTGTAGTTGGTTCAGTGATTCCTCACCAGGAGACCAAAGGAAGAAAATGTTGTCCATGTATCTGGTGGAGTGCTGATTGGAGGTCCCGCATTGCAAAGAAGTTTTTTCGAACTTGTACATGAAAATGTTGGCATTTGGGGTGCAAACTTTGTCCCAATGGCCATTCTGTGTGTCTGAATGAAGAACTGGCTGTCAAAGGTGACGCTATTGTGAACAAAGCACAAAGAACATTACAGTGCAGAAACAGGCCCTTCAGCCCTCTAAGCCTGCACCAATCCACATTCTCTATCGAAATCTGTCGTCTATTTTCTAAGGATCTGTATCCCTTTGCTCCCTGCCTATTCAAGTATCTGTCTAGATACATCTTAAATAACACTATTGTTCCTGCCCCGATCACCTCCGCCGGCAACGCATTTTAGACACCCATCACCCTCTGCATAACAAACTTTATGGGCGGCACGGTGGCACAGTGGTTAGCACTGCTGCCTCACAGCGCCAGAGACCCGGGTTCAATTCCCGCCTCAGGCGACTGACTGTGTGGAGTTTGCACGTTCTCCCCGTGTCTGCGTGGGTTTCCTCCAGGTGCTCCGGTTTCCTCCCATAGTCCAAAATGTGCAGGTCAGGTGAATTGGCCATGCTAAATTGCCCGTAGTGTTAGGTAAGGGGTAAATGTAGGGGTATGGGTGGGTTGCGCTTCGGCGGGGCGGTGTGGACTTGTTGGGGCGAAGGGCCTGTTTCCACACTGTAAGTAATCTAATCTAATCTTTTCCCCTCTCACTTTGAATTTGTGACCCCTAGAAATTGAGTCCTCCACTCTGGGAAAAAGTGTCTTGCTATCCACCCTGTCTACACCTCTCATGATTTTGTAAGCCTCAATCAGGTTCCTCCCTCAACCGTCTTCTTTCTAGTGAAAATAATCCTAATCTACTCAACCTCTCCTCATAGCTAACAACCTCCATACCAGGCACTATCCTGGTGAACCACCTCTGCACCCTCTCCAAAGCATCCACATTTTTTTGGTAATGTGGCGACCAAAGCTGTATGCAATATTCCAAATGTTGCAGAACCAAAATCTTATATTACGGCAACATGACCTGCCAACTCTTGTACTCAATACCCCATCCGATGAAGGAAAGCATGCAGTATGCCTTCTTGACAACTTGACTGACCTGCGTTGCCAATTTCAGGGAACAATGGGCCTGAACACCCAGATCTCTCAGTGCATCAATATTTTTCAGGACTTTTCCATTTACTGTATAGTTCGCCCTGGAATTGTATCTTCCAAATTGCATCACCTCACATTTGTCCATTTGCCATTTCTCTGCCCAACTCTTCAATCCATCCATATTCTGCTGTATTCTCTGACAGTCCCCTTCACTATCTGCTACCCCACCAATCTTAGTGTCATCTGCAACCTTGCTAATGAGGCAACCTACACCTTCCTCTAAATCATTTATGTATATCATTGTGGTCAAGGATGAACTGGACAAAATAAAGATCTGCATACAAAAATTGGCTAGATGGGTTAAAACTTCAGGCGGTTCACTGTTATAAACGGAACTCCATCATACTTTAAACAGTAATATTGCTATATTTTTCATAGAACACTGGACTGGCAAAATATTGTGACCTCAAAATGGAGTTTAGGGGGGTGGATTCAAGATGGTGGCAATCTAACAGGTCTGCCTTGCTGGGCTGTGCACGATAACCCAAGTGAAATGGTGCTTTTTCCCTTCCCATGTAAGTTAGCTTGGAAAACATTGATGTTTAATATAAGTAGAATTGTTACATATCTTTTTTTCTAGTAAGGGAAGATGACCAGAGGCAAAGGACCAGTGGCTCAGTGGTTAGTACTGCTGCCTCACAGCACCAGAGTCCCAGGTTCGATTCCAGCCTCGGGTGACTGTCTGTGTGGAGTTTGCACATTTTCCCTGTGTATGCGTGGGTTTCCTCCAGGTGCTCCGATTTCCTCCCACAGTCCAAAGGTGTGCCGGTCAGGTGAATTGGCCATGCTAATTTGCCCATAGTGATAGGTGCATTAGTCAGAGGAAGTGGGTCTGGGTGGGTTATTCTTCAGAGGGACGGTGTGGACTGGTTGGGCCGAAGGGCCTGTTTCCACACTGTAGGGAATCTAATATATCTAATCTATATTGCAATGTGCAGGACATTGCCCTTCAGCTTCAGCCTCCTCTGAAATCCTGATAGACTCACTCAACAAGGCCTGGGAGTTCGTGAAGCTCTGGGAGAAGATCGAAGCATCGATTGAAGAAAATTGCAGCGGGCTTGAACCAATCTCGGCCATGCTGCAGAAGCATGAGCAGGAGCTGGAAGGACTCAGGAAGCGGCAGACCGCAACATCAGACCCCGCGGTCGAGTCCTTGGTGGGACTGATCCAGGCCCTGGAGAAGCAGGTATGGGCCTTAGTAGAGCAGGTTGACGACCTCAAAAATTGAGGTTGAAGAAAGAACATCCAGGTCGACGGGCTGCCGGAACGAGAGGAAGGCGAGCAGCCAGCCAGTTTTTTTGAAGAATAGCTGCCGTGATTTCTGGGCTGGAAGGCCGAGACGGGCCGGGTGAGGATTGATCAAGCTCATCGGGTGGCAGTGCACAGGCTCAGTTCAGACAAGTGCCCCTATAGCAATTCCAGTCCTATAGGGACAAACAGTAGGTAATGGAAGCCTCCAGATTGCTGGGGAATGATCCACTGGCTCTGATTTGCAAAGGATCCAAGATTATGTATTTTCAGGACTTTCCTGTGGCCATGATGAGGAAGAGGAAGTCCTTTGATGAGGTGAAGAAGAGATTGAGGGATCTGGATATTCAATATTCCATTAGATACCCAACAATCCTTTGTTTTAACCACGAAGGGTTCGTGCATTTATTTGACTCATCAGGAAAAGCGGAGAACTTTCTGGACACTTTGAAACAGACCGTATGTTCCAAAGAACATGGACAATAATGGTTCTCTTTTCTTTTCCCTTTATTTATTTTTTCTCTCTACCTTGTGTAATTCTCTTTTTTTCTTTTTTTTTATTACAGGAAGTGTTGTTGGATGTTTTTCAGTGATAATTGAGGTCAGTGTATTGATGAGGATGAGTGAAATGCACACTTTCAATTTCTTTGTTTATAATAATTATTTTCTTTTGTCCTTCACCTGAGTTTGGGATGTGACTCAAGTTAGAAGGAGTTATGGAGATGTATGCAGGTAGTGTGAGTGCCCCCCGTGGGCAGGGGGAAGATTAGTTTGTTGGTTTTTAGTAGATGTAGTTTTTGAAAGTTTTGTTAATGTCGTTCTAGTTTGTGTATTTTCTAGGCTCCATGAGTCTCCATTTATGTACACTTGGCGTGTTGTGAGTAGGGTTCTTCCTCTGGGGGGTTCAGGGTTGTTATACAGGGATATGGTTAAATGTCTCATTAAATAGTGCACCTGGAATATTAAGGAGAGTCATTTGCCAGTCAAGAGAAAAAAGGGACTTTCGAGTCTCAGGCAGGAGAGGGTTGATATTGCCCTGTTGCAAGAAACCCACCTTGATGATAAAGAGCATCTAAAGTTACAGCAGGATGGGTTTGATCAGGTGTTCTTTTCATTCTTTAACACTAAGAGCAGGGGAGTGGCTATACTTATCCAGAAGAATCTCCAGTTTAAGTTATTATTAAATCAAATTAAAGATTAATATGGGTGATTCATAATACTTAAAGCTTTAATACATGGCGAAGAGTATGGTGTTCTCAATAATTACTGTCCCCTGGCACACCCCCTCAAATTCCTGACTGATGCACTTTCTAAATTGATTGCCCTTGGAACGCGGCACAGTGTCATAGGGGGAGATTTTAACTGCCTCATAGGCCCCACAGTAGGTAGAATGCCCAAATGCTCCCCAAACATCTCTCCACAATGTAAGCAGCTGGTTGACTTATGCATGGAATTGAGGCTGGTGGATGTTTGGAGATATCTCTACCCATGGATAGTGACTTCACCCTTTTCTCTAATCCGCACAAGTGTCATACTGGGATTGACCTTTTTTTAGCTCTCGGTTTTTCTGGATGCGGTGATGTCCTGTACAATTGGAAACATAGCCATTTCTGTGACAGTGTATTTGGAGGTTAAGATTAAAGGCCGTGGGACAGTTTTGCGGCATTGGTGAATGAATCCTTTCATTCTCAAGGACAGTACGTTTATTGAGTACTTCTCAAATGAATTTAAAACATTCTTGGCCATTAATTTGGGAATGGTTAGTAACCCATCTATACTCTGGGAGACTGCTCAGCCCTATGCTAGGGGGATAATTACCTTTTATTTGGCAAGTTGGAAGTGACAAAAGGGAGAGCAACAGCATCTGCTTGAGGCACAGTTGAAGGCAGCTGAGATGGCATATTTTGAACGGCCGCTGGTGACTAAATTGCAACGAGTCACAGCTCTCCAAATTACTTTGAACTCCATGCTCACTCAGATAGCGAAGAGAGAACTCTGTTTTGTGAAACAAAGGCTGCATGGGCATAGTGATAGAACAGGCAGCATCCAAGGAGCAGGAGAATCGACGTTTCGGGCATGAGCCCTTCTTCAGGAATCAGGCTCATGCCCGAAACGTCGATTCTCCTGCTCCTTGGATGCTGCCTGACCTGCTGCGCTTTTCCAGCAACACATTTTCAGCTCTGATCTCCAGCATCTGCAGCCCTCACTTTCTCATAGTGATAGGCCAGGCAAATACCTGGCATATCTGGCCAGGAAAAAGAGCACCCCATTACATCAATCAGAGAGGGCACTGGGATTCTTACTTGCGACTCTAAAAAGATCAATGCAGCATTTTGGAGGTTTTACTCCGAACTATACCAGCTGGAATGCTGTGGGGATAGGTTGGCTAAGACGGAGTCTTTTAAGAACCTGGACCTTCTAGTGTGACCTCGGAACAGGTGTCTCTTCTTAATGCCCTCTTAACAGGGCAAGAGATACAGGAGGCAGTAAAACAGCTTCAAAGTGTGAAGGCACCCAGCCCTGATGGCCTCCCAAGTGAATTCTACAAAGAATTTATAAATATTTTGTCAGGGCCGATGCTGGACATGTACAATTATTCATACAAAGTTAAAAATCACACAACACCAGGTTATAGTCCAACAGGTTTAATTGGAAGCACACTAGCTTTCGGAGTGACGCTGGAGGACTGTGCCTTGTATAGACTCATTTCGCTGTTAAATTCGGACTTCAAAATTTTATCCATGACACTTGCATTGAGATTGGAAAGGGTGTTGCCCTCTACTGTTGAGGAGGACCAGATGGGTTTTATGAAGGGCTGTAGGTCCTCCAATAATATTAGATGATTACTGCTTATGGTCCAAGTGGGTCAGCAATGATTGATTCAAGGATTAGTGATCTCCTTAGATGCAGAAAAAACATTTGACTGGGTGGAGTGGCCATATCCTGGCACAGTTTGGTCTTGTTGAGGTCTTTGTTAGATGGGTGGAAGTCCTGTATAGTGATCCTCCGGCTGGTATAAGATCTAATAATTTCAGTGTCAGTAGGGGAGGTCAGCAAGGTTGTCCCCTTTCACCTCTACTCTTTATGATGTTGATTGAGCTGTTGGCAGAGGCTATCCTTAGGGACCCTAATATATCTGCCCCAGAAGTGGGATAAAGGTCACATAAGATTACATTACCTGCAGGTGACGTTCTCCTCTTTTTATCAAACCCGGCAGTTTCTGTATCCCATTTAATACAACGTATTAATTTATTTGGCTCTTTTCCAGGATATAAGATCAATTTTGCAAAGTCGGAGGCTATGCCCGTGGATGGTCTTAAGGAAATACCTGACATTGAAGGTGAATTACGATTCCCCTTTAAATGGTCATGGGAGGGGGTTCTTTACTTAGGTATTTGTGTTACTCCCACCTTTGATCACTTATTTAAGGCTAATTTTGCTCACTTGCTTGATAAGATCTTCAAAGATAAGAAACCCTTTCAATATCCTGGTTACATTGAACAGCCGTTATCAAAACGAGTGTCCTTCCTTGTCTGTACTATCCCATGCGAATGCTTCCTCTGATGTTTCCGAGGCAAACGTTGCGAAGACACACTGGCTGGCTTGGTTCTTTTATTTGGCATCACAGGCAGCCTCTCTACAGGCTTGCCAAATTGCTGCTACCCCAAAGGTTAGGGGGAGTAGACTTTCCAGATGTTAAGCTAAGCTCCCTTCTGTCCTTCATGAGTGATTGGACATGTGAGGACCCAAGGTCAGTATCTTTGGATATCAAGGCCTCCCAAGCAAAGTGCCCCCTTACTAGTCTGCTGTTTATGGGTACGATGAAGGCAGTTATGGTATACTGTTGGAATCCAATCATTATTAATAAGGTCAAAGCATGGAAAGCAAGGCAACAAAGTGAGGGCAGTTTATCTAAAACCTCCTTTCCTACCCCTATAGTTGGTATGCCAGGATTCCGACCAGAGATAATGGACTCTAGGTTTAAATTTTGTGCAACTAAGGGTGTCTCCTGTTTGGGAGACTTGTTTGAGGGGGGGATTATGATGTCCTTCAACCAAATGGAAGTATGGATTGTCCAGCAGAGACTTTTTCTGTTTCTTTCAGGTTAGGAACTTTATCCAAAAAAAGGTTATGTTTTTAACCAACCCCTATAGGTCTGACACAGAGAAGTGTCATGTGATAAGCACTCTTTTGGTTAGTACTCTCAACCACCTACTGGGGTGCAGTGCCTCGAGTGATATTGTGCGACTATGTGAGGTCTGTGATCAAGAGTGGGGAGTGGAAATCCCCTCAGAGACATGGGAGGACATTTGGGAGAACGCGAGAAAGATCTCGATCTGTAATGGAACACATGCCATGCAGTTGAAGGTCTTCACAGGGTTCATTTGGCCCCAGATCATCTTGTGAAATTCAAAAGGGGAGCATCTGCAATGTGACCAAATGCAAAATGAGCATAGATACATTCACTCATTGTTTGTGGTCATGCCACAAGCTTCATAGGTACTGGAGCGCTGTGGCAGGAGTAATAGAGACAGTCCTGGGGACAGAAGTTAAGGTAGACCTGGTTTCTCTTCTCTTGGGCTTGTTGAATTTATCTTTTCTTAGATGCATGAAAAATATATTTAACATTCTCACTTATTCTGTGAGGAAGTACATTCTGATGTGCTGGGTGTCTGAGAACCCCCTGGGCCTGTCGGTGTAGCATAAGTTAATTATGGAACACATCTCTTTGGATTTCCTCACAAACGTGATGTGGAGGGAACAGCGTTGGACTGGGGTGTACAAAGTTAAAATCGCACAACACCAGGTTATAGTCCAACAGGCCCACACCCACCTGATGAAGGAGCAGCGCTCCGAAAGCTAGTGCTTCCAAATAAACTTGTGGACTATAACCTGGTGTTGTGTGATTTTTAATTTTATACAACTCACAAACATGGTGCACCATAAAACGGAACTTTTTTTGTAAGACATAGCAGCCCTTTTTGAATTACTGGAAGCAGATTTGTCTGCCATTTTAATTAGGGCTGGTGTTTAGCCGTGATGATTGGTTTAGTGAGTCTTGTGCCCTGAGAGGAAGAATCCCAAATTAATACGGGTGTAATAATTAATGCTCCCAAAGGTTGGGAGCTTTGATGTGGTTGTGCTGAATGGCATTATTTGTTTATTTATTGATTGATTTGTAGTGAGTGCAATTTTGATTTGTAGGATAGTAGTTTGTTCATTGTAATTGTTGTTATAATTTTAGATTGTTGTGTTTTTGCATTTTTTAAATAATTTTGTAAAGAAAAAATTTCTCAAAAAATACTTTTCTGAAAAAGTGGAGTCTCTGTTGTATTATCCTTACAAACGTAATTTCTCTTATGGAGAAAAGGTACAGTAAAAAAACTTCTCTGAGGCTTCTTTGCTTTTATCGTAATATTGTGCCAGTATTTCAAAAGGAATTGTTTCATTTGCTCCCTCCTTTTGTAGAAATGCTAATGCATGCAATATTTCAAATTTATATTGAATCCCCGCCATATGTATGTTTTGTGAATGTACATTCCTGGTGTGTTTTCTCCCTTTTACATCAGTGAACCATAAAAGACAAAAGCAGATTTCTTGTGATCTATTCAGCTATGCATACCAATGTCTGTGTGTATGCTTTGCATGTGAGATGCAGTCACATCTGCCTTTCTTTCCCCCACAGAACATATGAGTACCACAGGAATGCTCAAAGGAATTTCTAAATCCAGGAATGTGTTTGCTGTAAATAAAATAGCAGCTGTCAGTAAGATTTTCTGTGGAGAATTTGGGAAAATCAATCTTACCGTGTAAAGATTTGTGGTAGACACCATTAGGATATAATGCAATAAGAAGAATTCAGCTGCAGAGATCCAAACGGCAATAATACCCAAACTTTTTGTGTTGATAGAAAGCTGTCAAACATACCATTAAGGGATAAATCTCATAGGATGAAGCAGAAAATACCTGGGAGTCTGTTTGAATTCAGTGAGTGATATAAGTGGAGGGAACTGCTCAGAAAAATGTCTGAGGTCAACAAGAGAAAAATGCGCAGATGAAATTGCCAGAAGTTAGCAATAATAATAAAGTGCTAGCATTCTTGTTGCAAGGCCTCCAAAAATGTGAAAAATGTTTACTCATTGAACTCAACAAAGTGTGAAATGACCTACTCAGTACTATGAGGGGGAATACTAAATCAGTGATGAATTGGCACTATGGAGACCTGAAGGAGCATCCTGTAGCCATAGATGTAATATTTTGACAATTTTAATTGAATTTATTCTCATATGATTATTAAATGAAATAGAGCATTTGGAAACTGGCACTAGATTGTCTACGTTAGATCAGGTGACACAATTAGTGACACATACGGCACACTCTTGAGCACATTGCTTGTTTTTAAGACTGCATACAATTATGTGTTCGTAGAGGTCCTATCTTACATATCACTTACAAATCTAACTTTCATGACAGATCGTTCCTCTAGGAAATTATACTTATGTGATTGTCATCATACACCAAAGGCCAGGCCATTCACATTATTTTCACATTGTTTCAGTCCTTCAACTATATTGAGCAATGTCCCATTATTGTTATCTCAGTTTCTTTATGGCAGCGTGCTGGCATTTGAAATTCTCTACCTTTTCATAGAAATATAGAAGTATTACAAAAATGTTAAAGGGAGCTTCCATATCGATCGTCGCTGTAAAACCAGTTGTCAGCAATTAATACTTTGTCGGAAAATAATTTGGGCAAATCAATCACAAAATAGTATAACAAGGAGAATAATGTACGTATGCATTGCCCTAGCCCTACGTCTCCTCTAGCTTTATGTCCCTTCATACATACTTTGATCCTCTGATACAAGTATACTTGCCACCATTATTTTTCCATTGCAAAATGTTGGCAGAGTAGCTGGGCAGCATGTGGGCACATGCGCAGGGCTTATCTGCTCTAATCTGCTGTTCTCCTTTGTTTTACTTTTGCTTCTACTCTTTTCTTTCACTTTATTTTCCTTTCCTTTCGGTCTTTTTTCATCTTTTCTGTGGCAGTTTGGTTGGCAGTGAGAAGGGCTGTATGCAGAGTCGGGGACGTGGCTTCTCCCAGCGATCGGAGGCAGTGAGTGTGTTCTCCCAGAGTTCGGGGCCAGTGGCAGCAAAGCTACTCCAGTGACTGGGGATGGCAGTGCTGGCAGCAGTGGACTCTTCAAGATTGCAGCACTGGCAAGGTGGCATCTGCAGTTGTACTGGGATTTGTGACCCAGTGGTATCCTGGCCTGGCAGCAGAGCCAGAGACTCTTGGTTTCAGTGGCGAAGAGATGGCACCTAAAGTGGCGCCATTCCTATGTTGATGGGGGAGGTTTCCCTTGAGACTAGGTGCTGGCATGGATGGGGTTGGAAAGACTGATATTCTGAACTTTTTACTTTTATTTTTCCAATTTATTCTGATGACCCATAATGCTGGACCATTTATTTCTTTATTTTTCTAATTTTTTTCTGGTTTCCTAAGAACTTGATCTTGAGTATCTCTACCTAGGTACCTTTGTACGTAAGATTACGCTGCAATGTGGCAGCTGTAAACCTTTCACTGTGCCCATTTGAGTAGGTGACAAGAAAGCTAATTCAATTCAATTCAACTCATCGACAAGCACCCCTTCACACTCTCTACAACTTTTCTCAACATCCTCACCTTGTAATCTTGCCCAATGTGAGGAAACTTTCTGGATGTGGTCAGCCTCATGCAAATGTCAGTCCTGGCAGATGGCATGGGCTTACATTTCAGTATCAGTATTATCTACTAAAGTGACACCTTTGACTCATTGTCAGTGCAATTAGTGATTCCACAAGAATAGTATAGAACATTGCTCATTCAAGCACTGATCAGCATTCCAAATTTCTGTGCTATACCACATGGAAGAAGTCTGGAAGGTATCAGGGTCAAAATAAGTTAGAACATAGAACATAGAACATAGAACAATACAGCACAGAACAGGCCCTTCGGCCCACGATGTTGTGCCGAACTTCTAACCTAGATTAAGTACCCATCCATGTACCTATCCAAATGCCGCTTAAAGGTCGCCAATGATTCCGACTCCACCACTCCCACGGGCAGCACATTCCATGCCCCCACCACTCTCTGGGTAAAGAACCCACCCCTGACATCTCCCCTATACCTTCCACCCTTCACCTTAAATTTATGTCCCCTTGTAACACTCTGTTGTACCCGGGGAAAAAGTTTCTGACTGTCTACTCTATCTATTCCTCTGATCATCTTATAAACCTCTATCAAGTCACCCCTCATCCTTCGCCGTTCCAACGAGAAAAGGCCGAGAACTCTCAACCTATCCTCGTACGACTTCCTCTCCATTCCAGGCAACATCCTGGTAAATCTTCTCTGCACCCTCTCCAAAGCTTCCACATCTTTCCTATAGTGAGGCGACCAGAACTGCACACAGTACTCCAACTGTGGCCTAACCAAAGTCCTGTACAGCTGCAACATCACTTCACGACTCTTGAATTCAATCCCTCTGCTAATGAACGATAATACTCCATAGGCCTTCTTACAAACTCTATCCACCTGAGTGGCAACCTTCAAAGGTCTATGTACATAGACCCCAAGATCCCTCTGTTCCTCCACCTGACTAAGAACCCTACCATTAACCCTGTATTCCGCATTCTTATTTGTTCTTCCAAAATGGACAACCTCACACTTGGCAGGGTTGAACTCCATCTGCCACTCCTCAGCCCAGCTCTGCATCATATCTAAGTCCCTCTGCAGCCGACAACAGCCCTCCTCACTGTCCACAACTCCACCTATCTTCGTATCATCTGCAAATTTACTGACCCACCCTTCGACTCCCTCATCTAAGTCATTAATAAAAATTACAAACAGCAGAGGACCCAGAACTGATCCCTGCGGAACTCCACTTGTAACTGGGCTCCAGGCTGAATATTTACCATCTACCACCACTCTCTGCCTTCGACCGGTTAGCCAGTTTTCTATCCAATTGGCCAAATTTCCCTCTATCCCATGCCTCCTGACTTTCCGCATAAGCCTACCATGGGGAACCTTATCAAATGCCTTACTAAAATCCATGTACACTACATCCACTGCTCTTCCCTCATCCACATGCTTGGTCACCTCCTCGAAGAATTCAATAAGACTTGTAAGGCAAGACCTACCCTTCACAAATCCGTGCTGGCTGTCCCTAATCAAGCAGTGTCTTTCCAGATACTCATAAATCCTATCCCTCAGTACCCTTTCCATTACTTTGCCTACCACAGAAGTAAGACTAACAGGCCTGTAATTCCCGGGGTTATCCCTATTCCCTTTTTTGAACAGGGGCACAACATTCGCTACTCTCCAGTCCCCTGGTACCACCCCTGTTGCCAGTGAAGACGAGAAGATCATTGCCAACGGTACTGCAATTTCCTCTCTTGCTTCCCACATAATCCTAGGATATATCCCGTCAGGCCCGGGGGACTTGTCTATCCTCAAGTTGTTCAAAATGTCCAACACATCTTCCTTTCTAACAGGTATCTCTTCTAGCTTACCAGTCCATTTCACACTCTCCTCTTCTACAATACGGTCCCTCTCGTTTGTAAATACTGAAGAGAAGTACTTGTTCAAGACCTCTCCTATCTCTTCCGACTCAATACACAGTCTCCCACTACTGTCCTTGATCGGACCTACCCTCGTTCTCGTCATTCTCAGGTTTCTCACATACGCATAAAATGCCTTGGGGTTATCCTTGATCCTATCCGCCAACGATTTTTCATGCCCTCTCTTAGCTCTCCTAATCCCTTTCTTCAGGTCCCTTCTGGCTATCCTGTATCCCTCCACTGCTCTGTCTGAATCCTGTTTCCTCAACCTTATGTAAGCCTCCTTCTTCCTCTTTACCAGACATTCAACCTCTCTCGTCAACCAAGGCTCCCTCACACGACCATTTCTTTCCTGCCTGATAGGTACATACATATCATGGACACGTCGTATCTGCTCTTTGAAAAAGTTCCACATTTCCACCACATCCTTCCCTGACAGCCTATGCTCCCAACGTATGCTCCTCAAATCCTGCCTTACAGCATCGTAATTTCCCTTCCCCCAATTATAAAATCTACCTTGTTGTGCGCACCTATCTCTCTCCATAACCAAGGTGAAAGTCACAGAATTGTGGTCACCATCACCAAAATGTTCACCCACTAACAAGCCCACCACTTGTCCCGGTTCATTACCGAGTACCAAATCCAATATGGCCTCCCCTCTGGTTGGACAATCTACATACTGCGTTAGAAAAGCTTCCTGGACACACTGCACAAACACCGCCCCATCCAATCTACTTGATCTAAAGAGCTTCCAATCAATATTTGGGAAGTTGAAGTCGCCCATGACTACGACCCTGTGGCTTCTGCACCTTTCCAAAATCTGTTTCCCAATCTGTTTCTCCACATCTCTGCTGCTATTGGGGGGCCTATAGTAAACACCCAACAAGGTGACTGCACCTTTCCTATTTCTGACTTCAGCCCATACTACCTCCAGAGGCAGATCCCCCTCAAACTTCCTTTCTGCAGCCGTTATACCATTTCTAATTAGCAATGCCACCCCCCCTCCTTTTTTCCCACCCTCCCTAATCTTACTGAAACACCTGTAACCAGGAACCTCCAACAGCCATTCCTGTCCCACATCTATCCACGTTTCCGTGATGGCCACAACATCGTAGTCCCAGGTACCGATCCACGCCTTAAGTTCACCCACCTTATTTCTGATACTCCTTGCGTTGATGTATACGCACTTGAGCCCATCTCTGTGTCCGCTAGTAGTCCCTGTCAGTGCTACCTTCTCCACAGCCCCCCTACAGTCTTGGGCATCCTGACAAACAGCTAACCTACTTGCTGGACTACAAGTCCGGATCCCATCCCCCTGCCAAATTAGTTTAAACCCCCCCGAAGAGTGCTAGCAAACCTACCCCCCAGGATATTGGTGCCCTTCTGGTTCAGGTGCAACCCGTCCTGTTTGTACAGGTCCCACCTTCCCCAGAATGCAGTCCAATTGTCCAAATATCTGAAGCCCTCCCTCCTACACCAGTTAGGCCATACTTCACTGTAGAGAGAATCTATTGTTGTATACTGTTAGATTCATTTTTGCACATTTGTTTTTTACAATTTCTTTTCCATGACAAATTGTTGCAAGTGTGAGCAGATAAGTTTCAACAAGAGAATCCAGGCATTAGGGATCTGAATGAATATCACGAATAATTTTGTATCCATTCAAATATCACACTAAAGGATTGTGATAAAAACAATGCAAGAACGAGAAAGAAAGGGGAAATTAGAGTGGATCAATTCAATGTCAAATCCATTACGAAAAACGAAATAAAGAGAGGGAAAGAAAATTAGATTTGGCGATAAAGAAATAAAGACATATGAGTAAAGTAAACAGAAAATTGAATTTGACATTTTAAAATGTCCAACTACAATTCAATGAGAAATAAGGCTCCAGAGTTCTTAATTAAATTTCAGCACCAGAATTGTTTGCTATGGATGAACAGTTATCACATTGTTCAAATGGAACAGACACGCTAAATGATATTCATTTCTGCCATGCAAATACAGCAACTTCGCAACACACAATACAATTGAATGATGAGGCATAAAGTGAGATGTTATTTTTATGAAGCCATTGCAACTCAGCAAGTAAATTTTGGATTTTTGTATTTAATCACATATTTGGTGTTTATCTGAATTTGGTTTATTGTGCTTAAGTAATAGCGTATACCATTAGTCTCTGACTTGTCTTGACAGGAAAATGTTGGTAATGCAACTCAACCCGTTGTTTTGTAACATAGAATTACTTAGAATGAAAAGCACAAGCTATTCAGCTCAACTGGTCTAGTGAGTGTTAGGGGGAGAGGATGATGTCAGATCCCAGGCAAAGGGAAACATAGTGGGTCTCGATATGGATAAAAATCCTGGATGAAAGGGGTGGGTGGGGCTGTGCATCAGGTCATGGTGGGGAAATAGCTGTTAGGTTCTTGGAGACAAGGCAGTGTCTGGTCTGGTAGTGGGAATGGGGTGTTGCATCCTGGTGGGGAGATAAGTGTCAGACTCTGGAGGGAGGATTTGTGGCGTGACAAAGAGTTATAGGCAGGGAGTCTGGGTGGGGGGAGGGTTCTTGTTCAGTACCGGTGGGGAAGAGTCCTTGTGAAGTACCGGCAGGAGAAGGTGAAGTCAGATACCAGGGAAAGAGGAGATGTTGGGATTAGGGGATGAGAGGGTGGTGAGGGTATAGCAACATCCAGTGACATCCACAGACAGGGCAGGTGCTGGATCAGGGTCCAGGGCGTAAGAGGCCATGGGATGTGTATTGCAAGTTGGAGATCAGTTTTATAGTAATCAAGGGGTGATTTTTCATTGTATAATGTTTTGTGGTATCTGTTATTTAGCTGCAATGGAACCTTTTGAATTCTGTAATTCAAATGAATATGTGCATAAGGTTCTAGGCTCAGGAGAATTGTCCACTGGAATCTTCAATTTCCTACATAAATTCGTTCAGAGCCTGCTATGTCAGGGATTCCACAGAGTTCTGATGTGCAACTGATATCTCCACTGCAGAAACTATCATCCAGCCATTGGATAATCCAGTCAGTATACTTTGCAAAAGTAGTTAATGGCAGCAAATAGTTTATTCCATTTCTTTTGTTTCCAACTCTGAATTGTATTCCAAAGCTGTTGAAATTGAACACATAAGTCTTGTTTAAATTGGCTTTGATAATGCTCCTCTGAAGTGTCTTAGGGTTTAGGGTGTAGGTTTGCTCGCTGAGCTGTAGGTTTGATATCCAGACGTTTCATTACCTGGCTAGGTAACATCATCAGTGGCGACCTCCAAGTGAAGCGACGCTGTTGTCTCCTGCTTTCTATTTATATGTTTGTCCTGGATAGGGTTCCTGGGGTTTGTGGTGATGTCATTTCTGGTTCGTTTTCTGAGGGGTTGGTAGATGGTATCTAGATCTATGTGTTTGTTTATGGCGTTGAGGTTGGAGTGTGAGGCCTCTAGGAATTCTCTGGCATGTCTTTGCTTAGCCTGTCCCAGGATAGATGTGTTGTCCCAGTCGAAATGGTGGGTTTTTTCCTCCGTGTGTAGGGCTACAAGAGAGAGAGGGTCGTGTATTTTTGTGGCTAGCTGGTGTTCGTATATCCTGGTGGCTAACTTTCTTCCTGTTTGTCCTAGGTAGTGTTTGTGGCAGTCCTTGCATGGGATTTTGTAGACGTCTTTGGTTTTATCCATGGGTTGTACTGGGTCTTTTAAGTTTGTTAGTTTTTGTTTGAGAGTGTTGGTGGGTTTGTGTGCTACAAGGACTCCGAGGGATCTTTGTAGTCTGGCTGTCATTTCTGAAACTTCTTTGATGTATGGTAAGGTGTTTAGGGTTTCTGGCTGTGTTTGGTCTGCTTGTCGTGGTTTGTTCTTGAGGAATCAGCGCACTGTATCTTTTGAGCATCCATTCTTCTTGAATACGTTGTATAGGTGGTTCTCCTCTGTTTTCCGAAGTTCGTCTGTGCTGCAGTGTGTGGTGGCTCATTGGAATAGTGTTCTGATACAACTTCGTTTGTGTGTGTTGGGATGGTTGCTGGTGTAGTTAAGTATTTGGTCAGTGTTTGTCGGTTTTCTGTATACGCAGGTTTGTAGTTCTCCGTTGTCCGTTCTTTCGACTGTGACGTCCGGGAATGCGAGTTTGTTGTCGGTTTCTTCCTCCTTGGTGAACTTTATGCCCGTGAGGGTGTTGTTGATGATGTTAAGTGTCTCTTCTATCTTGTTTCGTTTTGTGATGACAAAGGTGTCATCTACGTAGCGGACCTACATTTTTGGTTTGGTGGTTGGTAGGGCTGTTTGTTCTAGTTTTCGCATTACCGCTTCTGCTATGAATCCTGATAGCGGAGATCCCATGGGTGTGCCGTTGGTTTGTTTGTAGATTATGTCGTTGAAGGTGTCTTGGGGTGTTACTATGCTAAAGGCACTTTATGAATGCACATATACAAAGCAACGTACAGTGGCTGCTGGAAATCTGAAATTAAAACAGGAAGTGCTGGGGAAACTCAGCAAGTCAGCAGCTTTACGGATAAAGATACAACATTTCAAGTCCAATATGACTTCTTTAGAATCAAGAGCACCCCTTCATGTCTTTCCTCAAAAATCCCTTAACTCCATTGTCCTTGTATAGCACCTAATGCACCAGCTAAAGCTTGTTCTTTACAAACCCTTGAACATTTTGTTGCCTCCCAAATCAATGCCAAATTTCTAACTCGACCACAGCAGTAAAATAAAAGCAAAGTTTTAAGTGATTTTCTGTAATGCCTCAACAGGAGGACCTTAATGATCTGTCCTTGGCTCCTCCTGTTTCTCACTTACATTGTTCTCCTGTCACCATCATGAGCCAGAGTGTGTGCTAAGAATAATGGTGAAACTATCAACAATCATCATTAATGCAAAGTAAATATGACAACAGCTTCTGGATTCTTCATGTCCTGCATCAACATGGAAATGTAGAAGCTGCTATGAGTGTGGTTTGCAGCAATCCTTACTCTTAGACTGGTATTGAAATGACTGCAAGGGTATAGAAACCCTACAGTGTGGAAACAGGCCATTCGGTCCAACAAGTCCACACCAACCCTCTGAAAAGCATCCCACCCAGATCAACCCCTATCCATGGCGAGCACACCTAACCTACATATACTTGAACAGTATGGATAATTTAGCACGGCCAATCCACCTAACATGCTCATCTTTGGGAGGAAACTGGAGCACCCTGGCGGAAACCCATGCAGACACAGGGAGAATGTGCAAACTCCACACAGACACCCAAGGCCAGAATTCAACCCGCATCCCTTGTGCCTTGAGGCAGCAGTGCTAACCACTGAGCCACAGTGCCACTACACAAGTGCAGTCCTTTACTTGCCCAATAGTTTAACAATTCAGACAGCACAATAGCTCAGTGATTAGTACATTCTTCCCGTGTCTATGTGGGTTTCTGCTGGGTGCTCTGGTTTCCTCCCACAGATCAAAGATATGTACATGAGGTAGGCAGGCCATGCTAAATTACCCATAGTGTTAAGGGATGTGCAAATAATGTGTGTTAGCCACGGGAAATGCAGGGATATGTCAGGATGGGATGCTCTTCAGTGGACTTGTGCATACTTGTTGGGCCAGATAGCCTGTTTCCACACAGTGGGGATTCTGTATATAGATGGTTGGAAATGTTATGACATATGTACTTAGGGGTAAGAGTTTTTAACAGTATAATTGTTGCTGAACAACGTCTCTGGCCCTTAAAATTAATTTTACAAATGTGCAGTATTGTTCTGTCAGAAAGAAATTGATGTTAAAACTTAAAGTAAAAACAAACTTAGAGTCATAGATTCAAAGAGATGTACAGCATAAAAACAGACCCTCGGTCCAACTTGTCCACGCTGACCAGATATCCTGAATTAAACTAATCCCATTTACCAGCACTTGGCCCATACCTCTCTCAACCCTTCCTATTCATATACCCATTCAATAGACAATAGACAATAGGTGCAGGAGTAGGCCATTCTGCCCTTCGAACCAGCACTACCATTCATTATGATCATGGCTGATCATCCTCAATCAGTATCCTGCCTTATCCCCATAACCCTTGATTCCACTATCCTAAGAGCTCTATCCAACTCTTTCTTGAAAGTATCCAGAGACGTGGCCTCCACAGCCCTCTGGAGCAGAGCATTCCACACACTCACCACTCTCTGGGTCAAAAAGTTTCTCCTCAACTCTGTTGTAAATGGTCTACCCCATATTTTTAAGCTGTGTCCTCTGGTTCTGGACTCACCCATCAGTGGAAACATGCTTCCTGCCTCCAGAGTGTCCGTTCCTTTAATAATCTTATACGTCTCAATCAGATCCCCTCTCAGCCTTCTAAACTCAAGGGTATACAAGCCCAGTCGCTCCAATCTTTCAACGTGAGATAGTCCCGCCATTCCGGGAATTGACCTTGTGAACCTACGCTGTACTCCCTCAATAGCCAGCATGTCTTTCCTCAAATTTGGAGACCAAAACTGCGCACGATATTCTAGGCGCAGTCTCACCAGGGCCCTGTACAGCTGCAGAAGAACCTCTTTGCTTCTATACTCAATCCCTCTTGTTATGAAGGCCAGCATGCTATTAGCTTTCTTCACTGCCTGCTGTACCTGCATGCTTGCTTTCAATGACTGATGTACAAGAATACCTAGATCTCGTTGTACTGCCCCTTTACCTAACTTGACTCCATTTAGGTAGTAATTTGCCTTCCTGTTCTTGTCACCAAAGTGGATAACCACACATTTATCCACATTAAACTGCATCTGCCATGCATCTGTCCACTCACCTAGCCTGTCCAGGTCACCCTGTAATCTCCTAACGTCCTCCTCACGTTTCACCCTGCCACCCAGCTTTGTATCATCAGCAAATTTGCTAATATTACTTTTAATACCATCATCCAAATCATTAATGTATATTGTAAAAAGCTGCGGTCCCAGCACTGATCCCTGCAATACCCCACTGGTCACCGCATGCCGTTCCGAAAGGGAGCCATTTGTCTCTACTCTTTGTTTCCTGTCAGCCAACCAATTTTCAATCCAAGTCAGTATTTTGCCCCGAATACCATGCGCACTAATTTTGCTCACTAACCTCCTATGTGGGACTTTATCAAAGGCTTTCTGAAAGTCCAGGTACACTACATCCACTGGATCTCCCTTGTCCATCTTCAGAGTTACATCATCAAAAAATTCCAGAAGATTAGTCAAGCATGATTTCCCCTTCATAAATCCATGCTGACTCTGACCTATCCTGTTACTGCTATCCAGATGTGTCATAATTTCATCCTTTATAATTGACTCCAGCATCTTTCCCACCATTGAGGTCAAACTAACTGGTCTATAATTCCCTGCTTTCTCTCTCCCTCCTTTCTTAAAAAGTGGGACAACATTAGCCACCCTCCAATCCGCAGGAACTGATCCTGAATCTATAGAACATTGGAAAATGATCACCAATGCATCCACGATTTCTAGAGCCACCTCCTTCAGTACCCTGGGATGCAGACCATCAGGCCCCAGGGACTTATCAGCCTTCAGACCTAACAGTCTCTCCAACACCATTTCCTGGCAAATATAAATTCCCTTCAGTTCAGGTCCTTCAGCCACTGTTACCTCAGGGAGATTGCTTGTGTCTTCCCCAGTGAACACAGATCTGAAGAACCAATTCAACTCTTCTGCCGTTTCTTTGTTCCCCGTAATATATTCACCCGTTTCTATCTTCAAGGGCCCAATTTTAGTCTTAACCATTTTTTTTCCTTTCATATACCTAAAAAAGCTTTTACTATCCTCCTTTATATTTTTGGCCAGTTTACCTTCGTACCTCATTTTTCTCTGCATATTTCCTTCTTAGTCATCCTCTGTTGTTCTTTAAAAGCTCCCCAGTCCTCCGTTTTCCCACTCATCTTTGCTATGTTATAGTTTTTCTCTTTTGACTTTATATGTTTCTTAACTTTCCTTGTCAGCCACGGCCATGCCTGCCTCCTCTTAGGATCTTTCTTCCTTTTTGGAATGGACTGATCCTGCACCTTCTGCATTATACACAGAAATACCTGCCATTGTTGCTCCACTGCCATCCCTGCTAGGATATTGCACTATTGAACTTTGGCCAGCGCCTCCCTCATAGCTCCATAGTGCCCTTTCTTCAACTGAAATATTGTCACTTCCAATTGTACCCTCTCCCTTTCAAATGGCAGATTGAAGCTTATTGTATTATGGTCACTACCTCCTAATGGCCTCTTCACTCGAGGTCCCTGATCAAATCCGTTTCGTTGCACAACACCAGATCCAGAATTGCCTCTCCCTGGTCGGCTCCAGCACCAGCTGTTCTAAGAATCCATCTCAGAGGCACTCCACAAAGTCTCTTTCTTGGGGCCCAGTATCATCCTGATTCTCCCAGTCTCCCTGCATGTTGAAATCGCCCATAACAACTGTAGTAATATCTCTGCGACAGGCCAATTTCAACTCCTTATTTAACTTACACCCTACATCCAGACTACTGTTTGGGACCTGTAGATAACTCCGATGAGGGTCTTTCTACCCTTGGAATTTCTCAGCTCTATCCATACTGACTCTACATCCCCTGATTCTAGGTTCTCCAACGCAAGGGACTGAATATCATTCCTTACCAACAGGGCCACAACACCCCCTCTGCCCGTCAGTCTGTCCTTACGATAGCACGTATAGCCTTGAATATTCATTTCTCAGGCCCTGTCCATTTGAAGCCATGTCTCCATTATCCCCACAACATCGTAGCTGCCAATTTCCAAATGAGCCTCAAGCTCATCCACCTTATTTCTAATGCTTTGTGCATTCATATATAATATTGTTAATTTGTTACTGCCCTCACCCTTCCTATCAATCGCTATTTCACTCAACCTTACGGCATAATCTCTTTTTGAGTTTTCTGCTCCACTGATACCTTTGTCTTTCTTGACTTCTCTTGTTCTAACTTTCCCTACAATTTCCTTCTTAGACTTCCAGTTTGTCCCTTCCCCCCTGTTATTTAGTGTAAACGCAGCTATGTTGCAGTGGCAAACCTGCCTGCCAGAATGCTGGTCCCCCACCTATTAAAGTGCGACCCGTCCCTCTCGTATCCAAATGCTTTTTAAATGTTGTAACCTCTTATAAAACAATTTCTGTTTTACTTCTCTCCCTTAATTCAATGAATACTTAATTTGCTCCATGTATATCATTTAAATGCAATTATATTTCCTGGTTTAAAACCTCCACATGTGGAATCTGCATTCCTAGACTTCCTAGTTTGATTGATTGAGGAGAGTTCAGATTCGTGGAATCCTGTTTCTAAAACCAGTCAACTCTTTGTGGGGAGCTGTCAATAAGATGAACAGCAAGTGATATTCCTTCACCAATAATTGCAAAATTCAAACACTTGTCAGGTTCCACAAATATTCTGATAGCACCCAGCTCAACCTCTATTTCTTCTGCCCCCTCACTGTCAAGCTGTCTGTCAGGCATACAGTACTTGATGAGTAACAATTTCCTTCAGTCAAATAGCGGGAATACTGAAACCTGGTAATGCCTCAATTTTACAATTGTCATCAATGTTTTCAAATCCCTCTGTGGCTTTGTTCATCCCTATTTCTCTAACCACCTTCAGACCTACAAGCCTTCAAGAGCTTGAGTTCCCCAATTCTGGCATCTTACCATATGATCCTGTTGAGGAATTTCAGAGCAGCTAAGATCCTATTGAATAGAGGCAAAAAACTGCAGATGCTGGATTCCAAAGTATACAGGCAGGAGGCTGAAAGAACACAGCAAGCCAGGCAGCATCAGGAGGTGGAGAAGTCAATGCCAGTCCTGAAGAAAGGTTTCACCCAAAATGTCAACTTCTCCACCTTGTGATGCTGCTTGGTTTGCTGTGAAGATCTGATTGAATGACTGAGCAGGCTGAATGATCTACTCCTATTCCTATTTATTATGGTCTGATGTTTCCAAACAAAAGTAAACTTTATTTTGTCAAATTAATTGAATACAGCAAGCACTCTTAATTTATTGATGTACACTAAGCCCCCATTTAATGTTGCACCATTTGATGTTATCTTGTTTTACCATCAATCAGTTATTTGATCATACACTACTTTATCATTACGAGATTTGTTTTTGCGTTATTTCTTATGAGGCTAATGTAGAACCTCGTGACTCAACTGTGCAACTTTAGAGCAGCCTCTCCTGCACTTTAACTCACCTTGTGGTTGCTGACAGTCTGACTTGGAGCTTCACTGGCTTGTGAGCAAGGGTTACAGAGCTGAGCGTTAGGAGACAGGAGAGAAATTGAATGAGCTTCACCATTTTTTGGTTAGAAAGGACCTGGTAACATATCCCCTATCCCAAAATGTTTCAATGAGACAATTTAATCATCAATAGCTTGAATATGTTAGGGACACTGGGCCAGGCTGGGACATGACTCCTCTCCACCACAGTGAAACCAGTCAGAAAGCAGCCTTGCTTTCTTCACCTGCACCAATACGGACAGATGGGGGTGCATCTCCTCAAGGCTGTTAAACCTAGGCAGGGATGAAAGGAGAAATTTTTAATCAAGGCAAGAGTCTGCAAGCCCAAGAACTGATCAACAAGAAGGTGGTTAGAGACCAACAGACATGATTTGGAGATGCCGATGTTGGACTGGGGTGTACAAAGTTAAAAATCACACAACACCAGGTTATAATCTTCGAGGAGAAAGTGAGGACTGCAGATGCTGGAGATCAGAGCTGAAAATGTGTTGCTGGAAAAGCTCACATGAGTACCTGCCATGTACAAGGTGGGAGGTGTCCCCACGCGTAATGGTGGTATCTATGTCCACACTCTGACATGTCTTGCAGCGCCTGCCGTGACAGGGTTGTATGGAGTTGTCCTGAGAGCCGGGCAGCTTGCTATGAACAATGATCTTTTTGAGGTTTGGCTGTTGTTTAAAGGCAAGTAGTGGAGGTGTGGGGAAGGTCTTGGTGAGGTGCTCATCCTCATTGATAATGTGTTGCAGGTCATGAAGACATTAGTGTAGTTTTTCAGCTCCTGGGAAATACTGAACAACGAAGGGTACCCTGTCGGTTGCAGCATGTGTCTGCCTCCTGAGGAGGTCATTATTGTTCCTTGCTGTGGCACGTCGGAACTGGCGGTTGATGAGTTGGGTATTGTACCCCGTTCTTGTGAGGGCATCCCTGAGTACTTTCAGGTGTCTGTCACGTTCCTCCTCATCTGAGCAGATCAGGTGTACACGTAGGGCTTGTCCATAGGGGATGGCTGTTTTAATATGTTTTGGGTGGAAGCTGGAGAAGTGTAGCATTGTGAGGTTGTCTGTGGGTTTGTGGTAGAGTGTGGTGCTGAGGTGTCCATCCTTGATGGAGATGTATGTGTCCAAGAATGAGACAGATAGTCGAGAGTAGTCCATGGTGAGTTTGATGGTGGGATGAAACTGTTGATGTCACTGTACAGTTTCAACAGTGACTCCTTGCCATGGGTCCAGAGGAAGAAAACATTGTCAATGTACCTGGTGTATAATGTTGGTTGGAGATCCTGCATAGAGAAGAAATCTTGTTCGAACCTGTGCATAAAAATGTTGGCATATTGGGGTGCAAATTTGGTCCCCATGGCTGTTCCATGTGTCTGGATGAAGAACTGGTTGTCAAAGGTGAAGGCATTGTGATGAAGGATAAGGCAGATGAGTTGTAGGATGGTGTTTGGAGATTGGCAGTTGTTGGTGTTGAGTACTGAGGCTGTTGCTGCGATGCCATCATTGTGGGGGATACTGGTGTAGAGTGCGGAAACATCCATTGTGATGAGGAATGTTCCCGGTTCGACTAATCCATGGGTGCTGAGTTTCTGTAAGGAATCTGTAGTGTCATGACAGAAGCTGGGGATCCCCTGTACAATAGGTTTCAAGATGCCTTCAACATAGCCGGAGAGATTCTCACATGGGGTCCCATTGCTTGACATAGATACCACCAGTACGCGTGGGACACCTCTCACCTTGTACATGGCAGGTACTCATGTGACTCAGCCAACGTTGTCTATCTCATATGTTGCAGGCAAGGATGCCCTGAGGTATGGTACATTGGGGAAACCGAGCAAAGGCTACGACCATGAATGAATGGGCACCACGCAACAATCAACAGACAGGAGGGTTTCCTCCCAGTTGGGGAACACTTCAGTGGTCCAGGACATTCGGCCTCGGACCTTCGGGTGACCATCCTCCAAGGCGGACTTCGGGACAGGCAGCAGCGAAAAGTGGCCGAGCAGAGGCTGATAGCTAAGTTCCATATCCATAGGGAGGGCCTCAACCGGGACCTTGGGTTCATGTCACATTACAGGTGATCACCATTGCACTATACACACACACAGATACTCCTACACACACACACAGGCACTCCTGTACACACATACACACGGACACACATATACACAGATGCGCATACAGACACCCACACACACCTTACACTCACACATGCATCCCCTCACAGACTTAAGACACTCTGCACTCACTAGACACACACACATACACTTTCTCACTCTCACAACCCCCAACCCAGACAGACACACACAGACAAAGACCCACATGCACACATATATTTTGTGGGGTGAATTTGTACTTGCAGGGTTACACTGTACTTTGCTCAAAAACTGCATTCATTCATGTAGAACTCTGAGCTCAGAAACTGCATGAATTCATGTAAAACTCCGTTATCTCACTTTTTAGATTAGAATCAATCTAAACATCATGGCATAGACAGAGAACACAGGGGGCTAACACTTTCAACATATTGTCTAGCTATCACCACCATTGTTAACAGCTAACCTGAGAATGCAACTTTTTAAAAAAGCTTTTGTGATTTACACATGAAAGAAGTGAAACAATCATGGCACTCAAACAGATGAAAGACTTAACAGACAATCAATTTTTCAATGTATAATTTCAGTTACATCACACTAAACTTTTGCTATAAATTCTGTGTGTTAGGATTGACCCCTCCACTATCACCTGATGAAGGAGCGTCGCTCCGAAAGCTAGTGTGCTTCCAATTCAACTTTTTGTGGCCAACAATCATTGATCAACCACTGATCAACCATTTTGGGAAGTTCTAGACACTAGAAATAGCTCTGTAAATTGCATTTAGAATGGACTTCAACTTCTTCTCATCCAAAGAGCATTCTCAGACTGGGTGGACGTATTCAGCTGCTCAATAGCTAATTGTTAACAATGTTTTCTGAACAGCTCTCTATTCAGGGTTGGCCAGTTTCCTTAAGTTGATTCTGGCTTCCACTTTCACTTTTGCTTTGAAGATATGATCTAGAGTGCGGTCCAAGATTATACCCAATGTGTTGGCTTAAAGTTGTAAGTTAGATTCTCCCTATTTCAAGATATGTATTGTGCTACATCTAAGTACTGTACTTAGTCTTTTGCTTAGCCATTTGTATTTCGAATATTTTGATCTGCTGCGGAAAGTGCATTTGTTGAAGAATACTGGGACCATAAGACATAGGAGCAGAAGTAGACAATTCGCTACTTCAAGTCTGCCATGAGATCCTGGTTGACTTAATAATCCTCAACTCCACTTTTCTGTCTGATCCCCACAAACCTTGATTCCTTTTACTGATTAAAAATCTGTCAATCTCAACCTTGAATATACTTAATGACTCAATACTTACAGCTTTCTGTGATAAAGAACTTTACAGGTCAAATACCCTCAGAGAAGAAATTCTTCGTATCTGTCTTAAAAAGGTAACCCTTACGCTGAGAAAACAAAACAGTTTTGAAGAAGGGTCACTGGACTTAAAACATCAACTCTGTTTTCACTCCACATAAGGTGCCAGACCTGCTTAGTTTCAACATCAATTTTTGTTCTTATTTGTTTCAGATCTCCAACTTCTGCAGTTTATCCTACTTTGAGATTATGTCCTTTGTTCCTAGACTCTCCCACAAGGGGGAACAACTTCCCAGCATCTACCCTATCAAACCCCCTAAGAATCTTATATCTTTCAATAAGGTCTCCTCTTATTCTTTTCAACTCCAATGCTTATATATGCCCAACCTACTCGACCTCTCCTCAGAAAACAATCCCTCCATGCCTGGGATTAATGAAGTGAACCTATTCTGGACTACCTCAAATGCTAGATAAATGTACTACATAAGGAGACCAAAATTATTCACAATATCCTAGGTGTGGCCGAACAGTGACATTCATGGTTTTAGCAAAACCTTCCTATCTTTAATATTACATTCCATTTGAACTAAAGGTCAACATTGTAGGTGTCTTCTCTATTACTCACAAACGTTCTATGCTAGTTTTTGAACGTCATGCATCGGGACCCCTAATGCTCTTCGTAATTAGTTTCTGCAGACTTTCTCCATTTTAAATAATATCAGAACCTCTATTCTTCCTACCCAGCGTATAACCTCACATTTTCGCACATTATGTTCCATCTGCCAAGATTTTGCCTATTTGCTTAGCCTGTCTATATCCCCCTGTAGATGACCCAATGTGACATTGAAGAAGAACAGAAGGGGGATAGGATAATATAAAATCTTCAAGTTCTTTGAGCTGAGGATAGACTGAGAAAGTTAGGGTTATTGACTCTGTTGCTGAAGCAGAGACTGGGAACAAATGATTTTTTTTTTAAATGATGAGGTAATTGGATACAATATAGTTGTT
Source organism: Chiloscyllium plagiosum (assembly GCF_037043375.1). Classification (NCBI taxonomy): domain Eukaryota; kingdom Metazoa; phylum Chordata; class Chondrichthyes; order Orectolobiformes; family Hemiscylliidae; genus Chiloscyllium; species Chiloscyllium plagiosum. The sequence goes on from NW_028270141.1 coordinate 46,824,424, forward strand.
TAAAATGAAAGGGAGACTTGGAACTTGGGAGTGTTGACCAGAGCTTTTATTCTGATCCAAAAAAAGGTGTCATTAGATGGTGACTAGAACACAATGGATCTGATCGTGTGTATTTGTCTTTTTAATACATTTGTCTGTGCAGTTTGAAAATTGTGGGCGGCACGGTGGCACAGTGGTGGCACTGCTGCCTCACAGCGCCTGAGACCCGGGTTCAATTCCCGCCTCAGGTGACTGACTGTGTGGAGTTTGCACATTCTCCCCGTGTCTGTGTGGGTTTCCTCCGGGTGCTCCGGTTTCCTCCCACTGTCCAAAGATATGCAGGTCAGGTGAATTGGCCATGCTAAATTGTCCGTAGTGTTAGGTAAGGGGTAAATGTAGGGGTATGGGTGGTTTGCGCTTCGGCGGGTGGTGTGGACTTGTTGGGTCGAAGGGCCTGTTTCCACACTGTAAAGTAATCTAATCTAAAAAAAATTCTCTGAATCCTCTTCAGTGTATGGTTGAGAGAGTTGACCTGAATCAGTATTAATTCCCATTCTACAAGCCCTTAGCAGTGAATAAACCTATTTGATTTTATTTCCCTTTCTGTGATCAATACACAAAGCAGAAACACAATTAAGTTTGTTTTACTTCCACATTCATTACCAAATGTTCAACTTCTTGTATTTATTAGACTTTGAGATGTAGACACATACAAAACAATTTTAGTGCAACTCCATAAATACAGCCACTCCCAAATATTTGGCAATGACTCACCTGAGACTGTCCAAAGCTCGTATTTCTATGTCTTTACAGCTTGGATGGAAACTATCCCAATTTTACTTCACATTCTTTAATTCATTGGAACCTGATTCCATTCCTTTAATTCACAGAGATCTGATCATACTTCTGTAAGTTGTGCTGTGCTCAAGAGGTTGGAATTCAATTACTGAGTCAACAGTTTTTGGATGGAACATGAACTCCACAACATCAATTGGCAGGATGGTTTTGCCTGAGAAACATCTAACAGTGCAGTCTTTTAGAGACCATGGTCACATTTTGACAACCAGGGTGGGAAATCTTCCAACACACCAAACCACTTTGTAAAAAGTAAACCAAGACACTGAATTTTTACTCTAACTCGGACATGGATTGGTTTATGTGTGAGATTCCCTCCTGATTGCCTCATCTGCAATCTCCGAATGAAAACAATTGGATCTGCTTGAACATGGATGGAATTTCCACATCCAGGTTCCACCCACCATTTTTAAAGTTCCATGCAGCCTTCTCAATTGCAAAGAATGGGCCCCATGGAAATAAAATTGGATAATGACACAGAGACTAAAATGCATGATTACTGGACATTTTTTTTGCTTTTGATTTGGTTTCCTTTATTTCTTCTGGGTTTTTTTAAATCTCATTTTGTAACCAAGGTGGAGCTGGTGAATGGCGATTTTGTACACTTTTCACTGTACTCTTGTATTCCTCTCCGTGAATACGAGACAATAAAATCTAGTCCTGATTCTAACCCATGCCCATTCATTCTGAAGCAGACAGCATTTAAACTTTCCACTGAATTTATATGTGTTAGTGTTAATCTTGTATGAAGTGGGCTATTAAATGGTTGCAAATGTGGGGAATGAGGGGTCACAAAAGCTGGAGAGGATATCGTGAGTTATGTGTGAGCTATTAAAGAGTTAATTTGCTCTACTGACCTGCAAGAAATTGAATGCCCTGGGGTAAGGTGGTGTGTCCTTGTCTTACAGATGGAATGTGGGAGGTTTAAACAGCCATTCCCTTGTCATTCAGGGATGATTTACATTTTCATTCAGAAATCATTAAGAACATTACAGTTGGAATTTGACTACTCCACTATATTTACAAAAAATGATTTGCAACAGATTTGACCGTTAAGGAATGATTTGCATTACATTGTTTCTGGAGGTGGGGTGGTCACTGCATTGTATCTTGGGTGGCATATAACTATGATAGGATGACTGAGGGTTGTCTTGTGGCAGTACTAACTGTGATGTTATGAGTTTTGTATAAAGGAAAGACTGTTTCCTTTGTTCAGTGAGAGCTTTTGCCACGACCCCTGTAAGCTCTGCGAGGTGTGTTAAAGATTCCTCCCTAAACTTGTGCTGTACTGTGCTTAATAAATTTGGTTGCTTGTTCACAGAAGTTGGTGTGTTGCATTTGTATCAAGCATGTAAGATTCTCAAGAGTAAAAGAACCTAACATGTCAGCCCAGAGCACTTGGAAAATGCCGCATTTTGACTGAAGCAACAGCTGCAAGCCATTCTAAGTGCCGTGCAAATAAAACGTGAATGAGTTCGGAAACTAATTTCGAAACGAAACAAGAACATTTTTTTTAAAATGGGCGCTGCTGGTCTAAAATATGGCCACAGTTGGCCAAGGGATGCAAGTTGACTACAATTTCTGCAAAGTTGTAATCACCAATTGGCAGGATAATACTTAAACATTATTGTCCTGAAATCTCATACAGTTAATATTGTGTGGCCATTGCAATTAATCACAAAAGAACAGCAGATGATATGACCTCCCAGGAGGAACTGATAACAACTAGTGTAATCAAAACTCATTATGCATGTGAAAGGCACTAATGGACCACCATTTATCACATACAGAAAACAATGTTTTTTTGCCAAGGGCATAATAAAATTACATTATATTTGGAAAGTTGTGAACACTTTCCCCTATCCCATTTTAAACAATGGATTCTTGGTTGGGGTTATAGAAGCAAATAATAAATAGAAACTCTCCATAATGGGATAATTACATTATCAAAACTCATCTAGTTTTTTTTAAAGCTTAATTATACGTTTCTGAAGCCTTGCCTCAGACAACTAAGAATCTAGTGTCGAGGGTGTAGTGCTGGAAAAGCACAGCAAGTCAGGCAACATCCGAGGAGCAGGATAGTCGACATTTTGGGCAAAAGCCCTTCACCAGGAAAGTAGATGAATCTAACCTGCTGGCACCATCCAGGCTGCTTTTCATCAGCCAAGTAAGTTAAGTCTACAAGTGAATAGCTAACTTCCAGGCCAATAAAGTCTGCCTAAAGCCCAAGGAATTCTCCTCAAAACCTTGGTGCAAATGAAACCTTGTATTTGACTGAAATGTGGACCAAGTCTCCATACATTACCTCATATTGCTGCACCATCAATTTTCAAAAGGAAATCTGTAACTCCTGCCATGGCTGGTTGATTCTGAGCTCCTTCAGAAAAGAACCTCCACTGAACATGAACATTTTCAACAGTGTTAATCTTATGAATTAATATACACATCTTTGGATTTTTAAAAAATTCTTCTTCTTTGAAACTGTCTTCCTTCATTTTTAAAAATCACACAACACCAGGTTATAGTCCAACTAGTTTATTTGGAAGCGCCTGTTGGACGGCACGGTGGCACAATGGTTAGCGCTGCTGCCTCACAGCGCCAGAGACGCAGGTTCAATTCCCGCCTCAGACGACTGACTGTGTGGAGTTTGCACGTTCTCCTCATGTATGTGTGGGTTTTCTGTGGGTGCTCCGGTTTCCTCCCACAGTCCCGTAGTGTTAGGTAAGAGGTAAATGTAGGGGTATGGGTGGGTTGCGCTTCGGTGGGGCGGTGTGGACTTGTTGGGCTGAAGGGCCTGTATCACTGTAAGTAATCTAATAACCTGGTGTTGTGTGATTTTTAACTTTGTCTATCCCAGTTCAACACCAGCTCCTCTAAGTCACTCAACACAGTTTGTTTGTGTTTATAAACTCATTTATGTGGATGGATGCAATAATCATCACCTTGTTCGAACACAAGAATAAACCATATTCCCTTAACGATAAAGAGAGTTATATGATAATGAGAGCGATGTGGTTTCTTGGGTCAAGACCATAAGACCATAAGATACAGGAGCAGAATTAGCCCATTGAGTTTGCTTCACCATTCAATCATGGCTGATATGTTTCTCAACCCTTCTCCCCACAACCCTTGATCTCCTTACTAATCAAAGAATTATCTATCTCTGCCTTAAATATACTCAATGACTTGGTCTCCTCAGCTCTCTCTGTCAATGAGTTCCACAGATTAACCACCCTCTGGCTGAAGAAATTCCTCTTCATTTCAATTCTAAAGAATGCCAAGGGCGGCACGGTGGCTCAGTGGTTAGCACTGCTGTCTCACTGCGCCAGGGATTCGGGTTCGATTCCTACTTCGGGCAACTGTCTGTGTGGAGTTTGCATTTTCTCCTTTCCTCTGGGTGCTCTGGTTTCCTCCCACGATCCAAAGATGTGCAGGCCAGATCAATTGGCCATGGTAAATTGCCCATAGTGTTAGGTGCATTAGTCAGGGGTAATACTGGGTGGAGGAATGGGTCTGGGTGTGTTGCTCTTTGCAGGGTCAGTGAGGACTTGTTGGGCTGAAGGGCCTGTTTCCATGCTGTAGGGTATCTAATCTCACCATTCCTTCACCCTGAGGTTGTGCCCTTGGGCCCAGTCTGATCAATTAGTGGAAGCACCTTCTCCACATTCACTGTAACCAGGCATCTCAGTATTCTGCAGGTTTTAAAGAGATCCCCTCTCAACCTTCAAAACTCCATCAAGTAAAGACCCAGAGTCTTCAACCGAGCCCTTCATTCCTGGATCTGAACCTCTTCTGGACTCACCCCAAAGCTAGAACAACCTTTCTTAGATACAGGGTCCAAAACTGCTCACAATATTCCAAATGCAGTCTGACTACAGCCTTATATAACCTAAGTAGTACATCTCTGTTCTTGTATTCTAGTCCTCTTGAAATTAATACTAACATTGCATTTGCCTTCCTCACTGCCAGCTGATCTTGCATGTTTGCCTTAAGAGAATCCTGAACTAGGGTTCCTAAGATCCTTTCTGCTTTAAGTTCCCAAAGCCCTGCACCATTAAGTAAATAATCTATGTCTCTATTCTTCCTACCAGAGTGAATAACCTCACGCTTTGTCACATTTTTTTCCATCTGTCGTTCTTTGTCCACCCTTGTAGCCTGTCCAAGTCTTTCTGCAGTTTCCCCACTTTCACATTACCTGACCCTTTACCTACATTTGAGTCATCTGCAAACCTACCAAAAATGCCCTAAATTCCTTCATCCAGTTTGTTGATGTTTAACATGAATAGTTGTGGTCCCAACACTGAGCCCTGCAGAACTCCACTAGTCATCGGGTGACATCCTGAAAAAAGACTCCTTTATTCCACTCTCTATCTTCTGCCACGAGAAAGTGAGGACTGCAGATGCTGGAGATCAGAGTTAGAGAGTGTGGTGCTGGAAAGACACAGCAGGTCAGGCAGCATCTGAGCAGCAGGAGAATTGACATTTCGGGCATAAGCATCCCTGAGTAAGAGCTCTGATCATTCAATGGTGACTCCTGTAGTCTTGGGCTGCTTTCACATTCTGATGCTATCGATCCAAATCCGAGCATCAGAATGGCTACCTGTCTTCAACCAATTAAATTCTCTCCACATGATATCAAGAAATGCCTTAAGGTAGTGGATATTGTAAAAGATATGGATCCTGACAACATACCAGCAATAATACTGAACACTTGTGCTTCAGAACTGTCTGTGCCTCTAGCCAAGCTGTTCAAGTACAACTACAGCAATGGCATTGACTTGATAATGAGCTGAAAATGTGTTGCTGGAAAAGCGCAGCAGGTCAGGCAGCATCCAGGGAACAGGAGAATCGACGTTTCGGGCATAAGCCCTTCTTCAGGAATGAGGAAAGTTTGTCCAGCAGGCTAAGATAAAAGGTAGGGAGGAGGGACTTGGGGGAGGGGCGTCGGAAATGTGATAGGTGGAAAGAGGTCAAGGTGAGGGTGATAGGTCAGACTGGGGTGGGGGCGGAGAAGTCAGGAAGAAGATTGCAGGTTAGGAAGGCAGTGCTGAGTTCGATGGATTAGACTGAGACAAGGTGGGGAGAGGGGAAATGAGGAAATGATTGACTTGATAATATCAAAGGTTTTCTAGGTATGTGTTATGTACACAAAGTAGAACAAATCCAGACTGGCTAACGCCTTATTCATATTCTCTTGATCATCAGAAAAGTAGCAGAAGGGGTTATCGTCAGGGAATGACGTTCACAATAAAGGACAATCTAACCATTGCCTTTTGATGTTCAATGACATTACCATCGCTGAATCCCCCACTGTCAACATCTTGGGGGTTTCAATTGATGAGAAACTGAACTGGATCAACACATAAATATTGTGGCTACAAGAAAAAGACAGTGGCTAGGAATTCTGCAGTGAGTATCTGTTATCCTAACGTCCCAAAGATGCTCAATGATCTGTCCTTAGCAAAGGATTATTTTGATCCCTTTACATCCCTGCCTCAATACATTTTGGGCATGACATGAGCTCTTGAACTGTTCCATTTCTTTAACTTCTGTAGCCACTTCTCTGGGCAGTACCCCTCTTCCCTGCTTCACAGACCATGTCATTCATCTTCAATGCTCTCCCTCCCCCAGGCTTCTCTACCTACGCTTGATCTCTTCATCGAGAACTTTCAATGTTACATCAGCCATTTCTATACTGCCTCTCGTCACCCACTCTAACTTGTCTCCATCTGAATTTGCTGCATTCCATTCTCTCATATCTAACCCTGACTTTGTTGTTAAACCTGATGACAAGGATGAGTGCTTTTGACAACCGGCATTCTGATTTTACACTTTTTCAAAGGTAGTAAACAAAGGTTGACATTTCTTCCTATCTCCACCTGGACAGTGACCCTACCACTGAACGTCAAACTGTTACTTCCAGGTCTGTCACTGGTCTGACCTCCTTTGGCGATCTCTTCTCCAAACTTGCACAGCCATTTTTACCTCCTTCCTAAAATACACAGAACCAGACTGCCCCGGGAAAATCACCATTTCAGCCTAGTCCAGACCTACCAAACTTACTTCTTTCATTTAGATTTCTTTTTCCCTGGCCCAGTCTCTTCCCACTCAGATTTTTCTGATGTTTTATGCTGGTTCCAGAATTTGCAATTTCCTGGTCGCAGCCCCTTCTTCTTCACCATGGATGTCCAATAACTCTATACATCCCCATCAGGCTAGTCTGAAGATTTTCCATCTCTGTCTTGAATGGAGACATATACAATCCCAAACTTGTACAGCTGACTATGCTTGCTCTCAATTTGAAACGTTTCTCCTTCAACTAGTCCCATTTTCTCCCAAGTCAAGGTGTGGCTATGACTACCTGTATGCACCCATAATGCTTTTTTTTTGTGATGAATTTTTAAACCTCAGTCATTCCTGGGATGTGGACATTGCTGACTAAGCCAGCATTTATTGCTCATCCATAGTTCCTCTTGAGGTGTAGTGAGCTGCCTTCTTGAACTGCAGCAATCCATTTGGTGTAAGTACACACACACTGCCTTTGTGGAGTGAGTTCCAGTACTTTGATGCAGGAATGTGGAACATTCCTCATTCCACTCCTACTCAGGGCACCCACACACAACTCTTTCTCTGGTAAATCAGTGACATTATTGGTGCTGTTTCCTGCTCTTGTTCAGAATTACAAAAAATGATTAATTTTGCTTCTAATTTCCATCCTTCTTTCAGTGCCATGTGGCTTAACATTCCTTTACTTTCTTAACTTCTGTGTGGCCATTTCTGGGGATAGCATGTCCACAAGTATCCATTACCAACCCACCAACTCCTACATTTACTTCAACTACACTTCTTCGCACTTTGGTTCCTGTAAGGATTCCATTCCATTCTTCCGATTTGTCCATCAGTTCCAGTGATTCCTCCAACATGTCCTCCTTTTTCCTCAACCAAAGACTCCCCCCAGCATAGTTGACAGGGTTCTTAGATGTGGCCAATCCAACTTCCACACTTCTGCACTTGCCCTTTCACCCCCCCCCCCCAGAATAATGAAACAGTTCCCCTTGTCCTCACTTTCCATTCCACCAATCTCTGCATTCAAAAGATCATCCTCCAACATCTCTGCCACTTCCAGCAGGATGCCACCACTAAACACATCTTCCCTTCCCCTCCCTTAACTATACTCCGCAGGGACCATTCCTTCCATGACACCCAGGTCCACTCTTCTGTCACACCCAAACATTTCTCACTCTCACCATGGTACCTTCCATGCAATCACAAAAAGTGGAAGACTTCCTCTTTTATTTCTTCTTTCCTTATTGTCTAAGGGTCCAAATACACTTTCCAGGTGCAGCACAATTTACTTGTACTTCTTTGAATCTAGTCTACTGTATTTGCTGCTCACAGTGTGAGACTAAGTCCAAACTGGGTAACCACTTTACAGAATACCTCCATAAGGAGATCCCAATCTTCCAATTACTTGCTAATTCAATACACCATCTCTCGCTCTCACTAACGTTTCCGTCCTAGGCTACTGCAGAGATCCAGTGGAGCATAATCTGGAGGAACATGGCCTTATTTTCTGCTGAGGCACTTTCCAGAAATCAACATTGAGTTCAACAATTTCAGAACGTGAACAGAGTCCTCCATTTTGATTCCTTCTCTATTTTCCATCTGAATTTCTCCTTTACTACTATCAGCATCCACTTTGGTTTTTTTTTGGTCTTGACATCCTGACCATCTGTTCCACTTGCTCCTCATCAATTTTGTCAACAGCATAAAGGCAACTGCTTTCCAGGCCCCTTCAGTTTTGAAGATGTGTCATCAGCCTCACAATGTTAACTGTTTCTCTCTCCATAATGCGACAAAACCTCTGAGTTTCTCCAGCACTTTATTACTTTTATTATACAGTACAAGCTTTGGAAAATCATGAATTTATTAAAGGTAGATAGTTGATGTTCTGGGGAGAGTCTGTGATGATATTGTGCTTGATGTGTTTGTGTACTTTTGAAAGGCATTTAAAAGGTGCCATATAATAAGAAGTGTAGACTGGAACCCCATGGGATTAAAGCAGGACTTTACAACAACCAATATGGTCAACAGCTGAAATTTTGGGTCGTAAGCTCTAAATCACTAATGGCTGCTGGGAAGTTCAAAATGCTAAAACCTGCTTTTAAAATAGCTGGTGTGGCCTAACTATCCAATCCTAGAGGCCTGAATCCTCCCCTGAAAAATGTAATAGAAAAGCTAATTGTTTTATCATTTGAATTAAGCCATTTCCTTTCTTACATATGTGCTAAAAACTTGCAGGCAATTCGAATGTAAATTTAATAAATAGAACAGACTGAGGAGGATATAAATTGGTGAATTGGACAGATGCAGATTAAAATTTAACGTAAAGAACTGTGATGTGATCCATTTCAGGAGAAGGAATGAGAGTGGCAACAAGACCTAAATAACAGGTAAAAGGAGTACCCACCAAAATCTTTGCTTGTGACTGCACAGGCTGTGTGGAGATAAAGTCCCATCATCAAGTTGAGGAATTCCTCCATTGTGTTGTGTGGCACTGCCAGTATGCTAAATAAAATAAATTTTAAAAATATCTAGCAACTCAAATCTGAGCATCCATAAGGTGCCGTGGGCCATCAGCAGTAGAATTATACTCAACCGCAATCTTTAATGCCATGGCCAGTCATATTCCCCACTCGACGATTACCATGAAGCTGAGGGATCAACATTATGTCAAGTCACCTTAAAACGAGGTGACAACCTGATGAAGCTCCAACAAAGGACTGAAAACAAAAAAAAAAGCTGGATGCTGTCTGACCCACTGTGACCCCCAGCATTTGTTGTCCTCAATACAGACAGCAGTATCTGCAGTAATTTGTCCAGCGCAGGACTAATCGCATGTCAAACAGCACAAGTAGCATGTGATAGACAGCTCAACTATCTCACAACCAACCAATCAGACCTAAACCCTGCAGACCTGACGCATTGAGGCAGTAGGAGTATATTTAAGAGGGAAATCAGGAGGGATCCAAGATGGCGGCGACCCATCAAGTCTGAGTCTACTGTGCTCCTCCCAAGACTTAGGCAAAGTGGGTCACCCACCCCCACCACACTCACCAAATCATTTAAAATAGTTTTTACTTAATGTAATTAGTTGTTTAGTATTCCAGTTGAAGGAGTTGACCATGACTGAGTGTGGCAGACTGGCACATTCCAAGGTCCAGGACTACTAGTTGAGGGACGCACTGAAGCTTGGGGCAGCTGCCGCCAAGGCGTGGTAGGGAAAGACCACCGTGTAACATCTGCCTGCCTAAGAAGAACAGGGGGCCCACGCAGTCATTTGGGCTCTGCTGACGCCTCAGCTAAACATATGGACATAGGATTGATAAACATACAGACCTGTATATAAAAATGATAAATTCTGATCTCTGTATGTAAATGTTTACGTATGTATGGCGTGACCAACTGTACAGACCATCAAATTATTTTATGAATAAAGTATATTTTGAAATAAAGAAAATTAGTTGTTTAGTATTGAATTTAAACAATTTAATCTCCAGTAAAAATGACTAAAGGGAGCCCGCAGCTCTCAGCAAGCAGGAATCCCTCCCCCACCCTCTCCAGCTGCAGCTGAGGCGTCCGCAGCCGCCCCAGGGGGACTTACCTATTGTGGCGAGCCTTGTGGAAATAATCTCCAAACTCAAAGCGAAGATCGACGCTTTTATTGAAGAATCCCGACGCCGATGAGACTCACTCTCGGCCGCGCTGCAAAAGCATGGCCGAGACATCAAGGAAATCGAACGCCGAGTCGGAGGGGCAGAGCTTAAGGCCGCGACCTCCGAAACTACAGCACAATTGCCCATGGATTGGGTCCGGACTCTCAAACAGTGAGTCCGGACCTTACGGAATCACAGTGACGACCTCGAGGGCCTGGCTCAAACCAGCGCCCCCGCCCGGTCCTGTTCCGGCTGCAGAGCTACAAGGAGAGGCAGATACTCTTAGAAGCCTCCAGAAATCTTGGAAAAGATCCCCAAGCCATGATCTATAAAGGATCCAAGATCATGTTATCCCAGGACTTTTCCCCAGCTCTGGTCCAAAAGAGGAAGGCGTTTGATGAGGCGAAGAAGCGTTTAAGGGACTTAAATATTCAGTACTCCTTGCGCTACCCAGCGACGCTACGCTTTAACCATGAAGGATCTGTGTATAACTTCGGATCGCCAGAAAAGGCCAAGGGATTTTTGGACTCTCTTAGATAAATTGTAAGAGATAATTGAAGTTGGTTTACATCCCCCCCTCCCCTTTTTTTTATATATTAATCCTTTTTTTACCTTACTGTTTAATATTATCTTGTGGGGTGGGGAGAGGGATTTATTTATTTGTTCTCTACTTAACGATTTTCTGCCCCCCTTGCGGTTTTTTAAAAATTATATATATATATATATAGGCCGGGGGGTCTAGTTAATGCTGGTGGGAGGAGGTGGTTACCTTATTCTATTTTACCTCTGTCTCTAGGAGCGGGGTTGTTTTCCCTTGTTATTTTGTATTATTATATTTAATTATTACTTGTTGAAGTTGTAATTTATAGTTATATATGTTTATACATGGTATTAACATTACCAAATATATCCAGGTGTGGGTGGGGGGGTGGGGGTAGGGTGCTCACTGTTAACTCTAGCTCTGTAGTATATTTGAATTTTCCTCATCCTATTGAGGAGCGCCTGGGTCAAGGGTGGGGCATTGGTTGGGAGAGGATATAATGGACCTTTGGAAAGGAAGTTATACCCCCTGGGAACAAGGGGGAAAATCTCCATTTAAATACGTTTTATATTTTTTAAATTTAGAAATAGTTTTGTATTATACTGTTGTGAGTGTATTAGAGAGCCTTTATTTTTGTGAATTTTATATGCTCTATGCTCGGGATGTTCTGGATAGGGTTTCCCCCTCCCGAGGGGTCTCGGATTTGCTCGGACGATCATGGTTGATCAGTCGGTTAAGTGATGCACCTGGAATGTCAAGGGGAGTAATTCACCAGTCAAAAGGAAGAAAATATTATCAAACCTCAAGAAAGAAAGGGTTGATATAGCTCTCCTACAGGAGACACACTTACTGGATAAAGAACGCTTGAAATTATGACAGGGTGGATTTGATCAGGCCTTTTTTTCTTCTTTTAGCTCAAAAAGCAGGGGAGTTGTTATTCTTATTTGGAAGAATTTCCCTTTCAAAATCCTAAATCAGATAAAAGACGAATCTGGACGATATATTCTGATTAAAGCCCTTATAAATGGAGAGGAATATGGGATTTTAAATTTGTATTGCCCCCCGGCACATCCTTTTAAATTTATAACGAAAGCCTTCTCAAAATTTATGGCTCTCGGTGCTCGTCATACAATTATAGGGGGAGACTTTAATTGTATTATGGATCCAGAAATAGATAGGATTCCCAAGAGTACTGCAGGAGTATCTCCCAGATCTAGACAATTGGTGAATCTGAACAAAGAATTAGGATTAGTAGATGTATGGAGATGTCTTCATCCACAGGGCAGAGATTTTTCTTTTTACTCCAATCCACATAAATGCAATACCAGAATCGATATGTTTTTTGCCCCCTCGATTTTTTAAAATTCCATATCATCCTGTAAAATAGGCAGTATAGCAATTTCCTATCACGCTGCTGTATATATGGAAATTAAGGCGAGGAACAATGAGACACCCCCCTCGGCATTGGCGTATGGACCCCTTCCTGATGAAAGATAGTAAATTTATAAAGTACTTCTCTCAAGAATTTAAAACTTTTTTAGAAATTAATTTAGGTACGGCTAGCAACCGATCAATGATGTGGGAGACCATCAAAGCTTACACGCGAGGTTTGATCATCTCCTACTCAGCGACCCAGAAAAAATTAAAGGGAGAACAACAGCATCTGCTTGAAGCTCACTTAAAAGCGGCTGAAACAGCATACGCTGACAGACCTTCTAATTGCAAAGGATTACAGCCCTTAGGACAGCTCTAAACACCACGCTTACCCAAATGGCTAAGAGGGAAATATTATTTGCAAAACAAAGGTTATATGAATTTGGTGATAAACCTGGTAGATACTTAGCATTTCTTGCAAAGAAAAAGAAGGCCCCTCAAACTATCACGCCTATCAAGGAAAGTACGGGTATTTTGACTCATGATCATAAAAAGATTAATGCGATCTTTAGAAAATTTTATTCTGAGTTATATAATTCGTAGGATTGCGAAGACAGGACTAGAAGGATGCAGTCATTTTTTAAAAACCTGACCTTTCCGGACCTAACTCTGGAACAGGTATCGGTCTTGAATGTTCCCCTAACAATCCAAGAAATACTTGACGCTATCAGGAAACTTCAGAGCGGTAAGGCACCTGGCCCAGACGGTTTTCAAGCTGAATTCTATAAAGAATTTATAGGAATATTGGCTGGTCCACTTATGGACATGTATAACTACGCATACAGGAGAAAGTGAGGTCTGCAGATGCTGGAGATCAGAGCTGAAAATGTGTTGCTGGAACAGCGTAGCAGGTCAGGCAGCATCCCGGGAACAAGAGGATTGACGTTTCGGGCATAAGCCCTTCTTCAGATTCCTGAAGAAGGGCTTATGCCCGAAACATCGATTCTCTTGTTCCCTGGATGCTGCCTGACCTGCTGCGCTGTTCCAGCAACACATTTTCAGCTAACTACGCATACAGTCAGGGCTGTCTCCCACCTTTGCTGAAAGAGGCAAATATCTCTCTTATCCTTAAAAAAGGAAAGGACCCAGCAGATTGCGTGTCATACAGACCAATGTCTTTGCTAAATGTAGATTTTAAAATCCTCTCTAAAACGTTAATTGAGACGAGAAAGGGTATTGCCACATATCATAAAGGAGGATCAGACAGGATTTATTAAGGGCCATAGATCATCCAATAATGTTAGAAGGGTTCTGAATGTGATTCAAGCCTGCCATCAGGGAAAGATACCAGGAGTTATAGTCTCATTAGATGCAGAAAAGGCATTCGACAGGGTTGAATGGTCATATTTGTTTTACACATTGGAAAGGTTTGGCGTTGGACAGGTGTTTACCAAATGGGTCTCAACATTGTATAGTGATCCCAAAGCAGTTGTGATTACCAATGGATTAGGTTCGGATAGCTTCAGCGTGGGTAGGGGCTGCCGTCAGGGATGTCCTCTCTCGCCATTGCTATTTATGCTAATAATTGAGCCACTAGCAGAAGCTATACGAGCTGATCCTAATATAACGGCCCCGAGGATTGGTACAGGTAAACATAATATTACCCTTTATGCAGATGATGTTCTTCTATTCCTCAGTAATCCTTTGATGTCCGTGCCTCGCTTAATCCAAGTTATTAATACATTTAGTGTATTTCCAGTCTACAAAATTAATCTCTCAAAATTGGAGGCTATGCCAATGGGTGGCCTTGCTAGTATATCCCACTTATTGGATGCATCCCACTTTCCCTTTCGGTGGTACCTGGAGGGTTTTTTATATTTAGGCATTTTTATTACCCCAGTATTTGGTCAGTTATATAAGGCTAACTTTATGCATTTACTGGAAAGGACAAGGCAGGACCTCCAGCGATGGGGAGACCTTCCAATTTCCTGGTTGGGTAGAATAGCACTAATTAAAATGAATGTCCTGCCCCGTCTCCTATATCCTATGAAAATGCTTCCGGTGATGCTGCCGAGGCTGGCACTACGTAAATTATATGGCTGGCTGGGTTCCTTTATCTGGAATCATAGATGGCCCCTTATTAAGCCGAAGAAGCTACAGCTTCCACAGGCAAGGGGAGGATTGGATTTCCCAGATTTCAGGAAATATCAGTTAAGTTCCCTATTAAGTTACATAGCTGATTGGGTCTTGACTGACCCGCAATCAATCTGGTTGGACATTGAAGCTTCTCAAGTAAAATGCCCACTTATTAACCTTTTATTTTCAGACAAGAGGAAAATCATTACGGATCACTGTAAAAACCCTATAATACTAAACACAATTAAGGCTTGGAATATAATGTGGCAAAATGAGGGCAACTCACATAAAACATCCCCCTATGCTCCGATAGAGGGAACATGGGGATTTCAACCGGGGTTTACAGATACCACTTTCAAACTCTGGAGATCCAGGGGTATCTCATGTTGAGGGGAACTTTTTAAAGAAAGGGTCCTGATGTCTTTTGAACAGCTGCGTCAGAAATTCGGATTACCTAATGGGAACCTCTTTCGATACTTCCAAATTCGAGATTATATACAGAAGAAGACGACGTTATTAGATAGTCTTTATAAATCATATAGAGAACGTAGAGTACTATGGCCAATGGGGGCATCTTCCGTCAGTACTATTTATCATTTACTACATGATGAAGTATCGGGAGATATGGATAATCTGCTTAAAACATGGGATCAGGACTTGGGACTAGAAATCTCTACAGAAACGTGGAATGACATTTGGGAAAACGCCAGAAGAATTACCATCTGCAACAGAACTCAGGCTATCCAGCTGAAGATACTTCATAGGGCCCATATAGCACCACATCGATTGGCAAAATTTAAGGTAGGAGCATCTCCAATGTGTCCCAAATTTAAAATAGAGGTGGGCACTCTTGTACATTGCCTATGGACCTGTCATAAGATCCATAGATAATGGACTAAAGTAGCAAGTGCTCTGACAGAAATCTTAGGAACAGAAATTAGAGTGGACCCTGTATCTCTCCTTTTGGGCTTTTCGAACTTACCCTCCCTGGATATGCACAGGAAGAGATTATTTTCTATTCTCTCTTTCTGTGCAAGGAAAAATATTTTGGTAAACTGGGTGGCTGAGGGCCCCCCTGGACTTTCAAATTGGCACAGATTAATTATGGAATGTATTCCCCTTGACTTCCTCACAAATATGGTGCACCAAAAGACCGAATTATTCCATAAAATATGGCAGCTCTTCTTGAATTATAGAAATGCAGATATTTCGGCCATCCTAACAAGGGCTTTTATTTAACTGAGATGGCGAACCTGGCTGGTCTGGGCTCCTTGGGAGAGGAATAATGTACGAATACGGGTTTTGTTACATTTGATGTTAATACATTCCGAGCATGTATCTCACTACCCAATTTCAGTGTTATCCGTCAGTTTTTTTTTTCTCTTATTTGAATAATGTAAGAGACTTAATTATACACTCTGGTTAGTTGTAGGTTAGATTAGTAGTTAGTTGAGTTCTGTTTTTTTCTTGGTATTTTTCTTTTGTTAAATTTTGGTTATTATTTATTTAAGATTTAATTGTATATCAATGTTTATATTTGGGTTCTTTTTATTATTTTGTAAACTTGTAAAAATGCTAAATTTTCAATAAAAATATCTCTATAAAAAAAGAGGGAAATCAGGAGGCAAAAAGGGGACATGAGATAGCTTTGGCAGATAGAGTTAAGGATAATCCAAATGTTTTTACAAATACATTAGGGACAAAAGGGTAACTAGGGAGAGAATAGGGCCCCTCAAAGATCAGCAAGGCAGCCATTGTGTGGTGCTGCAGGAGATGGGGGAGATACTAAACGAGTATTTTGCATCAGTATTTACTGTGGGATAAGGACATGGAACATATAGAATGTAGGAACGTAGATGGTGACATCTCGAAAAATGTCCATATTACAGAGGAGGAAGTGCTGGCTGTCTCTGAAACGCATAAAAGAGGATAAATCCCCAGGATCTGATCAGGTATAACCTAGAACTCTATGGGAAGCTAAGGAAGTGATTGCTTGGCCCCTTGCTGAGATATTTGTATCATCGATAGTCACAGGTAAGGTGCCAGAAGACTGAAGGTTGGCCATTATTTAAGAAAGGTGGTAAGGGCAATACAGGGAACTATAGATCAGTGAGCCTGACATAGGTGGTGGGCAGGTTGTTGGAGGGAATCCTGAGGGACAGGATGTACATGTATTTGGAAAGGCAAGGACTGATTAGGGATAGTCAACATGGCTTTGTGCATGGGAAATCATGTCTCACAAACTTGATTGAGTTTTTTGAAAAAGTAACAAAGAGAATTGATGAGGGCAGAGCAGTGGACGGGATCTATATGGACTTCAGTAAAGCGTTTGGCAAGGTTCCCTGTGGGAGACTGGTTAGCAAGGTTAGATCTCATGGAATACAGGGAGAACTAGCCATTGGCTCAAAGGTAGAAGACAGAGGGTTGTGGTGGAAGGTTGTTTTTCAGACTGGACGCCTGTGACCAGTGGAGTGCCACAAGAAGTGGTGCTGGCTTCACTGCTTTTCGTCATTTATATAAATTATTTGGATATGAAAATAGGAGGTATAGTTAGTAAGTTTGCAGATGACACCAAAATTGGAAGTGTAGTGGACCATGAAGAAGGTTACCTCAAAGTACAATGGGACCGTGATGAGATGGGCCAAAGGGTTGAGGCGTGGCAGATGGAGTTTAATTTAGATAAATGCGAGATGCTGCATTTTGGGAAAGCAATGGTAAGGTCCTAGGGAGTGTTGCTGAACAAAGAGGCCTTGGAGTGCGGGTTCAAGGGTCCTTGAAAGTAGACTTGCAGGTAGATAGGATAGTGAAGAAGGCGCTTGGTGTTTTCTTTTATTGGTCAGAGCATTGAGTATAGGAGTTGAGAGTTCATGTCGTGGCTGAACAGGACATTGCTTAGGCCACTTTTGGAATATTGCATGCAATCCTGGTCTCCTTCCTAGCGGAAGGATGTTGTAAAACCTGAAAGAGTTCAGAAAAGATTTACAAGGATGTTGCTAGGGTTGGAAGGATATGGGTCAATTTCTGGCGAATGGGACTTGATTAAGTTGGGATATCTGGTCGGCATGGATGAGTTGGTCTGAGGGGTTTGTTTTCATGCTGTACATCTCTATGACTCTATGACATTGAGCCGTGAATGGTGATGGGCAATTAAGCAACAGGAGGAGGAGGCTCTGTGAATGATAGCGAACCGTAGCATATCAGTGCAAAAGACAAGCCTGAAGCATTTGTAACAATTATCAAACAACTGTGCTGAGTGGATGATCCATTTCTAGATCCTTCAGATGTCCCCAGAGTCACAGATGCCATCCACTCTGGTTGATGCCAATAAATGACTGAAGGCACTGAGTAATGCAAAAGCTATGGGGTCTGACAATATTTTGGCAATAGCTAAGCCGTTCCACTACAGCTACAATTCTGGCATCCACTCAGCAATGTAGAAAATTATCTGGGTGTGTCCTATCCACATTAGTCAGGACAAATTCAACCTATCCAATTACTGCTCCATCAGACACCTCTCAATCATTAACAAAATAAGGGACAGGATCATTTATTAATTGTTTTGAGACTTTCTTGGCAATATTCTGTGTTTCAGTTTTGGCAGTCTCCAGGCCATCAAAGCTGGAAACCACTTTGAAGGTGCTTAGCGATCTGAGTACACAGAAAAAGCCTAAGGTTTTCTGCAGGTTCAGAATGAAAAATCAGTGAGTAATCAGAATATATATATGGTATACTATATTATGAACCTTCATCATATCGATGGTCAGGGAGAGAGGTAAATGGAGCTCTTACTTGTCTTATCTTCTATCCAGAAGCCCATCAGTGTGTATCTGGGAGAGACAGATCATATCTGGTGAATGCACAGAAAGTTATTGAAAGGAAATGCTTGTGACTTCAGCAGTTGAGTCAGAAATTTGAAAGTGAAGATAAAGGTTTATATTTCACTCAAGTTGTAATGGTAAAGAATATTGCTGGGAAAGGGGGTTGAATCTTTCAATGACCTACTTATAATAAGGTACTTCTGAAATGCTTAATAAATTTGTTTTGTTAAAAGTGCGTTGACAGCATCGTGAAGACCACCACGGTAACTGAGTTGTAAAATGAAACTTTTGGGCTACCAAGCTAGGTTTTACTCAGTGATCTTCCTGGTATTACCATCAGCAGGGTTCATTACAAAGCAGAGACTCACCATAGAATCATAGAATCCCTACATGTGGAAGCAGACCATTCGGCGTTTCAAATCCACACTCTACAAGGAGCATCCCACCCAGACCCATGCCTACCCTATCCCAATAACCCTGCATTTCCCATTGCCAATTCACCTAACTTACACATCCCTGGATATTGCAGACAAGTTAGCATGGTCAATCCACCTAACGTGCACATCTTTGGACTTTGGGAGGAAATCAGAGAACCTGGAGGAAACCCATGCAGACACAGTGAGAATGTGCAAACTCCACACCGATTGTGGCCCAAGGCTGGAAATATACCCAGATCCATGGTGCTGTGAGGCAGCAGTGCTAACTGGAATAGAAATTCATTAAAATTTAAGCAGCATTTATGAATGTTTGAAGAAACAAGCTTGTGAACATACTGGACGTTAAAAATTGACAATTGTTGTGAAGTATATGACACAGATTGAACTTTCAAAATAGTTTTGGGCTGTTGCTGAGACTGCTGGGTGTAGAATACATAACAGTTGATTATTTAAAATATCTGACTAAGGCTAAGCAGAATTACATTTCTTGAGGATGGAAATAAAAGCACTGACATAAAGGTGATATGCTTAAAATAATTACTCAACATTTAGAATTAAAAGAACTTGGTGAGTCACTGTGAGAAGGAACTAAGATAAAAAAAAGGAGAGAGAAAGAAAGAGAAATGGGAAGACTTTCATTTGAGGTAAAAGAGCGAGAAAGAAATGAGAGATAAAGGGAAACAATAATGATATGGAAGAGACAAAAAGAACTAGAAATAAGAAAAATTGAATTGGAAAGAGAGGAAAAAGAGATAGCAATGGAAAGGAAAATGGAATTGAAAAGCATGACCTTGAGAGAGAGAGAGAGAGCATAGACAACATGACCTGGCTAGAGAAAGTAGAAGAAGTAGGTAATGATTCTGATTCCAATATGGCATTTTATTTAAACTAGAAATCTGCCTTTAATGCCTAAATTTAGAGGATGGACTTGAAAGATGTTTAATCTCATTTTAAAAAATAGTTGGGAAGGTGAGGTGTCCAAAGATATTGTTACTTTAATGTTAAAGAGTGACTTGATAAATACAGTTATGAATGTATACATCAGTTGGTCAGAAGATAAATCTGTAAACTATGAGGCTGTAAAAAGAGGAATACACAATGCTTAGGAGCTTGACTCTGAAGCACATTAGTTAAAATTTTGAACTTTAAAAAACCTAATCTAACATTTGGAGCAATCCAATATGTGTAGAATTTGCAAGGAAAAATGAAATTTTATAGATTTAGTCCTTTTGGTCACTGAAGTAAGAGAAACAACTTGTACACAAGGGACATCGTGATTATGGAAGAATCTGAAATATTATTCTGGCACGTTTGAAAAATTTCTTAGATGCACATCAAGGATTAAAAATCTGAGATCATCAGTTCTAACATAGACTCATGATATCTCCCAACGACAGTTGCATAGTCATTTGGGAATCAACAAGGTAATTGAAGGAATATGAAATCTGGGGATGGAACTTATATTAATTTCGGGGTGCATACAAAAAAATGGCAAAGCCATAAAGGAGAGACTAGAACCTAAAAATGGTATAAAGAAAATAATATGTCTATATTTGTTACAATATTAAAACCAACTGGTGGAAGTTAAATAAGATACCTATTGAAGTAATAGAAATATCTAAGGAATCTTCAAGAAAAGAAATAAATAGTAAACTTCAGCTGTGGTAGAGGCAGAGCATGCTCCTTTGGAACCTACAATTACATTATGAAGTCAGACAACCAACCAAATCACTCTTTCTACCTCGACTCGCAGCACATTAAAGATTTGACCCATTGGAGACCCACAATAGTTATTCCAATGGTTCCTACCCAGATTTTTAAATGCCCAGTCCCAGGCTTTGCAAATAATTAATTCTGATTTTGTGCTTTAAGCATAGCGTGGCTGAGCGGTCTAAGGTGCTGGATTAAGGCTCCAGTCTTGAAGGAGGCATGGGTTCGAATCCCATCACTGCCATTTGTGTTGGTTGCCTGTTCTGCTGCAGCGTGTTAAAGTTCAGTGTTGAACGCTGCTGTGTCAAATTCCAACACAACAAGATGATTTTGGGGCAGCACGGTGGCTCAGTGGTTAGCACTGCTGCCTCACAGCACCAGGGTCCCAGGTTTGATTCCAGCCTCGTGCGACTGTCTGTGTGGAGTTTGCACGCTCTCCCTGTGTCTGCGTGGGTTTCCTCCCACAGTCCAAAGATGTGCAGCTCAGGTAAGTTACCCATAGTGTTAGGTGCATTAGTCAGAGTGAAATGGGTCAGTGTGGACTGGTTGGGCTGAAGGGCCTGTTTCCACACTGTAGGTAATCTAATCTAAAAAACAAGTAACAATTTATTAAATATGCAATAACTTCAGCAACAAATATATGTCTACAGGACGCCCCCAGCAGAGTAATTATCCTCCTTTTATTTTTGTCATTTAAGGAACCTTCTAAGAAATTGTTCCTCCTAACTGCAGATTCCTTGCATCGAAATAAATACCACCCAGCCTTACTATGTTTTCTGTGCCTTAACTTGACTATATCCATATTGACTTACAGATGGAATTGGTGGTTCTTCTCAGCACACCATTCCAATACTGTACTTCAGCTGACTGTCCCATCCAGCTGCCAAATCAGTTTGAACCTTCCACCAGCTACACTAGCAAACCCCACAAACAGACGCTCGTTGGTCCCGTTCCAGTTGAGACATGATCTATCAGATTTGTATATGCTCCTCAGAAGCAGACTTAGTTATCTAGGAGCCTAATGTTTCTTTCTGCTCCAGCTCTTCAGCCACATATCCATCTATTCTATCTGCCTAATCCATTTTAGTATGAGGCATTATGGGGTTGGACAGAGGGAAAAGGTTTGCATGGCAGGTGTGAAGAGTTTTGGGGAATGAGGTGGCTTGGGGCTTGAGGGGGTCTGAAGGGTGAAGAATGGATGGATTATTTTTGTGCAATTCTTCATGCTATGCTCACTCTTACAGAAATGATTACATAAAATAATTCATCATCCTTATTTGTCTTATTACAAATTATTAGGTGCAAATTACCCAGTACCATGCTTGACACCAGATCCTATTTTTCTAGGAAACTCTAACAAGTATCCTTTTGTGAATTAATCCTTCAGGCCACAATAATCAATCTTATTCATCCAATCTATATGAAGACCATAAGACCATAAGAAATAGGAGTGTAAGTAAGGCCATTTGGCCCATCGAGTTCACTCTGTCACTCAATCATGGCTGATGGGCATTTCAAAACCACTTATTCGCACTCTCCCCATAGCCCTTAATTCCTCGCGAGATTAAGAATTTATCAATCTCTGCCTTGAAGACATTTAACGTCCCAGTCTCTACTGCGCTCTGTGGCAATGAATTCCACAGGCCCACCAGTCTCTGGCTGAAGAAATATCTCCTCATGTCCAGTCTAAATTGACTCCCCCTAATTCTAAGCCTGTGCCCATGAGTCCTAGTATGCCCAAATGATGGAAACGAATTCCCAGCATACACCCTTTCTAAGCCATGCATTATCTTGTAAGTTTCTATTAGATCTACCCTCAACCTTCTAAACTCTAATGAATACAATCCCAGGATCCCAAAACTGGACACAGTATTCCAAATGGAGTCTAACCAGAGCTTTATAAAATCTCAGTAACACATCACTGCTTTTACATTCCAACCCTCTTGAGATAAATGACAACATTACATTTGCTTTCTTAACCACGGACTCAACCTGCAAGTCAACCTTTAGAGAATCCTGTACTAGCATTCCCAGATCTCTTTGTACTTTGGCTTTATGAATTTTCTCATTGTTTATAAAATAGCCCATGCCTGTGTTCTTTTTTCCAAAGTGCAAGACCTCGCATTTGCTCACATTGAATTTCATCAGCCATTTCTTGGACCATTCTTCTAAACTGTCTAAATTTTTCTGTAGCCTCCCCACCTCCTCAGTACTACCTGCCTGTCCACCTAACTTTGTATCATCTGCGAACTTCACCAGAACGCCCCCAGTCTCTTCGTCCAGATCATTTATATATAAAGTGAACAGCTGCGGCCCCAACTCTAAACCCTGTGGGACACCACTTGTCACCAGCTCCCATTCCAAAAAGGAATCTTTTATCCAAACTCTCTGTCTTCTGTCAGACAGCCAATCCTCAATCCATGCCAGTAGCTCACCTCAAACACCATGGGCCCTCACCTTACTCAGAAGCCTCCCGTGAGGCACCTTATCAAAGGCCTTTTGAAAGTCTAGGTAAATAACATCCACTGGGTTTCCCTGGTCTAACCTAATTGTTATCTCTTTAAAGAATTCTAACAGGTTTGTCAGACACAACCTCCCCTTACTAATTCCATGCTGACTTGTTCTAATTTGACCCTGCACTTACAAGAATTTAGAAATCTCATCCTTAATGATGGATTCTAGAATTTTACCTATAACCGAGGTTAAGCTACTCGGCCTATAATTTTCCATCTTTTGTCTTGATCCTTTCTTGAACAAGGGGGTTACAACAGCAATTTTCCAATCATCTGGGACTTCCCTGACTCCAGTGATTCTTGTAAGATTACAACCAATGCCTCCACTATTTCTTCAGCCACCTCCCTCAGGATGTAGCCCATTGGGGCCAGGAGGTTCATAAATTTTTAGACCTTTTAGCTTTTCAAGTACTTTCTCCTTTGTAATGGCCACGACACTCAACTCTGCCCCTTGACTCTCCTTAATTGTTTGGATATTACTCATGTCTTCCACGGTGAAGACTGACACAAAGTATTTATTAAGTTCTTCAGCCATTTCCTTATCTCCTATCACTAGCCTTCCTGCATCAATTTGGGATTATAGTCTTCCCCAATTGTTACACTATCTTTCTCACAAGTATCCACTATTTCTTGATTTAGGCTGCTCACTCCAGTGTAGCTATGATTATAGGAATAATAAACTTCTCTGACTTCTCCCCTTTTGTATTTCTTATTTCCACTCAAAGGTAAATAAGTTAATTTCTCACTACAATACTAATTTCATTTCTATTAATAGAACCACCTTTTCCTTTCGTCCTATGCTTCCAAAATACCCTTGCATACACAGGTCCCCGCTACGCCATTCAAGGAAAGAAGAAAAGAATGTGGAAAGGAGAAACCGAGGTGACTTGGGTGAGGGATAATAGCTCAGACCAGGGATTATCCTTTTCTTATGGCAGTTGTCTCAAAATATACACCCCAAAGTAAAATTCTTTTACACCTCTTTTATTACAAACACTACTATGCTACATGAAGTAAGGAGTGTTTTAAAAATGCTAATGCATGCTACATTGTTGTTATTCAGATAGCTCAATGAATCACAGTGCAAAAAGGTAATATTCTGTATACCATCCATTATATCACATGTTCAGATGATTACCCAGCGCTTGACTTCTGGAACCTAGCATCAATATAAAATTTCAGTTACAGCAATTCTACAGAACTTTCCTCTTAAAGTTAAAGCTGCTTGCTTTGATGTTGTGCCAAATTGAAACAATGCAGCAGTTGTTCCTAGCCAGAGATGCATCATTGCATACCCTAGCCATGCACTTCCATAAGAATCTGATGTAATATGTCACATACATACACTAGACTTTGTGTAAACATGCTTATTTAGAGGAATGATTGTAAAAGTATAATCAGTACAGTGAGACCGGGAGTACCATGAAATAATTGCAATAATGCAAATTTCACTCCAGCTTGAGGATTTGAATTCAGTTTTTAAAGTCAATAATGACAAGCTAACATCAGCGAAAATGACCATGAAGTGGCTGCCTTTAAAAAACCCAACTGCGTCACAAATGTCTTTCAAAGAAGAAAGCCTGCTGTGTACATCCGATAGGTCTACATAAGCCTCTGGTCCCACACCAATGTAGTTTATTTTAACTGCCCTCTGATGTAAAGTTAGTTGTATGCAATAATTAATGCAATAAATAAAACCGTTAGGAAAATGATTAGGACAAGGCCTTTGCTCATTGAGTCTACACCAAATTCCAAAGGACTTGGAGCAGAAGTAGGCAATTCAGCCCCTTGAGTCACTTCACCGTTCAATGAGATCATGGCTACTCCAGTAAATTCTCAACTCCTCTCTTTTCCCTTTTCCTTATGGATTAAAAACCTGTTTATCTTGGCCATGAATATTATTAGTAACCCAGCTTGACAACCCTTTGTGGTAAACGATTCCATGCATTCACTATCTTCTGAGTGAATTCTTCCTCATCTCTGCCCTAACTGGCATTATGCCACAAGGTTCGGTGCTGGGTCCACTACTTTTCATCATTTACATAAATGATTTGGATGTGAGCGTAAGAGGGACAGTTAGTAAGTTTGCAGATGACACCAAAATTGGAGGTGTAGTGGACAGCGAAGAGGGTCTAAATGCATAAAATCAAGGCGAAGTCAGTTGAGGAACAACTGATCTAAGGATAGCCAGCAGAAGATTCAGAGGGTGACCTAAACAAAAGTCAGAATCCATTGAGATTAGTTTTTTTTTTGCATAAGATACTTGCGTCTTACTGTCGAAGAGGTGGGAACCTGTGACGATACTGGATTGGTACAAATGTATTCCATTGTTATCAACATTGAAAAGTGCTCAGACTTAAACCATGAGGTTTAACAGGATAAACAAACAAAGTGATAGCCAATGAGCTGCAAACCCCACTTGAGCCAATTCACAAAGTTATATCTGATATAAAACAACTTGGTGAGCAAATTGAAGTTTGGTGTAGATTCTGTGATGACTTGCAAGGGGCAAGTTCAAGTTCCTTATCTTCCCAGGAAGAATCCTCATGTAACTGAGATAGAGTGCTAATTTTTCCCACTTTTTACAAAGTTCTGTTGATTGAGATTAAAGTGGAAGGTCTGCCGTTGGTTTTTATCATACCATTTTCTGTTTTCCAGACTTATGGCAGGAGGAGTGGAAGTGCTTGCTGGGACTTTGCAATGTTCACATTGTTGGTGTCATATTTAAACTCCAGCTCCACCCAGCTTCAAGAATTTCCTTACCAATATGGTCCTGATTTATTTCAGATCTCCAGCTTCTGCAGTATTTTGACTTTAATTGTTAAAAAAAGCAACAGCACACTAACAGTCTTACAAGTCCAAAGAGATCACATTCTACAAGAATAGTAAAACCTCCAGATCACTTGATTTTGAGAAGTCATAGAGTTGGAGTGAAATGGAGTCATGATAAATGAAATTATAGACAAAAAAATGTATAATAATGAGGGGGAAAATTGCTGAGGCAGAACAGCTGAGGAGCTTGAAGGAGACCTAACATCTGGTCCGAGTGAAGATTCTGAAATAATGTCTATCATCTTCATGTAACTGGTTGTTAGCATGCAAGAAAATTGTCTTGTTAACTATGAGAAACTTTTCTAGTTTAGACGAGGAAGTGGTTTCCTCTGCTTTGCAGGCCCTGTAGGTTTTCTCTTACTTAAATGAGGATATTGGCAGCAACTTACATCATGAGCTCATACAGTGTATTGACCTGGCGTGCCCATGCCAACACTGTGGTATTTTTTCAAAACAAAAGCTAATAGTGCAATGAACTGTAATATTGTTTTCTATTCTGGTTTCCATTAGAATTCGGATGGATGAAAGCTCATTAATCTTTTATTGTTATAAGCATAATTGATGTGTTCTGGTGTCTTTTTAGTAATGTGTCTGTTTTGTCAAAATACACAAAATTTTACTTTGCCCTTTCTAGCTTTATGTTTTCCCCCTACAAAAGATGACATTTCTTTCCTAATAAATTAAACTTGTAAAGGACATATACTCCTACTTCTCTGCCTGCCAGTGACTATGGTATTGGTTTCTGTACAGCCGAGTATCTTGGGAGTGTGACTGTTCAAGGCAGAAGCCATCGAACCTCTGGTAGAGGATGGCAGGGACCTCTACAGCTAAAAGCATCTCAAGCCTGAAGATAGGCAGTCAGTTTATTTTTTCCTCATCAATGCTGTAAGGTGTGACTTAATTAATGTGACAGGGACCTTTAGAAATGTGAGCCAGTCACCCTGTGCCTCCTACAAACAAGCTAAAATAGATGGAGAAAAAAAATTGAGAAGCAGCAAAAGGACTATGCATGCAAACAGTGTGGACAGAGATCACTGAACTGCCATCCCACTTTTTCCCTCCGCCCATAACACCTGTGCTTTTTGTCTGTCTCACTATCTGTATGTGTGTGTCAAGGGGAAATTCAGTGCATTAGAATCTTAACTAGTAGAGCAATATGTTGAAAATTCATAATTGAACTATGGGTCTAAAAGACATGTAAACTGCATACTTTTAAAAATCTTTGACTTTTGTGACAATTTTGGGAATAACAAGGTTTGATTTCCAATGCACTCCCTCTGTGAACAAATCTAATGAAGGTGACACAATCATACTGTAAATGTTTGATTATTTTCTATATTTCAGTTGGAAGAAGTGTAGTGATGGGGGATAGTGATAATAATAACATAACTGTGCAGTAAAATACTGCACCAATGTCTCCAAGAATAAGTGGCAAATTTTGCCAACACATTTCTCAATTGACTGTCCTGAGGTTTATTAACTTATTCCTTTGTTACTCCATGGTACCTTTAATGAATATACATTTTCTTCCTCCATGATCACCAAAACCTTGCATGGAACTAAATCATTAAAGATCATAACATTGACCCCATCACGTTGTAAGCTGTTCTTTGAAGGAATTATTCCATTAGTTCCATTCCTTTACTGTTTCCTCCATAGCTCTACAAACAGTTTCTTCCTAAATATTTATCCAAGTTCCTTTTGAAAGTTACGATTAAATTTGCTTTCCTTGCCCTGCAGAGCATTCCAGATCACAACAACTCGGTACTTAGTAAAACATTTAGAGTCATAGAGATGCACAGCACGGTAACAAACCCTTCAGTTCAACTCGTCCATGCTGACTAGATAGGTCTATTCCTGATGAAGGGCTTTTGCCCGAAACATCGATTTTCCTGCTTCTCGGATGCTGCCTGGCCTGCTGTGCTTTTTCAGCACCACTCTGATCTAAACTCTGGTTTCCAGCATCTGCAGTCCTCATTTTTGCCATGCTGACCAGATATCCCAAACCAATCTAGTCCCACCTGCCAGCACCCGGCCCATATCCCTCCAAACCCTTCCTATTCATATACCCATCCAGATGCCTTTTAAATGTTGCAATTGTACTAGCCTCCACCACTTCCTCTGGCAGCTCATTCCATGCACGTACCACCCTCTGTGTGAAAAAGGTCTCTTTTTATATCTTTCCCCTCTCACCCTAAACCTATGCCCTCTGGTTCTGAACTCCCCCACTCCAGGGAAAAGACTTTGTCTATTTATCCTACCCATGCCCCTCATGATTTTGTAAACCTCTATAAGGTCACCTCTCAGCCTCTGATGCTCCAGGGAAAACAGCCGTGGCATATTCAACCTCTCCCTATAGTTCAAATTCTCCAACCCTGGCAACATCCTTGTAAATCTTTTCTGAACCCTTTCAAGTTTCACAACATCTTTCCGATAGGAAGGAGACCAGAATTGCATACAATATTCCAACAGTGGCCTAATCAATGTCCGGTACAGCTGCAACATGACCTCCTAACTCCTGTACTCAATACTCTGACCAACAAAGGAAAGCCTTCTTCACTATCCTATCTACCTGCGAATCCACTTTCAAGGAGCTATGAACCTGCACTCCAAGATCTCATTTTCCAGCAACACTCTCTAAGACCAGACCATTAAGTATATAAATCCTGCTAAGATTTGCTTTCCCAAAATGCAACACCTCGCATTTATCTAAATTAAACTCCATCTGCCACTTCTCAGCCCATTGACCCATCTGATCAAGATCCTGTTGTAATCTGAGGTAACCATCTTTGCTGTCCACTACACCTCCAATTTTGGTGTTATCAGCAAACTTACTAACTGCTACTCTTATGCTTCCATCCAAATCATTTATATAAATGATGAAAAGTAGTGGACCCAGCATCGATCCTTGTGGCACTCCATTGGTCCCAGGCCTCAGTCTGAAAAACAACCCTCCACCACCATCTTCTGTCTTCTACCTTTGAGTCAGTTCTGTATCCTATTGGCGAGTTCTAACCCTGAGATCTAACCTTGAGATCTAATCTTGCTAATCAGTCTCCCATGGGGAACCTTGTTGAACGTCTTACTGAAGTCCATATAGATCACATCTACTGCTCTGCCCTCATCAATCCTCTTTGTTACTTCATCAAAAAACTCAATCAAGTTTCTGAGACATGATTTCCCACGCACAAAGCCATGTTGACTATCCCTAATCAGTCCTTGCCTTTCCAAATACATATACATCCTCAGGATTCCCTCCAACAATTTGCCCACCACCAAGGTCAGGCTCACTGGTCTATAGTTCCCTGGCTTGTCTTTACCGCCCTTCTTAAACAGTGGCACCACGTTTGCCAACCTCAAGTCTTCCGGCAACTCACTTATAGATTAGATTAGATTAGATTAGATTACAGTGTGGAAACAGGCCCTTCGGCCCAACAAGTCCACACCGACCCGCCGAAGCGAAACCCACCCATACCCCTACATTTACCCCTTACCTAACACTACGGGCAATTTAGTATGGCCAATTCACCTGACCCTGCACATCTTTGTGATGTGGGAGGAAACCGGAGCACCCGGAGGAAACCCACGCAGACATGGGGAGAACGTGCAAACTCCACACAGTCAGTCGCCTGAGTCGGGAATTGAACCCGGGTCTCTGGCGCTGTGAGGCAGCAGTGCTAACCACTGTGCCACCGTGCCGCCCACGATGACTATCGATGATACAAATAGCTCAGCAAGGGGCCCAGCAATCACTTCTCTAGATTCCACTCCCCCTCCTCTCTTGCCTCCTTTTCTATCCTTCCTGTAGCATTTGTATCCTGGAACATTAAGCTGCATTCCTGCCCATCCCTGAGCCATGTTTCTGTAATTGCTATGATATCTCAGTCTCATGTTCATAACCATGCCCTGAATTCATCTGCCTTCCCTGTTAGACCCCTTGCATTGAAATAAATGCAGTTTAATTTATTAGTTTTACCTTTTCCCTGCCTGCCCTAACTGTTTGTCTCACTTCTGTTCTCAGCTGCACCCGTCTCAGATCGATCTCTTTCCTCACTATCTCCCTGGGTCCCACCCCCCCACCTTACTAGTTTAAATCCTCCCAAGCAGTTCTAGCAAATTTCCCTGCCAGAATATTAGTCCCCTTCCAATTTAGGTGCAATCCATCCTTCTTGTACAGGTCACTTCTACCCCAAAAGAGATTCCATTGATCCAAAAATGTGAATCCTCCTCCCATACACCTGCTCCTCAGCCATGCATTCATCTGTTCTATCCTCCTATTCCTGCCCTCACTAGCTCGTGGCACTGGGAGTAATCCAGATATTACTACCCTTGAGAACCTCCTTGTTAAATTTCTGCCTAAGTCTCTGTAATCTCCCTTCAGAATCTCAACCTTTTCCCTTCCAATGTCATTCGTTCCAATGTGGACAATGACCTCCTGCTGGCCCCTCTCCCCCGTGAGAACATTCTGCACCCTCTCTGAGACATCCTTGATCCTGGCACCAGGGAAACAACACACCATTCTGCTTTTTCTCTGCTGGCCACAGAAACGTCTGTCTGTATCTCTGACTACAGAATCCCCTAACACAATTGATCTCTTGGAAGCCGACGTACCCCTCATTGCATTAGAGCCAGTGTCAATACCAGAAACATGGCTGTTTGTGCTACATTCCCCTGAGAATCCATCACCCCCTACATTTTCCAAAACAGCATACCTGTTTGAAATGGATATATCCACAAAAGACTCCTGCACTAGCTGCCTACCTCTCTTACCCTTCCTGGAGTTAACCCATCTATGTGACTGTATCTGAGACTTTCCCCCCTTCCTATAACTGCCATCCATCACATACTGTTGCTGTTGCAAATTCCTTATCGCTTCTAACTGTCTCTCCAACCGATCCACTCGATCCGATAAGATTCGCATCCAACAGCATTTATGGCAGATATAATCCGCAGTAACCCTTAAACTCTCTTTAAACTCCCACATCTGACAAGAAGTACATATCACTGCAAAGGCCATTTTTGCTCCTTCACAATCTACAGACCCAGAAAGTAACACCATCTTATTCCTCTACAAACAGTGCCCCAGGCTAAATTAATAGCTATGGCTTATATTTTAAATTTAATCAAGAGACTTATCTCCAAAAACATATAATCAAGAAAGAATCCACTATACTCACTACTGCAGCCTTTCTCTTTGACAGACTTAAAACAACAATTAACTGATCTGATTCTGTGCTGTGAACTTCACCCAACAGTTCCTCCAAGATTAGTTGTGAAATTCATTGTTTGTTAATTTTCCCAGATGAACTCCGATGTCCAGCGATACATGAATTCAAACAGCAAAGGCAGTAACTGTGCAGGTTTTCTCTCTCTCTCTCTCCTGCCCTCACCATGTGCTGCCTTTGTCTGCTCTTCTCCCTTTTAAAACTGCTGTTGTTTTGACTTTTTTTTCCAAAGTTCCAAAACAAAGCAACAGCATATAAAACAGTAATTGCTGCTCCTGGAATTCGAGGAAATCACCTCCAACACCTAAAATACCTCAAAAAAGGAGCAGCTCATACAGTCAGAAATTTTTCCCGTCCTCCATCTGTGAAAGACTAAATTCTCAGGAAATTCTTGAAAGTGGACAGAAACATAGCAAGGCATACTGACTTAAGAAATGAATTCCAGAATTCAGGAAAATGGTGGTTGAAGATTCTGTCTGTGAAGGCAGAGTGGAGATGAATATGGAGAATGCCAGAGTTGGAAGTGGTTTTCAAGGTTGGATCATAGCTGTAGATGGGTTTTTATAAGGACCACCACAAAACACAATATGATCATTGGTGTAGTGGTTGTGATGCGATCAGCCAGGTAATCTCATAGAATATGAGTTCTCTGCTAAGCTGGTCCAATCAGGGAGGCCTGTCTGACAGATATAAACAGGGATATCAGAGGTTCTGTTCATCCTGAGAGCTCTTGACAGAGCTCGATAAGTGTCAAGGACTCTAAACAAAGGGTGACTTGGTGATGGGATACTGGCCTCTGTGGCGTTTTTTTCAATTGGGTTCACTTATAAATATATATCTTAATTCTAATTACCTTTGGTTGATTGAGAGCAGTCTGCAATTACCTGATATAAAAACAGAAAATACCATAAATATTCTGCAGGTTTGGCATCATCTGTGAGAGAGGAAGAGTTAATCCACATTTATTGATTGATTACCTTGCATAGTATTTTACTTTTGCTCTAAATCTGGTTTCCCTATTGACAGAGGAGATATGTAGAAAAATATAAAATTAAACACTTTCATGTTTGAGACTCCCAAACCAAAATTGGAAAAAAACTCTAATTAATAAATACTCATTATGCTTGATTAAATTTGTGAAAACTGAAGCATGCAGATCTGATACAAACCAAAACTAACTCTCAGTCTGTACCTGATGAAGTTGTGATTGAGATGCTATAGCCTCAGCATCTAAGGATTAGGGATGGTCTTAGCTTGCTGATAAAAACACTCATTTGGCTGAGGTATGGAAGGATGATCAGTGCAATGCAACTGATCTACCATCAGGGTTCAACAGATGGGAATTTTCTCTGAGCTGCATCCACTCCATTGGTATAATTTAGATGAAAGTGTCTGGTGTAACAAAATGAAGAAAACTGCTTGAGAAAGAAGGATAAAATTAGTATTTCCAAAATAATGTTCCAACAGAGTAGTCTTAAAACAACAATCACAGAGATATGATGGAAGGTGGCGCTGGTGAACACCAATATCCTGTGACCCAGAATGGGTGCTTGTGTCCAGAATTTCTCACACAGTAAATATCTGGTTTCAACACTCCCACTATTTTGAGGGAATTTTGTGCTGAGTTTGAAAGAACATTGAATGACAAATCCAATATCTCTGCATAGCCAGAACAGCTTTCTAGTCTTTCTCTTGGTCAGGATTGGAGATAGTGAGGACTACAGGTATTGGAAAGTCAACGTCGATAAAATGAGGAGCTGGAAAAGTCAACACAGATGAAGCAGTATCAGAGGAGCAGGAGAGTCAACATTTCAGCTTGGAACCTTTCATCAAGATATCTATTTTCAAAGATGGAAAAAGAAGAAAAGCATGTTTAAAGTATTTAAATATTACCAGGAAATGGCATATGAAAGAAATGGAAAACGCATTTTGACAAAATCCTGTCTTAAGTTATTTCTATTGCTGTCGTCAGGATATTTTCTAAACGGTATGTTTATGATGTGACGCCTCATGTTAAAAACAGAGGTCCATCAATATGAATTGTAACTGTCACCACTAGAGGGCATAAAGGTACCTGCTTTATGGCAGTAGATTTAATGAAATACTGTACACAATTGAACAAATTGAATACAATGTTAATATTACATAAAATGTGAAACTTCCATTTTATTTAGTTTACTTTCCAAAAAAGGATATAGTAGTAACTTTCCAATTATCTTGCCTAAAATGTTGAAAGCTGCTCGAAAGCTCTACAAGTTGGGCTGGTTTGGCCTTACAGATATTGATTGGAGCAAGTAAAATTGTTGATTTCCCCAATCTTCTAATTTCAATTCAACTCTATCTTCTCTGAAAAACTCCTATTATATTCCACAATAATGTTAACAGTGATCCTAGGATATTTGAAACAGAGCGAGTAATTAGAAGGGATCAGTCAGCTACAAAATATCAATTGGATATTGAACCACATCAGGATTTCGGGGTTGCTGTTTATATTGTAGTTGATTTTTCTGCAGCTGGATATCTCATTGAGCTTGACTTTCATTACTTCTTCCCTCTCACCCTTCAACTTAAAATTATATTTGCACCACAATTGGCATGAAGCTCAAGCTGGTAAACATTGAGAGTACAACCTATCTTCATAACTAATCAGAATTAGGAAAGAAACAGTGGGCTGATGGTGTGGGAAATTGAGTGAATATGAATAGTTTCAGACACAGAAAAAGAAATAAGTATGATATTCCTCTCCCTGGAGGTGGCAAGGAATGTGATGCAAAGGCAAATAATTGGGCAGGGTGACCTCAGAAAGATGCTTACTGCCTTCCTGTGGCCTGGGCAATCAAGAAGTGTGAGAGAAAGAGCATAGGTGGCCTCCTTCACCCACCATCAATTAAGGTCTATAAGTGATCCACCACCACTTGAATTCCTAGAAGCTGAGAAAGTGATTGATATCCTGACAAAGTTTCAAGGGGCACTGTCCTGTTGGGGAATGGGGACTCCATTTGCCTCAATGTAAGAGCAGGCGTGGTGAGCAGGAGGTACCTTTTGGAAACCTTTATCCCTAACACCCCTAAATCCACAATCCCGGTGACCCCCACCCCATCATTATCCCTCTCTCTTCTCGTTCCTGCCCAACAAAATGACCTAATCGCATCCCATTGCAGCTCTTCATTGCTGCACAGCCTGGACTTCTATGGTCCTTCAGATCCCTGAGACTGTTGGCCTCTCATTTACCAGCAACCTCGGATGGGGTGGGACATCAGTGGTGAGGCTCCTAATTGGATAAAGAGTTCCCTCACTGCTGATAAAGACAAATAGTTGCTGCTGAAAGCACTAAATACCAGATATGGGTTAGTAAAAAAGGTTCGGCAGAAGGAAACAAGAATAAAATAAAAGGTTTACCTTTAAAATTTTTAAATCTTCACGAATAAACTATTACCTATAAAATGAGATTTTCCAATTTTAATCTGGGGCAGAGGTTTTCTATTTTAACAAGTCACTAAAAATGTTCTTGTACCATTCTGAACATTTTGCAGCAAGTTTAGTTAGCAATGTGTGGGTAAAGCAATGTCTTCAAATGCATACCAAGTAGTCATTAAACTGCTGCTCTAAGGCTACAGCACAGCAGTTCAAATTATCCAGTGACTTGTGTCCTTGCCTGCAATAGATGCTTAGGTTATTTATGCATTAACAAGGACATGTATAAGAAACTAAATTATCTTCCCAGAAAAAGGAGACCAATAAGGAAGATAGAAGATGGGATACAGGGTAACTTAACAAGATGAATCTAAGATTGGCTTATTGGCAGGAGACAGAGGGTGGTACTAGAAGACTGCTTTTCTGACTGTAGACTGGTGTCGGGTGGCACACTGTAAGGATCTGTGCTGAGTCCCTTGTCTCTTATACTCATTAATGATGTAGATGAGAATTTGTGGGGTGCGGGTATGGTGATAAGTAAATTTGAGGGTGACACAGGATTGGCTGAGTGGTTGAAAATGAGGAAGAAGGTTACAAGAGGATATAAGGCAGATTAGTGGCAGATGGAATTTAACCCTGATAACTGTGAGAAAGTGCGCTTTGGAAAAAATAACAAGACAAGGAAGTACTTAATAAATGGCAGGACACTAGGAAGCTCAGAGGGGCAGAAGATCTTGGGGTGCTTGTCCACAGATCCCTGAAGAAAGCAGGGCAGGTTAATAGGGTAGTTAAGGTGGCATATAGAGTCTGGAATACACTGCCTGAGAAGGTAGCTGAGGCAGGTAACTTCACAACTTTTAAGAAGCACTTGATTGAGTACTTGAAGTCTCATTACATTCTCCAGCCTGGTGCTGGAAAGTGGGACTAGTGTAGATTCGGTATAGTTTTGGTAGCACAGACACAATGTTTCATAGGGCCTCTTCTATATTATGATTCTAAAACTTTGGACCAAATTAAAAGTTGCACACCTTTTCACGTATCACACACCAAATTACAAGCAGTCCCTGGGTAGCAAGTTGATTTGTACACAACATAAAGGAGCTGTTCATAAGTACAGGAAATGTTCCTATGTTGAATCTTTAAAATTATACCCCTGTATGAGATCACATTTAAGTTGGATGTTTGTAAGTCAGGGACCCCTTGTATCTCATATATTCTTGAAAAATAACTTTGCAGTCTATTTCCAGTATGTTGCTGATGAATAAAAAGTCTTCAGTAGTTATCTCCCAATTACATGGAGAACTAATGGGCTGAAGTGTTTTTATGGATTAGTGGTGCTGGAAGAGCACAGCAGTTCAGGCAGCATCCGAGGAGCAGTAAAATCGATGTTTCGGGCAAAAGCCCTTCATCAGGAATAAAGGCAGAGAGCCTGAATGGTGGAGAGATAAGGTAGAGGAGGGTGGGGGTGGGGAGGAAGTAGCATAGAGTACAATAGGTGAGTAGGGAAGGGGATGAAGGTGATAGGTCAGGGAGGAGGGTGGAGTGGATAGGTGGAAAAGAAGATAGGCAGGTAGGACAAGTCATGGGGACAGTGCTGAGCTGGAAGTTTGGAACTGGGGTGAGTGGGGGAAGGGGAAATGAGGAAACTGTTGAAGTCCACATTGATGTCCTGGGGTTGAAGTGTTCTGAGGCGGAAGATGAGGCGTTCTTCCTCCAGGTGTCTGTTGGTGAGGGAGCGGCGGTGAAGGAGGCCCAGGACCTCCATGTCCTCGGCAGAGTGGGAGGGGGAGTTGAAATGTTGGGCCACAGGGCGGTGTGGTTGATTAGTGTTAGTGTCCCGGAGATGTTTCCTAAAGCGCTCTGTAGAGGAGACCGGATCGGGAGCAACGGATACAATAAATGATATTGGTGGATGTGCAGGTAAAACTTTGATGGATGTGGAAGGCTCCTTTAGGGCCTTGGATAGAGTTGAGGGAGGAGGTGTGGGCACAGGTTTTGCAATTCTTGCGGTGGCAGGGAAAGGTGCCAGGATGGGAGGGTGGGTTGTAGGGGGCGTGGACCTGACCAGGTAGTCACGGAGGGAACGGTCTTTGCGGAAGACGGAAAGGGGTGGGGAGGGAAATATATCTCTGGTGGTGGGGTCTGTTTGGAGGTGGCGGAAATGTTGGCGGATGATTTGGTTTATGCGAAGGTTGGTAGGGTGGAAGGTGAGCACCAGGGGCGTCTGTACTTGTTACGGTTGGAGGGGTGGGGTCTGAGGGCGGAGGTGCGGGATGTGGACGAGATGTGATGGAGGGCATCTTTAGCCACGTGGGAAGTGAAATTGCGTCTCTAAAGAAGGAGGCCATCTGGAGTGTTCTGTGGTGGAACTGGTCCTCCTGGGAGCAGATACAGTGGAGGCGGAGGATTTGGGAATACGGGATGGCATTTTTGCAAGAGGTAGGGTGGGAAGAGGTGTAATCCAGGTAGCTGTGGGAATTGGTAGGTTTGTAAAAAATGTCAGTGTCAAGTCGGTCGTCATTAATGGAGATGGAGAGGTCCAGGAAGGGGAGGGAGGTGTCAGAGATGGTCCAGGTAAATTTAAGGTCAGGGTGGAAGTATGTTTATTTCAACGCAAGGAGTATTATAGGGAAGGCAGATGAGCTTAGACCCTGGATCAGTACATGGGGTTTTAATGTTGTGGCTATTACAGAGACTTGGTTAAGAGAGGGGTAGGACTGGCTGCTCAACTTTGTAGGGTTTTGTTGTTTTAGCCAAGATAGAGACCAAGGTAAAAGAGGTGGAGGAGTTGCATTACTAATCAGGGAGAATGTCACATCTGCACTCACTGGAGGGCACGTCCACTGAGGCAATATGGGGTGAGCTCAAAACTACATTTCGTGCAATCAGTCTGATAGAATTATACTTAGCACCCTGCAACCACCCCTCCCCCCCGCCAACCAACAGCCAACGAGACATTGAGGAACAAATGTGTACACAGATTTCGCAAGATGTAATGACAACAGGGTTGTCATAAAGGGTGACTTTAACTTCCCTAAAATTGATTGGGACTCCCTTGTAGCAAGAGGCTTAGACAGGCAGAATTAATTAGGTGCATCCAATAGAGTTTCTTCAAACAGTATGTGAATAGTCCAACTAGAGGAAGGGCCATATTGCACTTTGTATTGGCTAATGAGCCTGGCCAGGTGACTGACCTTTCAGTGGGAGAATATTTTGGAAACAGTGATCACAACTCCTTAAGTTTTAAGATTGCTATGAACAAGGTTAAATCAGGATCTTGCAGGAAGGTAGTAAATTGGGGAGGGCAAATTATATCAGTATTAGGCAGGAGGTAGGAAGGAGCTGTTATTGGGCAAGTTCACATTTGACATGTGGGGGTTGTTTGAAGACCTACTGATCAGAGTTCAGGACCAGCATATTCCAGTAAGGAGGAAAGGATGACAAGGTAATGGACTGTTGGATAATGAGGGAGGTTAGTCAAAAGGGAAAAAGAAGCATATGTAAGGTTTAGGAAGCTAAAATCAGACAGGGCCCATCAGGAATATAAAGAAAGAAGGAAAAAATCAAGCAGGGAATTAGGAGAGCAAGAAAGGGCTATGAAATGACTTTGGCAAGTAGGGTTAAAGTGAATCTTAAGATATTCTATATGTACGTTCAAAACAAAAGGATAACTAGAGGGAAGGTAGGACCATTTAATGGTAAAGGAGGGAATTTGTGCTTGGCAGCAGAGGATGTGGGCGAGATCCTAAATGAGTACTTTGCATCAGTATTCACCCAAGAGAAGGATATGGAGGATCGTGAGATTAATGTGGAGCCATCTAGAATGCTAGGGCATTTTGACATCAAGAAAGACATGGTATAGGGTCTCTTGAACAACAGTAAGATAGGTATGTCCCCAGAATCTAATGATATGTTATTGAGAGAGGCAAGAGAGCCTTGACCAAGATCTTTGTATCCTCGCTAGCCACTGGAGAGGCCTGGAGAGACTGGTGAGTAGCTAATGTTGTTCCTCTGTTCAAGAAGGGAAATAGAGATAATCCAAGAAACTACAAATTGCTGAGTCTCACATCGATGGTTGAGACATTATTGGAAAGAATTCTTAGGGATAGGATATATGCATATTTGGAAAAACATGGCTTAATGGGGGACAGTCAGCATGGCTTTGAGTGGGGCAGGTCATGTCTTACTAAGTTGATTGAATTTTTCAAGAAGGTGACAAAGGTGACCAATGAGGGTGCAGCAGCGGATGTTGTCCACAAGGATTTTAGTAAGGCTTTTGACAAGGTCCCTCATGGTAGGTTCATCCAGAAGGTTAAGGTATATGGGATCCACGGTGACTTGGCCACTTAGATTCAGAATTGGCTTACCTATAGAAGGCAGAGGGTAGTGGCGGAAAGGTGTTTTTCTAGCTGGAGGTCTGTGACTAAAGGTGTTCTGCAGGGATCTGTATAGCGACCTCTGTTGTTTGTGATATATATATGAATGACTTGGATGAA
Source organism: Chiloscyllium plagiosum (assembly GCF_037043375.1). NCBI lineage: Eukaryota > Metazoa > Chordata > Chondrichthyes > Orectolobiformes > Hemiscylliidae > Chiloscyllium > Chiloscyllium plagiosum. The sequence goes on from NW_028270141.1 coordinate 46,863,470, forward strand.
AATGTAGAAGGGTCGGTTAGTAAGTTTGTAGATGCTACAAAGATTGGTGGAGTTATGGATAATGTTAAAGGTTGTTAAAGGATACAGTAGGATATAGATGAGTTGCAGTTATGGGTGGAGAAAAAGCAGATGGAGTTTAATCTGAATAAGTGTGAAGTACTGCAATTTGGGAGATCAAATGCTAAGGAAAAATATGCAGTTAATGGTAGGAGCCTCAAGAGCATTGATGTACAGAGGGATCTTGGGGTTCAAGTCTATAGCTCCCTGAAAGTGGCCACACAAGTAGCTAAGGTGGTAAAGAAGGCAGATGGCATGCTTGCCTTTATTGATTGAGGAATTGAGTACAAGAGTCAGGATGTCATGTTGCAGCTTTATCAGACTTTGGTTAGGCTACACTGAGAATATTGCATTCAATTCTTGCCGCCATATTACAAGAAAGATGTGGAGGCTTTGGAGAGGGTACAGAAGAGATTTACCAGGATGCTGTCTGGATTTGAGGGGATGTGCTATAAGGAGAGACTAGAAAAACTTAGATTGTTTCTCTAGAGCAGCATAGTCTGAGGGGAGACTTGATAGAAATCTATAAAATTATGATATGCATAGATATGGTTGACATTCAGAATCTTTATCCCAGAGTTGGAATGTCTAAAACTAGGGGGAATACATTTAAGGTGAGAGGGGGCAAGTTCAAAGGAGATGTGAGGGGCAGGTTTTTTACAGAGTGGTAGGTGTTTGGAACACGCTGCCAATGGAAGCACGTACGATAGGGGTGTTTAAGGGACTTTTAGATAAACACATGAAAATGCAAGGAATGGATGGATATGGACCAAGGGTAGGCAGTAAGGATTAATTTAATTTCCATAGAATAGAATCCATCCAGTATGGAAACAGGCCATTCAATCCAACCAGTTCACATCAACCCTCCAAAGAGTGTCCCACCCAGACCCATCCCCTACCTTATAAATCTGCATTTCCCATAGCTAATGCAAGTAACCTACACATCTCTGAACACTATGGGTAATTTAGCATAGTCAATCCTCCAAAATTGCATATCTTTGGATGATGGAAGGACACCAAAGCACCTGGCAAACCTTACCCCCCGCCCTCCCCAAGACATGGAAAAGACATGCAATTCCATGCCTGAAGGTGGAATCAAACTCAGATCCCTGGTGCTGTGAGGCAGCAGTGCTAACCAGTGAGCTGCAGTGCCACCCTTCATTTGGCGTTATGTTTGGCACAACATCATGGGCAGAAGGCCCACTCCTGTGCTGTGCTGTTCTATGTTCTGTCTAACATTTAAACATACCTTTCAATTATAGCTCAACATCTTTATTTTCAAACTGGGAATTCATAAGCTTGAGTGCCTTGGTTGGCCATAATCTGAATCAAATAATGTTTCACTTTTAAAGACAGTCTGCTTAGACTATATGATTTTATAAGTTCAGATTTTGTATACACATCTTTGTCAACAAAAGAACAGATTGGTACAGTGTCATGCCCAGTACATTGTGGATATTTAGCCATACATTTTTAAAAACTGGACCAAACAAGCTATTAAAATGGCCGTCACAAATATCTGATGTTTACCATTTTTGCTCCATGATGTGGAGGGGCCGGTGTTGGACTGGGGTTCAACAAGTTAAAAATCACACAGCACACGTTTATAATCCAACAGGTTTATTTGGAAGCACTAGCTTTCGAAGCACTGCTCCTTTATCAGGTAGTTGTGGAGCAGAATCATAAGAAACAGAATCTATAGCAAAAGATTACACTGTCATGCAACTGAAATGATATATTGAACAAACCTAGATTGCTGTTAAATCTTTCATCTTTTAGAATGGGTTGCAGATTTCAGATCGTTATGGAAATCCCAGAACTTTTTTTCAGTCACATTCTCAAGATAACTTAAGGTTTTATAAAGAAAAAGGTGACATCTCAGATCAGACAATGCATTTAAGGTATAAGGTTAGAGTCTGTCTGTTTCCCAGATTTGAGTCAGACTGGCTCTATTTCCAAAGTAGGAATTTATAAAATATTACATGGATTGACTGTCTGCATTGACTGCCTGCAGATTGAGTGTTTTTGAGCAAAATAGAATGTATGTAAATATAATTCTGCAAATGTAAATTGACCCCATAGACTTATATGCATGTGTGCATGCAGGAGAGAGTGAGACAGTGTGAGTGTGTGCATGTAAGAGAGTGTGTGTTTGTGGGTGTGACTGCTTAATAAAGTGTGTGTGCGCGTGATGGAGTATAAGCCTGTGAGAGGATGTGTGTGTGGGTGTGTGTGGGGTTCAATGTGTGTGTGTATGAGAGAAAGTATGTATATGGGAGAGGGTCTGCGTGTGTGCGTGAGTATGTAACAGTGTGTGTGTATGTGTGCTTGAGTGTGTGTGTGTGTGAGAGAATGTATAGTGTAGTGTGACATGAACCCCAGGTCCCAGCTGAGGCCATCCTCATGGGTTCCAAACTTGGCTATCAGCCTCTGCTCAGCCACTCTGTGTTATTGCGTATCCCGAAGTCTGCCTTGGAGGATGGTCACCCGAAGATCCGTGGCTGATGCCCTTGACCGAATGTTCCCTGACTGGGGCATTCGGCCTCGAATATCATTACAATCATTACATCCCTCCTCCTCTGAGTTTGAGGACGTGGGCTGGTTCTTGTTTTTTAGTTCCTCCTGGTGTGTTTTAGCACGGGGTCAGGTTCCTCCAACTCTGCTTCTGATACAGGCAGTAGCTCACACGGTAACGCATTATAATGCAGAGTAGCTTGCCTCTTATGCCCAGAGTGTCTCGAAAGGAACTCATAGTCTTCGTCAGGTGGCAAAGGAGTCAAGGCTAAGACATCTGCTGTGTCCATCTCAGGTTCTGAGGTATTTTCAATGCTCAACGGAGAGGTAGAACAACAGTTTCTGGAACAGTCAGAAGGGCTGTTGAGGAGCTGGGCATGTTTTGCTCCCACACTGTTTGCGAATTTGCAACTTTCATTTAGTCCACATGTTTGTTCAGGACCATTGCACTTATCCAAACATTATATGTCACTGAACCTGACCTTGTGTCAATCATGCATCTTCTCCGTGTAGGGCCATTCCCCTGGTTCCAGCACCATACTTTGTCCATTGAAGTAAACTGTCCCTCTCACTTAGCGGGGACTGCTCTTTCTGCCAGACCTTTGGATGATGGACGGTATGGAGCAGTTAAATACCATTTGACTGTAAGAATATTCAAAGTGCCTGTTGGTTAACAATGGCCTGTGATCTGTGACCAACACTTCTGGGAGTCCGTACATTGCAATAGATGCATGCAGTCTTTCTATCGTCATCCACGTGTTTGATGAATTAACTCTATGTATATCCAGCCACTTTAGGTCAGTGTCCACAATGACTAAGAACATTGAGCACATATAAGGACCTGCATAATCGATGTGTCCAAAGTTTACCTGGCCTTTCCCATGAATATGGTGAAGCTGTAGATAATTTGTGTCCTTATTGGCACTTTAGGAACTACCCAACCAATGCATTATGTCTGCATCCGATCCTGGCCAGCATACATAATGTCTTGCCAGGATTAAGTTTCATTAGAACCAAGTGACCATTTATCTAGAAGATTATTTTGATGGGTTCTGATTTGGATGTGGCTAAGCAATTTAACTGTTCCAAACCAGAACGAGGTGGATCTTCCATGGTGTGCACTTTCCTGGATACTGGATTCTAAGTTATCTTACTTAATTTAGGTCTAGTGGGACTCTTTTGCTGTCTTGAGTCCGCATACTGGCAGTACCTACAATTGTTTGCCTGCCCGGATCCTGAAGAAAATTGTAACTGTTTGGCTGAGGCTTGGCTTTGTTGAGAGGTTTTGCTATGGGCTGATGTCGAATCCCTCTGTTCAGGATGTGGACTGAGTGAGGTTATGTAATTGCCTGCACTCAAGTGGTGTTTCCCAAGCTCAGTTGACCGAGCGAGGGGTATCCACTTCCACTGGAATACCCTGCCATTTATATGCTCCACTTTCCGCATTTTCCAATGATAAAGCCAGCTGTAGTACCTGTTTGATATCCAATTAGGCTTCACTTTGACATGGTTACATCATTAATCCAACATACTAAATCTGTCATTCAGCATCTCAGTATTGCCAGGGCTGGAGAATTACAGTTACGAGGATTATACTTACAACTTTCCTTAGAACAGAGAAAGCTGATGGGTGACATGATTGAGAAGGGCAAAGATCGAATATACAGGAGGAACCTATTTCCCTTAGCAGAGAGCTCAAAAACCAGGAGTCATGGATTCAAGCTAAGTGGCAGAAGGATTAGATGGAACATGAGGAGAAACTTTTTTATGCAGAGAGTGGTTGGTGTCTAGAATTCACTGCCTGAGTTAGTAGTGGAGGCAGAAACCAAGGCACACGTTTTAAAATTACCTGGATCTGCACCTTAAGTGCTGTAAGCTGCAGAGCAATGTGCCATGTACAAGATGATGGGGTTAGAAAGGCCATCTGGGTGTCTTTGGGCCGGCATGGACAAAATAGGCCTAATGACCCCCTTCTATGCTGTATCATTTCTATGGTTGCTAACTACCATAGCATCCATGTTGCTCTCTAATTTCTCCAATGACCTGGTTAAAGCCATCCCTACCTCACAGTATTGTTTGAAACTCCCACTAATATGTTCTATCTCTTAATTCTTAGCTCCACCCAAATTGATTTACACATCTGGATTTCTTTCACAAGTATCTTTCTCACTCTTGCACTGATTTCATCTCTCAATAAAAACAGCACCCCCATCTCCTTTTCCATTTGGCCTGTTTTGGCCTGATTTGCCTTTCCAAAATGCAGCACCTCATCTATCTAAGTTAAACTCCATCAGCCACTCCTCGGCTAATTGACCCATCAGATCAAGATTCTGCTGTACTCTGAGGTAACCTTCTCTGCTATCCACTACACCTCCAATTTTGGTGTCACCTTCAAACTTACTAACCTATGTTCACAGCCAAATCATTTTTTTGTATAAACCTTTTTATAAGAAAAATGATTTCTGCCAATAACCAAATAAATTAATCATTTGAATTAAACGGGGCACAGATATTGTCGGGTTAGTTAGAAAAAGAAGTACATCATCTGCATAAAGGGTGATTTTTATGTCCCCCTGATCCCACCTCCGGAACAACTATATTGGGGTATCTCTGGATAGCCTCTGCCAACGGCTCAATCACTAATGTAAACAGCAGTAGTGAAAGGGGGCACCCTTGTCAGCTGCCTAAACCAATACTAAAATTGTTAGACCTTATGCCATTAGTGAGAACTGCTGCCTTAGGGTTGCTATATAATACTGCCACCCACCTGGCAAAGACACCCCCCAAAGACCAAATCCTCATTCCAGGACATAAAAGAGGTACAGCCACTCCACCCAGTCAAACGCTTTTCATGGAGACTATCAAGCCCAGAATCAACCCTTCCTGGCATACCTGGACCATATTCAGTACTCTTCTACTGTTGTTAGAGAACCTGCGACCCTTAATGAAACCTGCATGGTCCTCCTTTACAGTGGAGGGCAATACCTTCTCCAACCTCAACGCCAGCATTTTCGACAAAATGTTGAAATCCACGTTTAATAGCGATATGGGCCTGCATGAAGCACAATCCTCTGGGGCTTTCCCTCTCTTGAGAATAAGGGAGGTATTAGCTTCTCTCAAAGAGGATGGGAGGCAGTCCTGAGTGTACGAATAATTGTACATGCCCAACATTGGCCCGGCCAACATGTTTATAAACTTTCAAAAAACTCGCTCTGAAATCTATCTGGCCAGGCGTTTTACCACTCTGGAGCTGCCTCACAGCCTCCTCTATCATTTGGATTGTCAGAGGGGCATTGACATTACACCTGGGAGGTCCAAGCTCTTAATAGAGGACTCCATTTTCAACAATCTGTCCTCACAGCACTCTGACCAGTACAACTCAGAATACAATTTCCTAAATGCCACATTAATCTTTTTGGAATCGCAAGTGAGAGTACCAGCACACTCTCTGATGGATATGATAGATTGGGGGGGGCACTCTTCTTCCTGGCAACAGACTACCTGGTCAGGTCCACGCCTCCCAACAACCCACCCTCCCTTCCTGGCACTCTCCCCTGCCACCGCAGGAATTGTAAAACCTGCGCCCACACCTCCTCCCTCCCTCACCTCCATCGAAGGCCCCAAAGGAGCCTTCCACATCCACCAATGTCATTTATTCTATCTGTTGCTCCCGATGCGGTCTCCTCTACATTGGGGAGACTGACGCCTCCTAGCAGAGTGCTTTAGGGAACATCTCCGGGACACCCGCACCAATCAACCCCACCGCCCCATGGCCCAACATTTCAACTCCCCCTCCCACTCTGCGGAGGACATGCAGGTCCTGGGCCTCCTCCACCGCTGCTCCCTCACCACCCGACACCTGGAGGAAGAACGCCTCATCTTCCGCCCCGGAACACTTCAACCCCAGGTCTTCAATGTGGGCTTCACCACTTTCCTCATTTCCCCTTCCCCCACCTCACCCCAATTCCAATCTTTCAGTTCAGCACCGTCCCCATGACCTGTCCTACCTGTCTATCTTCCTTTCCAGCTATCCACTCGACCCTCCTCTCTGACCTATCACCTCCATCCCCACCCCGATTCACCTATTGTACTCGATGCTACTTTCTCCCCACCCCCACCCCTCTCATTTATCGCTCCACTCTGCAGGCACCATGCCTCTATTCCTGATGAAGGGCTTTTGCCCAAAACGTCGATCTTCCTGCTCCTCGGATGCTGTCTGACCTGCTGTGCTTTTCCAGCACCACTTTAATCTAACCTTGGTAACTAGTCTATCATGTGGAAACTTGTTGAATGCCTGACTGAAGTCCATATAGATCACATCCACCACTCTGTCTTCATCAATCCTCTTCATTACTTGTTCAAAAAACTCAATCAAGTTAGTAAGACCCAATTTCCCATACACAAAGCCATGTTGACTATCCCAATCGCAAACATATTGCAATTATGTCTGCTTTAACTCATCCACTTTATTGTCAATGCACCAGACATTTAGATATAGTATCTTTAAACATGAAGTTTTGACATTTTTACTAATTTCATTTGTACTCCAGCCCTAGTTACTATTAGATGAAAGTGAGCACTGCAGATGCTGGAGATCAGAGTCGAAGAGTGTGGTGCTAGAAAAGCACAGCAGGTCAGGCAGCATCTGAGGAGCAGGAGAGTCAACATTTCGACAATAACTTCTTCACCAGGAATGAGGGGGTGGCTCAAGGAGGCTGAGAGATAAATGGGAGGGGGGGGGTGTGTGTGGGGCTGGGGGGAAGGTAGCTGGGAGTGCAGTAGGTGGATGAAGGTGGGGGTGAAGCGGATAGGTTGGAGAGGAGGGTGAATGGAGAGGTAGGAAGGAATATTGGCAGGTAGGACAGTTCAAGAGGGAGTTGCTGAGTTGAAAGGTTGGATCTGGCATAAAGTGGGGGAGGGGAAATGAGGAAACTGGTGAAATCCACATTGATCCCGTGTGTTTGGAAGGTCCCAAGGCGGAAGATGAGGCGCTCTTCCTCCAGGTGTTGGGTGGCGAGGGTTTGGCTAGAGTTTGGCGGTGAGGAGACCCAGGACTTGCATGTCCTTGGTAGAATGGGAGGGGAAGTTAAAGTGTTCAGCCACAGGGCAGTGAGATTGCTTAGTGCATGTGTCCGAGAGGTGTTCTCTGAAAAGTTCCGCAAGTTGGTATCCTGCATCCCCAATGTAGAGGAGACCGCATCGAGAGCAATGGTTGTGGAAGGATCCTTTGGGGCCTTGGACAGAGGTGAGGTGGTTGGGGGTGTGGGTGGTTTGAGCATAAGAACTTCACCAGGAATGAGGGGGTGGACCAAGGGGGCTGAGAGATAAATGGGAGGGTGGGTGGGGCTGGGGGGAAGGTAGCTGGGAATGCAGTAGGTAGATGAAGGTGGGAGTGACATTTTGCGATGGTTCTGAACTCTCCATTGCGCTCTAATGCTGTTTAAAAGCTTCCCCAATCTTGTGCTGGTTCCTCCAGTCTTACTGACTGTAATCTCCAGTGTCTTTCTGAAATGCCATTGGCACAAGCAGTAATCAAACTGACACAAACGTAGCAAACTGACCTTCACCAATAGTGTGGGTCAGTGTTTACATTGTGAACTTTTCCAGATTTTAGTAACGGTTTCTGGCTGAATGGCACCAATATCTCAGCAAATTGACTAGATCTTTGCTTATCTGTCCTAAAAGCTCTTTAAGTGACGCAGCATAAAGTTTTGTCTGACCTGCACCTTATATGCACCTTTCTAAATTTTACTGTGTTAAAATAGGCGTACAAATGCAAATTTTATTTCATTGTGTCACAGCAATTTGATTTACTGTACCATAATTTCTGGGGTCTGGAGTGGCATTTATTGAAGGTTCCATTTTAACTTCACTGGTGGTGTGATGCTGCAGTCCAGAAAAGTCTGAACCTCTAGTATGTTTAGATGTGTGTGAATATCCATTATACTATTGGATCATATCCCAAATGCTTAATCTTGTTTGACGGTTAAGTGCCAACAGAAATAAACAGATGCCAAAGCTCCATTTTCAGGCAAGACAGACTTTGAAACTTTTAAAACAAAGCCGCAATTTGCAACAAGGTTACAACCTGCAATTTCCTGTTAAAAGTTAAAATATGGAGAAAGTGAGGACTGCAAATCAAAGTCAAGGGTGTGGTGCTGGAAAAGCACAGCAGGTCAGGCAGCATCCGAGGAGCAGGAGAATCGACATTTCGGGCAAGAGCCCTTCATCAGGAATGAGGCCGATTAAAGTTAAAATATGCTGATTTACTCCTTTATTACAGACAAGAGGTGTGACCAAATATCCAGTCAAGTTATTTGGTCTGAGCCAATGAAGTTGATTCTTACTTGCCTTGCCCTGTAAGAATGACACTGAAAAGTAGTTACAATAGCAGGAAGGAGTTAAATTCAGGCAAGACAACTTACTGAGGTTGTACTGTTCCCACCTAGAACGAGTCGTCCCTGCAACTTTGAAGTCTGCTAAAGACTTCGTCTCATTTCAATTGACTAGATGACTGCATCAGTACCACAATGTAATTCTCATGATGACTTAGGGGGAGGCCAGACTGTTGTCAGGCTTGTCCGAGAAGCGTTACCATAATGGAACAGAGCAGTTAAAATAGCTCAGGCTGTCCAAGTTATTTTTTTTTGTCTTTCATTTGGAAACCTTGAAATGGGAAGAAATCCTCAAATCCTATAGCACTCACATTGGCATCTGTTTGAGAAGATCCACCAACAACTTTATCCCCTCGGCCCCTGGCAACGTCTGACCCCACTCATCGGCTTTGACACCACTCTAGTGGCTTTAGTGGGACACAGATTTCAAATACTCTTATGTGATTGCTTAGTAACATTAAATCAGGTCTCCACATTCCTGGAGTCTTTGGGGTTCACAAGTTATATATCTGTTAGTCCTCCACTAAAACCAGGACTTATAGCTCTTGGAGCAATTTAAAACCTAATAACCTAAGAAGTGAAATCTGTAGATGACCATTTTGTGGCTCAGTAGTCCCAATTATTATTGTAAACACAGTTAACTAAACAATAGGAGTTATGAGTTAGTAATTGCCCTTCAGTTTTGAAATTCCTCTTTCTGGATAATGTCATATTGAACTCAGAGACGGCTTGTACTTATATGGTAAAATTGTTTCAAAATGTTATAAATACCCAGTGGAGTGTCTGTAACACAAATGTTAGCTCACTGCTGTTGCCAAAGCATGAATCAGATGTGGTGTAAGTGTCTCAGGCGGTTCCGTTTTTTCCATTTTCTAATATATCTGCACCAAGCAATTGTAATGTTCATGGTAATTAAAATGATTGCAATAGCATGCACTGGCAGGAAATAAAGACTTAGCTCATCTCTGTTCAGAAGCCAAAACTGGACAGTTACATCAGTTTCTAGTATATATGATGGAAGAGTTGAAACATTCAAGGGAATAGGGTTATAACATTAATTACAGCATACATAAGTTAAAGAAGAATAAAAATGTAACTCTTCCAAACAGACTAAAATAGGTTGAGATAAAGGCCATCACATAAAGTACACTGGCTTCAAGCACTTTAACTTTTACTTGCAGGTTTGTTCAGAAATATAAAGATTCTGGATTGTATTCCAAGAACATTTCCTGTCTTCAAAGATGATACAAACTTTATAGGACCAAGTTGAAGATATCCAATAGGGTTGCAGCGCTGGACCTGTAGTAAAGTCGTGGAGAAAATCAGTACAGAAACTGTACCTTCGGTCCAACTCGTCCATGCCGACCAGATATCCCAACCTAATCTAGTCCCATTTACCAGCACTTGGCCCATACCCCAACTCATACACCCAACCAGATGCCTTTTAAATGCTATAATTGTACCAGCCTCCAACACTTCCTCTGGCAGCTCATTCCATACAAGCACAATCCTCTGCATGAAAAAGTTGCCCCTTAGGTCCCTTTTATATCTTTCCCCTCTCACCCTAAACCTATGCCCTCTAGTTCTGGACTCCTCCACCCCAGGGAAAAGACCCTGTCTGTTTAACCTATCCATGTCCCTCATGATTTTATAAACCTCTATAAGGTCACCCCTCAGCCTCTGACGCTCCAGGGAAAACAGCCCCAGCCTATTCAACCTCTCCCTGTAGCTCAAATCCTCCAACCCTGGCAACATCCTTGTAAATCTTTTCTGAACTCTTGCAAGTTTCACAACATCCTTCCAATAGGAAGGAGACCAGAATTGCATGCAATATTCCAAAAGTGGTCTAGCCAATGTTCTGATGCTTCAATAATACAAGTACTGATCAATAGCTGTGGATTGAGAAACATGGACTGAAGAACCAAGCATATAATTCCTGCTGCTTAGAACACATCAATTTTAGATAAAAAGGCTGCTTTTCACATATATGCAAGCAGACATGTACTTAGCTCTATTTATCAGTTATATTTCATCTTGGGAATGAATGAATTTGAGAAGAACTTGCTTGTGTGTTAATTACATTTTATTTGGAAATCATGGCTACTCAGAGGCACACATATCAGGTGAATTGCACCAGATGGCATATTTGTGACTGGCTACTGTGTACAGTTACAGGCCACCGTCAGCATGCAGAGCAGGAAGATCATTACACCAAACAGCAAGCAATGCTAATTTAATGCCAGCAGCATCATTTGGAGCATAATATGCTTAGTAACCTTCTCTTTAAATTTTATTCAGCAGAGCAAGGATAGCCCTACTCCTGCCACCAAACGATGCTATGTAAAGGGATCATCAGGTCCTTTTAGGTTAGTCTTTTCTGTCTGTTACTTCAATTCTACAAGAGTCTAGTGTATTCTATGCCTGTTTAAAGTTGGAGGGGTTTGCTGTGAGTGGTGTTGTAGATGCTGAAGAAGATCTCCTGTCTTTAAATGTGGGCACAAGCTAGTCGCTCATAGACAATGTTGCCACCAGTAGGCACTCTATTTTGGACACAGCATGACTGGGAAAATGAATAGAGGTTGCCCAAAGCAGGATAAGCTTTGGAAAAGGGAGGGAAAGGGAAAAGAGAGAAGCATTCTCAGGTGGACATTATTCTTGCATAGAGTATTCAGAGAGCAATTCTCCAGCCTGAACCTCAGTGACAGATACCTGTGACCCATCTGCACAATAATGAGAATACACTCACTGAAATCTGCCATCTGCCACAGCTAAAACTATAACTTTGGAGCAGGGTAAAGACCAAATTCCAGGTGGCAGTGAAGGTGACCATGAAAATGAATTTTAATGGAGCTGGCTCTTCCTAGACTATTTAAAACTCCAGCTTCAACCAGGACTTGCATCATCTTCAAGTTTGCCATTTAACCCTAGGAGAGCATACTTTATTTTATACTGACCTGCCAATCGGGCACAGTGATTAAGCAGCTTTGCTGAATTTGCAGGCTTCTTGACAATGAGGGTGTTAGTTAATGCACACATTGTTTTGCAGGTGCTTTGTGCTTTTTCTCACTTCTATAAAAATCGCATCCTTTTTGAAAGGTTAGGACATCAGTTTGAACATAAGGAAGGCTGTTTTTAATAAGGTCTGATATGAAAGCAGATACTTTCAGGAAGACTGGGATGCATTCAAGAGGCATATATGGAGAGTACAGGGTCAATGTGTTCCAAGAAAGAGAAAGGGTGGGATCATCAAATCCTGTGAACACTAGATGTCGTGGGATATACAGCATTGGATCAAGAGAAAAAGGGAGGCAGATACTGAGTGCTCAAAACAGAAGAAGCCCCAGAGGAGTATAGAATATGCTAGATGGAACTTAAAAAAGAGTTTATGAGAGCTACAAGGGGACACGAAAGGATATTGGCAGTTAAAATAAAGGAAAATCCTTATTTATTTTACAGGTATATTAAAGCTAAAATGATAACAAGTATAAGAGCAGGCCCATTTAGGACCACAGTGGTGATTTGTACTGAAGCCAAAGGCTGTAGGTAGGGTTCTAAAAGAATACTTTGTGTTGGTGCTCACTAGTGAGAGGGATGATATACATATATAAATCAGGGAGGATGTTTGCAATACAATTAAAGAAATTAACATAGAAAGAGAGGAGGCTTGAGTGGTCTGGCAGGCTTAAGAATAGATATGTCTCCAGCGTCAGATGAAATGTTTCCCAGGTGTTTTGATAGGCAAGGGAAGAAACAACAGGATCACTTACAAAAGGTTTAATCCCTCTCTGGTCACAGCTTTAAGGTGAAGGGCAGAAGGTTTACAGGAGATGTGAGGAAAAAATGCTTTCACCCAGAGGGTGATGGGAATTTGGAACTTACTGCCTGTAAGGATGGTAAAGGCAGAAACCTGCATAACATTCAAGAAGTATTTAGAATCCTACTTACAATGCCTAGGCATGCAAGGCTATGGGCTCTGTGATGGTAAATGGGATTGGAATAGTTAGATGGTTATTTATGACTGGTATGGATGTGATGGGCGTAAAGGCCTTTTTCTATGCTGTTGATCTCTGAAACTAACTGATATGAGCATGAAATGAGAGGGGTTCTTAAATCAGTAGAGAAACATTTATAAACCTGTGCTTAAGAGACCATGCTTCCAACATCCATGTTGAGTTTCTGAGAAAAATTAACCAAAGCATGAGAATTGGCCAGGAAGCATTTAAAGATTGCTTACTAAGTGAAGTGAAAACGAAAGTGGATAAAATGGTCAAAGCATGGAATTTTATTACTGAAGACAATGTGGTAATATTGTTACCTGACTCTGGGGAAACCATTTAAAGCAAAGCTCACTGGACCCTGTAAAATCACAAAGAAACTCAATAATGTGAATTATACAGGAGGAAAACTTAATGAGTGTGTCATATTAACGTGTTAAAATGAAGCAACAAGAGGGAGGATAATTAGGAGAGAAGTGTGGTTACAGTGATGAAAGATGTACAGAGTGAAATAAAAATGTCAGCATGATTCAAGACTGAATCAGGCATTGGAAATTATAAAGCCGAGATTCCAGTAATTAGACTGAATAATTTTGAGGTTGCTGGCAATTTAAATGGAATAGTATGCTCTCTCCAAAAAGGCTATCAAGGTATTTTATGAAAGCTATTTTGATCTGAGTAAACAGACTCAATGTGTTTAAATAAACCAAGGAAAACATTTTTGCTATACTGTTAATGAACAGGATGCAACACTCATAAGCAACATTCCACAGAATCAACCAAGACAAGTTCAATCAAATGACAGAAAGTTCATGATGGAAAATGGCATCTTTGAGCTGAGTCGCAACAATTTAGCATATATTATCACAATATCAAAGCGGTAACAAAGGTGGATTTGGATCAAATCCGACAATTGGAGGAATTGGAGAGGAGTTTTAAAAAATTACTCAGGCATTGTTGCCTGGGCCAGCAATTATTGCCCATCCCTTGTTGCCCCTGAGAAGGTGATGAGCTGCCTTCTTGAACCCTTGCAGCCACTTAAGGTAAGTGCACTAAAAATACCATTATGGAGTGAGTTCCCAAGATTTTGACGCATTGATACTGATGGAATGACAATATATTTCCAAATCAGGATAGTGCATGGATTGGAGGAGGATTTGCAGATGGCGGTGTTCCTTTGTAGCTTCTGTCCTACTCCTTCTAGTGGCAGTGGTTGTGGGTGTGAAAAATACCTGTCAAAGGAACATGGGTGAATTTCTGTGGTTCATGTAGGTGATACACATTGCTGTTACTGAGTGTTAGTGATGGAGCAAGTGAATATTTAAGAACATAATACCAGTCAAATGGGCAGCTTTTCCTGGATAGTGGCAAGCTTCCTGAGTATTGGAGAGAAGTTCAATCAAATGACAGAAGAAATCAAGTTCATGATGGAAAATGGCATCTTTGAGCTGAGTCGCAACAATTTAGTATATATTATCACAATATCAAAGCGGTAACAAATGTGGAGAGTATTCCACCGCACTCCCAAGTTGTGCCTTGTAGATAGTGGACAGGCTTTGGGAAACAGGAAGTGAGTGCAAGATTACTTGGTACAAGATTCCTAAGCTCTGACCTTCTCTTGCAGTTATAGTACTTACATGACTCATCCAGTTCAGTTTGTGGTAACCTCCAGGATGTTGATAGTGGAGAATTCAGTGATGGTGATGCCATTGAATATAAAGCGGAAATGGTCAAATTCTGTCTTGTTAGAAATTATAATAACGTGGCACTTGTTAGGTGTGAAAATTAATTGCTACTTGTCAACCCAAAGCCTGGATATTGTCCATGTCTTGCTTGTGCACAGACTGCTTCCGAATCTGAGGAGTTGTGAATTATGTTGAACATTGTACAGTTATTAGTGAACATCCCCACTTCTGACCTTATGTTGGAGGGAAGGTGGTTGAAGCAGCTGAAGTTGGTAGTCCTTGAGGGACTCCTACAGAGATGCCCTTGAGCAAAGATGACTGACATCAAACCACACATCTTCTTTTGTGCCACGTATGACTCCAACCAGCAAAGAGATTTCCCCTGATTTCCATTGATTGCGGTTTTGCTAGAGACCTTTGATGCCACTCTTCATCATATGTGGCCTTGACGTTGAGGCAGTCACTTTTATCTCACTTTTGGAATTCAGCTCTTTTGTCCATGTTTGGACTAAATCTATCATGAAGTCAGGAGCTGAGTGGCTTAACTCAAGTTAAGTGTCAATGACAATGTTATCAAGTGTTGTTTGATAGCACTGTTAATGACATCTTCCATCACTTTACTGATGATGAAGAGTATCATGATGGGGCAGTAATTGTTTTACAGATGTACCATTATTTTTTAATGGCTGCATGCTTCTTGTGCATGAGGTTTCCTAGTTTCACCACATTGATACAGACTCTTAGTACCTGTACCTGCATATTGGCTTACTTACTATATGAGCTTCTCAAAAAAGGTTCTCTGCGCTAGTTTGGTAAGGTAACTAGTATTTTTATTCTTTATTTTTCGGCAGTCTCTTTGGAAATTTAGAAAATAGGAATGATGGTTAGGGCAGTTGAATGTTCCTCCTGCAGAATGTAGGAGGTAAGGGTCCCTTACCACTAGTGTCCCTGCTGACAGCATCTGTAGGAAGTGCACCCAACTCCAACTCCTCAAAAACTGCATTAGGGAACTGGAGCTAGAGCTGGAGCTGGAGCTGGATGAATTCCGGATCATTCGGAAGGTGGAGGGGGCTGTTGAGAGGAGTTACAGGGAGGTAGTCACACCTCAGGTGCAAGAAAAAGGCAGATGGGTTACAGTCAGGGGATGGAAAGGGAACCGGCAGGCAGTGCAGGGAACCCCATTGCCATTCCCCTCAATAACAAGCATAATATTTTGGATACTGCTGGGGGGAACAATGTACTAGGGGTAAGCCATGGGGCACAGGTCTCCGGCACAGAGTCTGTCCCTGTTGCTCAGAAGGGAAGGGGGGTGATGAACAGAGCATTAGTCTTTAGGGACTCTATAGTTAGGGCGACAGACAGGAGATTCTGTGGGAATGAGAGAGACTTACAGTTGGTGTGTTGACTCCCAGGTGTTAGGGTTCGTGATGTCTCAGATCATGTTTTCAGAATCCTTGAGGGGAAGAGGGAGCAGCCCCAAGTCTTGGTCCACATAGGTACTAACAACATAGTAGGAAAAGCGATGGGGATTTAAGGCAGAAATTTGGGAGCTAGGGATGAAGCTTAGAGCTAGGACAAACAGAGTTGTTATCTCTGGTTTGTTGTCTGTGCCACGTGCTGGCGAGGTGAGGAATAGGGAGAGAGAAGAGTTGAACACGTGGCTACAGGGATGGTGCAGAAGGGAGGGTTTTGGATATCTGGATAATTGGGGCTCATCCTGGGGTAGGTGGCACCTCTACAAACAGGATAGTCTTCACCTGAACCAGAAGGGTACCAATATCCTTGGGCGGGGGGTTGGAATTTGCTAATGCTCTTCAGGAGGATTTAAACTCATTCAGCAGAGGGGTGGCAACCTAAATTATATTTCCAGTGTACAGGAGGTTGAGAGTAGTGATGTCAGAAATGAGGTTTCAAGGTCACAAGAGTTGACTGGCAAGCAGGAAGATGGTTTGAAATGTGTCTACTTGAACGGCAGGAACATCCGGAATAAGGTGGGTGAACTTGGGACTTCGATGTTGTGGCTATTTCAGAGACATGGGTAGAACAGGGACAGGAATGGTTGTTGCAGGTTCTGGGATTTAGATGTTTCAGTAAGAACAGGGAAGATGGTAAAAGAGGGGAAGGTGTGGCAATGTTAGTCAAGGACATTTGAGGACTCGTCCACTGAGGTAGTAGGGGCTGAGGTTAGAAACAGGAAAGGAGAGGTCACCCTGTTGGGAGTTTTCTATAGGCCTCTGAATAGTTCCAAAATGTAGAGGAAAGGATAGCAAAGATGATTCTGGATAGGAGCAAGAGTGACAGGGCAGTTGTTATGGGGTCTTTAACTTTCCAAATATTGACTGGTGAAGGGCTTTTGCCCGAAACGTCGATTTTTCCTGTTCCTCGGATGCTGCCTGACTTGTTGTGCTTTTCCAGCACCACTCTAATCTAAACTCTGGAAATACTATAGTTCAAGTACTTCAGATGGGTCAGTTTTTGTCCAATGTGTGCAGGATGGTTTCCTAACACAGTATGCAGACAGGTCAACAAGGTGCGAGGCCTCATTCGATTTGGTACTGGGTAATGAACCTGGCCCGATGTTAGATTTGGAGCTAGGTGAGCACTTTGGTGATAACTACCACAATTTAGTTACGTTTACTTTAGTAATGGAAAGGGATAGATATATATAGCAGGGCAAGAGTTATTGCTGGGGGAAAGGCAATTATGATGTGATTATGCAAGATTTAGGATGCATAAGATGGGAAAAAAAACTACAGGAGATGGGCACAATTGAAATGCAGAGCTTATTCAAGGAACAGCTACAGCGGGCAGGGACAAAGTGGTCGAGCGATGGAGCCGTGGTTTACTAAAGAAGTCGAATCTCTTGTCAAGAGGAAGAAGAAGGCTTATGTTAGGATGAGGCATGAAGGCTCAGTTAGGGCGCTTGAGAGTTACAAGTTAGCCAGGAAAGACCGAAAGAGAGAGCTAAGAGCCAGGAGGGGATCTGAGAAGTCGTTAATGGATAGGATCAAGGAAAACCCTAATGCTTTTTATATCAGGAATAAAAGAATGACTAAAGATAGATTAAGGCCAATCAAGGATAGTAGTGGGAAGCTGTGCAGGGAGTTCGAGGAATAAGGGAAGCCCTAAATGAATATTTATTGTCAGTCCTCACATAGGAAAAAGACAATGTTGTTGAGGAAAATACTAAGGTACAGGCTACTAGACTAGATGGGATTGAGGTTCACAAGGAGGAGGTATTAGCAATTCTGGAAAGTGTGAAAATAGCTAAGTCCCCTCGGTTGGATGGGATTTATCTCTGGGAAGCTAAGGAAGAGATTTCAGAGCTCTTGGCTTTGATCTTTATGTCATCATCATCTACAGGAATAGTGCCAGAAGACTGGAAGATAGTAAATGTTGTCCCCTTGTTCAAGAAGGGAAGTAGCGACAACCCTGGTAGTTATAGACCAGTGAGCCTTACTTCGGTTGTGGATAAAGTGTTGGAAAAAATTATAAGAGATGGGATTTACAATCACCTAGAGAGGAATAAGTTGATTAGAGATAGTCAGCATGGTTTTGTGAAGGGTAGGTTGTGCCTCACAAACTTTATTGAGTTATTTGAGAAGGTGACCAAACAGGTGGATGAGGGTAAAGCGGTTGATATGGTGTACATGGATTTCAGTAAGGCAATTGATAAGGTTCCCCACGGTAGGCTATTGCACAAAATACAGAGGCATGGGATTGAGAGTGATTTAGCGGTTTGGATCAGAAATTGGCTAGCTGAAAGAAGAGGGTGGTAGTTAATGGAAAATGTTCATCCTGGAGTTTAGTTACTAGTGGTATACCACAAGGATCTGTTTTGGGGCCACTATTGTTTTTCATTTTCATAAATGACCCAGATGAGAGTGTAGAAGGATGGGTTAGTAAATGTGCAGGTGACACTAAGGTCAGTGGAGTTATGAATAGTGCTGAAAGATGTTGTAGGTTACGGAGGGACATAGATAAGCTGCAGAGCTGGGCTGAAAGGTGGCAAATGGAGTTTAATGTGGAAATGTGTGAGGTGATTCACTTTGGAAGGAGCAACAGATATAAAGAGTACTGGGATAATGGTAGGATTCTTGGCAGTGTAGATGGGCAAAGAGGTCTCGGTGTCCGTGTACATAGATCCCTGAAAGTTGCCACCCAGGTTGATAGGGCTGTTAAGAAGGCATACGGTGTGTTAGCTTTTATTGGTAGAAGGATTGAGTTTTGGAGCCACGAGGTCATGCTGCAGCCGTACAAAACTCTGGTGCGGCTGCATTTGGAGTATTGCGTACAGGTCTGGTCATCGCATCGGAGGAAAGATGTGGAAGCTTTGGAAAGAGTTCAGAGGAAATTTACTAGGATGTTGCCTGGTATGGAGGGAAAGTCTTATGAGGAAAGGCTGAGGGACTTGGGGCTATTTTCATTAGAGAGAAGAGGTTGAGAGGTGAGTTAATTGAGACATATAAGATAATCAGAGGGTTAGATAGAGTGGACAGTGAGAGCCTTTTTCCTTGGATGGTGATTGCTAGCATGAGGGAACATAGCTTTAAATTGAGGGGTGATAGATATAGGACAGATGTCAGAGGTAGTATATTTTCTCAGAGAGTAGTAGGGACGCAGAACGCACTGCCTGCAACAGTAGTAGACTCACCAACATTAAGGGCATTTAAATAGTCATTGGATAAACATTTTATTAGATTAGACTCCGTACAGTGTGGAAACAGGCTCTTCGGTCCAACAAGTCCACACCTACCCTCTGAAGAGCAACCCACCCAGAACCATTACCTGACATTTACCCCTGACTAATGCACCTAACACTATGGGCAATTTAGCATGGCCAATTCACCTGAATTCTCCCCGCAGACACGGGGAGAATGTGCAAACTCCACATAGACAGTTGCCCGAGGCGGGAATTGAACCCGGGTCCCTGGGGCTGTGAGGCAGCAGTGCTAACCACTGAGCCACCTTGCCGCCCATATGAAGGAAAATGGAATAGATAGGCTTCAGATTGGTTCCACAAGTCTGTCCAACATCGAAGGCCAAAGGGCCTGTACTGTGCTGTAATGTTCTATGTTCTATATGACCGTAAGGTATTCGTACCTTAACATGAATGTGAACAATACTGTTGCTCTCCTGTGATAAGGGTGATCTTCTCCTCATCAGAGAATCTATACTGCATCCAAACTTTGGTCTACCTCAATATCTTAATGGCCTTCTCTGGAGCTGAATCTTCTTTTTAACTGTATTAAACCTAATGAAGACTCATCAGTAATTTCAACAACAATTCATCTCTTACGAATTGACTTCAAAACTCCAGAGTCATACTTTGCACAAATCTGTAGAAAGTATTTATATAATTATCCACGAATTCCTTTGTTTGCTGAACTCTTCTTATAAATCTTGCTATTTTAAGAATTTTATTTTCTTCTAAAACTCAAATTATTGTCAAAATCTTGTAGAATCTCATCTAAAGTATTAGTCTTTTATGCTTGATGAGTTAATGGTATATCAGCTAAAGTGCTAGTTAAAAACAGAAGTATATTTACTTGTTCAACTTCTGATTTAATGTCTAGTTTGGAAGCAATTCAGTATCTTGAGAGCTGTTTTCTCCACAATGTACAATTCTGTACTCTATTTAGCCCATCTCTGAAATTAAACTTTCCTGGCAATATTAATTTTGCTGCCTTTATGATTATTTATTCTTCTTAAAGACTTTGTAATTTTGCTTAACAAGAATGTTGCATTATTCTCCTCGCTTTAATAGCTTTTAATTCTGTGGTTTAGAATTGCTGCTTACTGTTACATTTTCTCATCCTTTTGTGGTTACAATGGAGGATTCCTGTCTTCTGTCGTTAATATGGATGATTTCCTGCCATCTGTGGCTTACGGAACAATTCTTGTCCTTTTCCTTGACTTTACCAAATAAATCCTGTAGCCTGTAGCCTTAAAGATAAATCCTGCAACTGTCCTCAGAGGATTTACACTGTCCACAATGTTTCTAATAATGCCTGCTGCCTTACAGTTTTAAAAGTAATCCTAATTTTATTGAACAAATTAATCTTGGTTTGTGCAGCCTTAATAGATTTTGTTCTGCTTTAATTGTGGCTTCAGTCATGGATCTCCTTCTCTTACTGTGATGTCAGTAATCTTGTTGCTTTCTTTTTGTATTAGACTTCCTCTGTTTGAGTTTCTAAATTGCCCCATTATTGCTTTAAATCTGGCTTTGAAAACTGAATGAGTCATGTAAGTACTATAACTACAGGAGAAGGTCAGAGGTTAAGAATCTTGCACCAAGTAAACTTGCAGTCACTTCCTGATTTCCCAAAACCGGTCCACTAGCTACAAGACACAACTCAGGAGTGTGGTGGAATACTCTCCATTTACTGTATAAGTGCAACTCTGACAATACTCAGGAAGCTTGACACCTGTGTTACGAACTCTGTTTATTCCATGGCCCTTGATAACTATCGCAGCAGCCTTACCTGGTGTCCACCCTCCTATGACATTCAACTCGTTCTGAGCAGTGACTGCTTTGCTTACTACTTGCTTCCTTAGCCTGGAAATTCATTGTATTTTGTGAAGATTTCCTCTTGCTGCCAAAGAGTTTAGCTTTGCTCTCGGAGCCTCCGATGTTATCTGCTTTGTTTAGTGTGTTCCTGGAGGAGAATCACTAAATAGTCTAACAGGAAGTCAGCTTTTGTCTGAAAGCAGATATAATTTATTACATGACAGCAATCAGTACCAATTTATATTAATAAGATAGACTTTGTTACAAAGAGTACGAGGAGCCTTAGATCGTAGGTCCATCATTTTTGAGACGTAGGCGAAAGTGAGGACTGCAGATGCTGGAGATTAGAGTCAAGATTAGAGTGTTGCTGGAAAAGCACAGCAGGTCAGGCAGCATCTGAGGAGCAGGAAAATTGACATTTCGGGCAGGACCCCTTCATCAGGAATTTTCAAGATATAGATGTGTCCTACCTTTCCACACCCAAACCTAGAGACATCTTCACATTGAGTGGAGTTGAATGAAATCCTTTCAAAACCACTAGCTTAAACGGTGCAAGCCTCTGTGCATGAAACTGCAGGTACCACACTGTTCTGGCTGACAAAGAAACTCTTCCACTTTTTCTGCCTGTCGTAGGCCAATCAGAAGGATTTACAGAGTACTAAATCAACCTTTTAAGCTGTGTTATAGCCAACTTTCATAGACATAAAGTTCTGATGTTTTTTGGCTCAGAAGTAGGAATGCTACCATTGCACCACCAGCTGTCCTGTTACTGACCTTGAACACTCATGTGAGATCATTGAACTTTTGGCCGCACATTCTTTACTGATTCTTTACTGCTTTCATTGACATCCAAGGTTATCTGTGACTACCTGCGCATGCATTTGGAAGTCCTCCTGGTGTGCTGAGAGTTTGGCATCTTTCTTTCTTCTGCGTTTAATTTACCAAATCCCACAGCAAATATAAGTCTTTGGTGCCCTTACATGCCATTTGTGCCATTCTTCAATGTTTCCCTTGTCAAAATCATTCAGAACAACCAGAATATTTTTCAACTGTGGTGCACTTTCCCTTTAAGCAATGCCGAACAGCTTTAAGCTGTCCAGTCTGCCTTTTGAGAATTGCTAGTCACCATATTCACTCCTTGCAGCTGTAATCTCATGGATAATGCTGCCTGGAAGACTGAAATCACTGAAATGAGCAGGAAGCATAAAGTTCAAGATCTACTTTGCAATCAACAAGCAGGCGTTAATTGCACACTACAATGCCCCATCTAATTTTGGGCGCTACAAATTTTGCCTCCCATTGCATTTGTGTTGCACCTTATTACATTTTACAGGAATGCACTTCACTGCATACACAATGAATTTTGAAGGTGAATCACCATTGTCAAATGGGAGAATGTGGCAGTCATTTCACTCAGAGCACAAACTTTTTTTGATGATGAGCAGTAGGGAATCAATCTTGAGATCCCTGCTTTGAACATGCATCCTTGTGCTTGGCTCATGATGTGGAGCTTGAATAAAAAGCCTTCTAATTTAGAGACTGAAGTACCAACCAGGAAATGAAGCTGTCATTTCTGGTATAGGTTCTCCTAACATTAAACTGTAAATTTGAAACATATAGCCAGGCAATGAAAAACATGGTATGTTATAATGTTGTGTTTAAGTAATTGTGCTAATTCCTATGTGAAGTTTGAGCATTACAAAACAACCATCTTTTACCTTTAGTTCAGATGGAAGTCAGTTTGCTGATCTGCAATACTCATGCAGTAGTTTTGGTGTCTGAGGCCACATTAGACCAAGTCTCTGGTACTCCTATAATAATGACCACAATCCCATCATGACCACTTCCCTCAACATTACCCTCTGTAATCCCACGCCGTTTTTGGAGTCCAGGTAACATAGGAAAAAAAGGCATTTGCACATAACTTGTTGACTGGATCCCACTCTTGTCATTAATTGTTGTCATGGAAGCCCATCAAGTCCACACCAATCCTCTGAAGACTAATGTGTTTAACTACTTAAGCAAGTCAGTATGTGTTTTATTTATAGCTATTTTTGTGGATTGAGGTCATGAATCTTCAAAAGAGACAAAGGAGTAGAAATGATTATGTAAGATATGAATGGAACTCCTAAATTGTGCTACATTTCTTTCAGGCAGCTGTCAAAAAAGATTTCAAGCTATAGTTAAGCTGGTAATATACCATTACCATGACAACCCCCTTACATAGCTTGTCATGTTTGTCGTTGGGGTGCGGTGCCTTTAAGAGAGCTGGTCAGGTGACCCAGGAGGCAGAGATTGGTCCAGTCTAAAACTAGCTGTGCAGGTGTGAGAATTGTCAATGAAGTGTTCCTGTTCAGGTTTACCATTTGTCGACCTGGGACATAATTCCTAGTTCTAAAGGAAGCGCAAAGTGACCCCAGGTTCAAATCCAGCCTCAGGCAACTGTCAGTGTGGAGTTTGCATGTTCTTCCTGTGTCTGTGTGGATTTCCTCCAGGTGATCTGGTTTCCTCCCACAGTCCAAAGATGTGCAAGTTGGGTGGATTGGCTATGGGAAATTGCCCTATAATTTCCGGGGATGTGGATTTTCCTTGACAAATGCAAGGTTACAGGGGTGGTGGGGGAGATGTTGGGCTGCTCTTCAGAGAGTTGGTGTGGACTTGATGGGCCAAGTGGCCTGCTTTCACACTGTAGGGGTTCCATGACAACAACTGGTGACAAGAGTGGGATCCAGTCAACAAGTTATGTACAAATGCCTTTTTTTCATATGTTGCCTGGAGTCCAAAAACAGTGTGAGATTACAGAGGTAACGTTGAGGGAAGAGGTCATGAGAGGATTGTGGTCATGGTCAATGACAGGAATGAAGGTACTCACTGGGAAGTGGGTCGAGAGCAGCATCCTGAGGGAATGCAGGCCAACAGCTGAATAAGAGAGTATGCACTCAAAATCTACCGAAATCATTGTGGAGAGCAGTAATGGGGGTCTCAGGCTTGTTGTCTACCTTTCTTCTTAAGCACGTTAGACAACCCCAACAAGGATGTTATGAATGAATTTGCCCAGGTGTCCTACAATACTAAAGCAGTCAAATCATTACAAACGTAAGCTGGTACCAATGCAAAACAGTCCCAACTTTATTAGGAAAATTACAACTGCTTTTACTACAAAACAATACTTTCTTTAATCTATTTGGTCCCTTAAGTTTACTATACTTCCTGAATCTTATAGATTTGTGCAGCCTCTCTCTCTCTCTCTCTCACTCACTCACACTCACACTCACACTCACACTCACACTCACACACTCACACACTCACTCACACACATCAGTCTGCAGGTGAACCCTGTTTTTGCAGCTTTTTGGATGGTTTTCTGGAAATTTCTACAGTTCTGGCCAATCAGGGAGACAATAGTTTGACACATTGTCAATCATTTGGATGGCGTTAAAGTTTGTTTCTTTGTGTAGAAAAACCTGGTGTCTTTCTGTCTGCACCCTGCTTTTTGTGGATAAGTTGTTGTCCAGGATGACTGTTGCCTTTTACATAATGCTAACGTCATTAGCACCTGGCTGCTGTGTTTGCACTGTGTCCAGTGTGTGACTTCAGAGTTTTACTTGGCCAATGTACCCAGCATCCCTTGCTGTTTGGCCAAGTTAGCAATCTATCTGTGTTTTAGTAGCCAGGAGGCTGCTACATCTCTGCCTGTTTGACTGGAAGGAAGCTTATGTGAATTAAGTTCAAACCTAATCGTAAAATTTGATTATTTTTGTTGTCAGGGGAGCCTATGTGTTCATATGAAAGTCATTGTGCACGTTGGTCACGCCTAACATATAACTTAATGTATTAAAAAAATGGAAAACTTACCCCACAATAATCCATACAGGATCATGGTGCATAGACAACATTCAGTAATCAGAACTAATAAAGTGACATTAGTGATAACCCTGAGAATTCCATCTATTTTAAAGCCCCTTGGCTAGCCTCCTTGAGCTCCTCCCTCAGCTGTACAATTATCCAGTTACTGTAGATGCTGCACAAGATGTGGTTTTGCTGCTCATCGCCATCCCTGATTTTGCCTTGGATGATTTGGTTTATTGTCTAAGCGTGACCCTTTAATATGGTCGCTAAGTGGTGGCTAGCCTGATTCTCCACTGCTTGTCCCAAGGTCTCTTGTTGATTGTCAACATTTAGTCCTTCTTGGGTTCTTTTGACTTGCTGGATCAAGATTCTGTGTTTATTGTCCAAATAAGCCAAATCAAGGGTATTAGTGTCATAGAGATGTACAGCACGGAAATAGAACCTTCAGTCCAACTCGTCAATGCCGACCAGGTGTCCTAACCTAATTTTGTCCCATTTGCCAGCGCTTGGCCCAGATCCCTCCAAACCCTTCCTATTCATATACCCATCTAAATGCCTTTTAAAGTTGTAATTGTACCAGCCTCCAACACGTCCTCTGGCACCACCTTCTGCGTGTAAAAGTTGCCCCTTAGGTCCCTTTTATTATCTTTCCCCTCTCACCCTGAACCTATGCCCTGTAGTTCTGGTCTCTCCCGCCCCAGGGAAAAGACCTTACCCTGTCCATGCCCCTCATAATTGTTTAAACCTCTATAAGGTCACTCCTCAGCCTCTGACGCTCCAGGGTAAACAGCCCCAGCCTATTGAGCCTCTCCCTTTGGCTCAAATCATCAAACCCTGTCAACATCCTTGTAAATCTGACACCATATGTTGTAGCTAGGTCATTAAGGAATTCTCTTCTCTTTTCTTTATCAATTACTCATCTGGGTTTTCCCTCATAATTCCCTGTCCTTGTCCCATTATTCTTTGGGTCAGGTGGGAATATAATTGTTTTAATGGGGAAGGACACCACTCCAGTAACTGTTTCCCTAATATATCTCTTATCATTAATTTGTAGTGAATGTTATCAAACAAGATTTTACATGTGGGTATAATGACTAGTCCAATGCGAGGGCCCGATCTGTGTGTGTGGGACAAGCTGGGGCTGGAACCTGCACGACTGGTCTTAAGCTGTTTTTAATTTTCATACTCGAGGAATTCTCCCTCGGGGGCTTCTTGGGGCATCGCAATCCTAATGCTGGCCCCTTACCAGGCTGTTTGCTCGGCAACCCTCCACCATACTCTGTTCTCAGAGAAACCCCACCATTCGTCTGTGGTCCCCACGCACATATAACACATTAGAGTCATAGAGTCATAGAGATGTACAGCATGGAAACAGACCCTTAAGTCCAACCCATCCATGCCGACCAGATATCCCAACCCAATTTAGTCCTACCTGCCAGCACCTGGCCCATATTCCTCCAAATCCTTCCTATTCATATATCCATCCAGATGCCTTTTAAATGTTGCAATTGTACCAGCCTCCACTACTTCCTCTGGCAGCTCATTTCATACACGTACCACCCTCTGTGTGAAAACATTGCCTCTTAGGTCTCTTTTATATCCAGGGAAAACAGCCCCAGCCTGTTCAGTTTCTCCCTATAGCTCAAATCATCCAACCCTTTCAAGTTTCACAACATCTTTGCGATAGGAAGGAGACCAGAATTGCACGCAATATTCCAAGAGTGGTCTAACCAATGTCCTGTATACCCGCAACAGGACCTCCCAACTCCTGTACTCAATACTCTGACCAATATAGGAAAGCATACCAAACGCCTTCTTCACTATCCTATCTACCTGCGATTCCACTTTCAAGGAGCTATGAACCTGCACTCCAAGGTGTCGTTGTTCAGCAACACTCCCTGGGACCTTGTATAGTCCTGCTAAGATTTGCTTTCCCAAAATGCAGCACTTCGCATTTATCTGAATTAAACTCCATCTGCCACTTCTCAGCCCATTGGCCGATCTGGTCAAGATCCCATTGTAATCTGAGGTAACCTCTTTGCTGTCCACTACACCTCCAATTTTGGTGTCATCTGCAAATTTACTAACTGTAGCTCTTATGCTCACATCCAAATCATTTACATAAAGGACAAAAAGTAGAGGACCCAACACCGATCCTTGTGGCACTCCACTGGTCACAGGCCTCCAGTCTGAAAAACAACCCTCCACCACCACCCTCTGTCTTCTACCTTTGAGCCAGTTCTGTATCCAAATGGCGAGTTCTCCCTGTATTCTGTAAGATCTAACCTCGCTAACTAGAAGGTTCCCATGGGGAACCTTGTCGAACACCTTACCGAAGTCCATATAGATCACATCTACTGCTCTGCCCTCATCAATCTTCTTTGTTACTTCTTTGAAAAACTCTAACAAGTTTGCTAGACATGATTTCCTACGCACAAAGCCATGTTGACTATCCTGAATCAGTCCTTGCCTTTCCAAATACATGTACATCCTGTCTCTCAGGATTCCCTCCAACAATTTGCCCACCACCAAGGTCAGGCTCACTGGTCTATAGTTCCCTGTCTTGTCCTTACCACTCTTCTTAAACAGTGGCACCACGTTAGCCAACCTCCAGTCTTCTGGCACCTCACCTATAACTATCGATGATACAAATATCTCAGCAAGAGGACCAGCAATCACTTCTCTAGCTTCCCACAGAGTTGTGGGGAACACCTGATCAGGTCCTGGGGATTTATCCACCTTTACTCGTTTCAAGACATCCAGCACTTCCTCCTCTTGTCTTGTACACAATTAACAAATTCCTCTGCATCTAAACCCTTAACACTATGGCAGTCCCAGTCTATGTTTGGAAAGTTAAAATCCCCTACCATAACCACCCTATTATTCTTACAGATAGCTGAGATCACCTGACAAGTTTGTTTCTCAATTTCCCTCTGACTGTTAGAGGATCTATAATACAATCCCAATAAGGTGATCATCCCTTTCTTATTTCTCAGTTCCACTCAAATAACCTCCCTGGATGTATTTCTGGGAATACCCTCCCTCAGCACAGCTGTACTGCTATCAAAAATGCCACTCCCCATCCTCTCCTGCCTCCCTTTCTATCCTTCCTAAAGCATTTGTATCCTGGAACATTAAGCTGCCAGTCCTGCCCATCCCTGAGCCATGTTTCTGTAATTGCTATGATATCCCAGTCCTATGTTCCTAACCATGCCCTGAGTTAATCTGTCTTCCCTGCTGGGCCTCTTGCATGGAAATAAATGCAGTTTAATTTATTAGTCCTATCTTGGCCCTGACTGTTTGACTTGCTTCTGTTCTCAACTGTACCAGTCTCAGATCGATCTCTTCCCTCACTATCTCCCTGGGTCCCATTCCACCCACCCCCCCCACCTTACTAGTTTAAATCCTCCCGAGCAGTTCTAGCAAATCTGGACATTTTGCAAGATGTCACCATCAATTTCCCTACAGTCTATATCTTCCATATCCTTTTCCACAGTAAATACTGATGCAAAATACTTATTTAGTATCTCCCCCATTTTCTGCGGTTTCACACAAAGGCCACCTTGCTGATCTTTAAGGGGCCCTATTCTATCCATAGTTACCATTTTGTCCTTTATGTATTTGTAAAAACTCTTTGGATTCTCCTTAATTCTATTTGCCAAAGCTATCTCATTTCTCCTTTTTGCCCTCCTGATTTCTCTCTTAAGTATACTCCTATTGCCTTTATATTCTTCTAAGGATTCACTCGATCTATCCTGTCTGTACCTTACATATGCTTCCTTCTTTTTTCTTAATCAAAGCCTCAATTTCTTTAGTCATCCAGCATTCCCTATACCTACCAGCCTTTCCTTTCACCCTGACAGGAATATACTTTCTCTGGATTCTCGTTGTCTCATTTCTGAAGGCTTCCCATTTTCCAGCCAACCCTTTACGCGTGAACATCTGCCCCCAATCAGCTTTCGAAAGTTCTTGCCTAATACCATCAAAATTGGCCTTTCTTCAATTTAGAACTTCAATATTTAGATCTGGTCTATCCTTCTCCATCATTATTTTAAATCTAATAGAATTATGGTTGTTGGCCCAAAGTGCTTCCCCACTGATACCTCAGTCACCTGCCCTGCCTTATTTCCCAAAAGTAGGTCAAGTTTTGCACTAGGTACCTCCACATACTGAATCAGAAAATTGTCTTGTACACACTTAACAAATTCCTCTCTATCTAAACCCTTAACACTATGGTAGTCCCAGTCTATGTTTGGAAAGTTAAAATCCCCTCCCATAACCACCCTATTATTCTTACAGATAGCTGAGATCTCCTGACAAGTTTGATTAGATTAGATTACATTACAGTGTGGAAACAGGCCCTTCGGCCCAACAAGTCCACACCAACCCGCCGAAGCGCAACCCACCCATACCCCTACATTTACCCCTTACCGAACACTATGGGCAATTTAGCATGGCCAATTCACCTGACCTGCACATCTTTGGACTGTGGGAGGAAACCAGAGCACCCAGAGGAAACCCACGCAGACACGGGGAGAACGTGCAAACTCCACACAGTCAGTCGCCGAAGGCGGGAATTGAACCCGGGTCTCAGGCGCTGTGAGGCAGCAGTGCTAACCACTGTGCCACCGTGCCACCCCAATTTCCCTCTGACTGTTAGGGGATCTATAATACAATCCCAATAAGGTGATCATCCCTTTCCTATTTCTCAGTTCCACTCAAATAACCTCCCTGGATGTATTTCTGGGAATACCCTCCCTCAGCACAGCTGTACTGCTATCCCTTATCAAAAATGCTACTCCCCCTCCTCTCTTGCCTCCCTTTCTATCCTTCCTGAAGCATTTGTATCCTGGAACATTAAGCTGCCAGTCCTGCCCATCCCTGAGCCATGTTTCTGTAATTGCTATGATATCCCAGTCCCATGTTCCTAACCATGCCCTGAGTTCATCTGTCTTCCCTGCTGGGCCTCTTGCATGGAAATAAATGCAGTTTAATTTATTAGTCCTATCTTGTCCCTGCCTGCCCTGACTGTTTGACTTGCTTCTGTTCTCAACTGTACCAGTCTCAGATCGATCTCTTTCCTCACTATCTCCCTAGGTCCCATCCCACCCACCCCCCACCTTACTAGTTTAAATCCTCCCGAGCAGTTCTAGCAAATTTCCCTGCCAGTATATTAGTCCCCTTCCAATTTAGGTGCAATCCGTCCTTCTTGTACAGGTCACTTCTACCCCAAAAGTGGTAGATTGATCCAAAAATATGAATCCTTCTCCCATATACCAGCTCCTCAGCCATGCATTCATCTGCTCTATCCTCCTATTCCTGCCCTCACTAGTCCGTAGCACCGGCAGTAATCCAGATATTACTGCTCTCGAGGTGTGGAGCTCCCATTGGGTTTCCTGTATACCATGAGCCGGAATACCACCAAATACACAGGGCGGACCCAGGGGGTTCCAATTACACACTCTGCCGCGTCTGGTGAGTGGTACCACAGGTATCCTGGGTACATTGTTTTCCCTTGTAGCTGCATTACATTTTTATATGCAGTCTTGATAATGCTTATACATAATAGACAAACACCAGAAGGGCCGCTGCCTTGGAATAGCCACTCCACTGCACTTCCTAAAAAACAGAACACGAGTAACCTCTGAAAGTATGTTTGTCTAATGTCTGACATCGTGTGCTCCATAACATTTTAAAATTGTCCAATTGTCATCCATTTCTGACTCCCTATTTAAAAAAAAAGTGGCAGTAGAATAAATGTGCCCCATACGCAGGATATAGTGTAGAGGGATGGTTTTCTCACCCAGTGTGAATGGATGCTTAGCAGTGATGGGAGCTGTTCCTGACTAGCTGCCATATGTCAGCTTGTGCACTCATGTGGCTGGGAGTTGTAAAGCTACTTCCATTATGGGGTTGCCCCATCATCCTCATGGTATAAACCACAGCCTGTTTTCACCCCAGCTGTTGCTGCCAGGATGGTACCCTAGATGTTGGTCCTTCTTCCCAGACTTAGTGTCATAGAATTGCACCGTTCAGAAACAGACCCTTCAGTTCCAACTCGTCCATGCCGACTAGATTTCCTAAATTAATCTAATCCCATCTGCCAGCATTTGATCCAGATCCCTCTGAACCATTCCTATTCATATACTCATTCAGATGCCTTTTAAATGTTGTAATTCTACTAGCCTCCAGGACCTCTTCTGGCAGCTCATTCTATATTTTCACCACCCTCTGCCTGAAACATTTATCCCTCAGGTTCTTTATAAAGCTTTCCCCTCTCACCTTAAATCTATGTTCTCTAGCTTTGGACTCCCCTACCCTGGGGAAAAGACCATTGGTGTTTTACCCTATTCATGCCCCTCATGATTTTACAAGTCTCTTTAAGGTTACCCCTCAAACTTCAACATTCCAGGGAAATAGCCCCAGCCTATTCAGAATCAACTATAGATCAAATCCTCCAACCCTGGCAATATCTTTGTAAAGCTTTTCTGCATCCTTTCAAGTTTCACAACATACAGGATGGAAACCAGAATTCATAGATTAGATTAGATTACTTACAGTGTGGAAACAGGCCCTTCGGCCCAGCAAGTCCACACTGCCCCGCCGAAGCGCAACCCACCCATACATTTACCCCTTACCTAACACTACGGGCATTTAGCATGGCCAATTTTCCTGACCTGCACATCTTTGGACTGTGGGAGGAAACCGGAGCACCCGGAGGAAACCCTTGCAGACACATGCAAACTCCACACAGTCAGTCGCCTGAGGCGGGAATTGAACCCAGGTCTCTGGTGCTGTGAGGCAGCAGTGCTAACCACTGTGCCACCCATAAAATTGTAGAATATCTACAGTGTGGAAACACGTAATTTGGTCCAACAAATCCACACTGACCATCCGAAGAGTATCCCACCCAGACCCATTCCCATACTCTATGACTCCACATTTCCCATGACTAATGCACCTAACCTACATATTGGCAATTTAGCATGGCCAATTCACCTAACCTGTATATCTTTGGACAGTGGGAAGAAACCAGAGCACCCAGAGGAAATCCATGCAGACACAGGGAAAATGTGCAAACTCCACACAAACAGTCACCCAAGGCTGGAATCGAACCCAGGTGCCTGGCACTGTGAGGCAGCAATGGCTAAAACCCACTCAGAACACGGCCCACAGCCTGCTCCAGCCAGGGATACCATATGCACACAATATCCCAACAGTGGCCTAACCAATGTCCTGTACAGTTGCAACATGACCTCCCAACTCATCCACTCAATGCACTGACCAATAACAACAAGTGTACCAAATGCCTTCTTCACTAGCCTCTCTATCTCTATCTCTACTTTCAATGAACTATGAACTTGTACTCTAAGGTCTCTTTGTTCAGCAACACTCCCGAGAACCTTATCAGTAATTGTCAAAGTCCTGCCCTGATTCGCCCTACCAAAATGCAGCATCTCACATTTATCTAAATTAAATTCCATCTTCCACTCCTTGGCCCATGAGCCCATTTAATCAAGTTCCTGTTGTACTCTGAGATAAGCTTCTTTACTGTCCACTGCCCCACCAATTTTGGTGTCATCTACAAAAATCTTAGGTGCCTTGCAGTCCTGAATGAAATGACTAGTTCGACCACTTTTTTCTGGGGACAGGGGATTTATATAGACAGGAAGTCTGTCTGGCACTCCTTGTGGTATTCCTGTCCCTTCCTTTGTTTCTCCAGTTGAAGAGGAGCTATAAGAAGTCTGGACTACTCCATTCTTGATGAAGGACTTTTGCCCAAATCATCGATTTTCCTGCTCCTCAGATACTGCCTGACCTGCTGTGCTTTTCCAGCACCACTCTAATCTAAACTCTGGTTTCCAGCATCTGCAGTCCTCACTTTTGCCTACCCTTATGTGGACTGATTTTCTGCTTGATTGATGTGCCCTTAAGTTCATTTCCCATACATGACTAATTAGCGGAGGACCCAAGCCTCATTACAGGAGGTATCAGAGGGGCTGAGTCCTAGTCATGCATCCCTCCCTCCTTCAGAGGCATGGGAGACAAGGATTCAGACCCAACCTTCCCATTGTTCATCGCTAAGGGAGGTGTGGGTCATGTCGCTGAAAACCTGGACAAATTGGACCAGTCCCCAGGCAAAGCTGGTGGGGAGTCCCCTTGTTGTAATTGGCAGTTGTGTAGCGCCTCTATGGGGTCTGCCTTATCCTTCCCTATAGCAGTGAGGACTGCTGTCTTTATCTTGTCAAGGGTCCCCCTCTCCAGTTGATCCTTTGGTAGGGCTGAATGGACGGCTAGATTAAGCACGCAGTGATTAATTTGGTTTGCTCAGTGGCATCCATCTATAGAAGACTGTTGGTAGATCACATGAAAAAATGCATCTGGGTCTGAGGTGGAATCAAAGAGAATCAGTGAAATAACTCCTCAGAGGCTGGTATCCCATCACCAAGTCACTCTTTATTTGCACGTGCATAGTACTTGACACTGATCCAGCTTTCTTAGAGCCAGCTCTCAGAGTGAGCAGAACCTCTGACAATCCTGTCTATATCTGTCAGCCAGGGCTCCCTAATTGGGGCCGTTAATTGGGTTCAATCAGAAAATGCATATTCTAAGAGGTCCGCCTGGCTGACCTCCTTACAATCACTACATTCCTCCCCTTCTGAGTCCAGGACATCAGTCGGTTCGTTTTTTTGTAGCTCCTCCTGGGGCGTTTTAGCACAAGGTCAGGTTCCTCCAACTTGCCTCTGACATGAACAGCATGTAACGCGTAATAGCTCACCTCTTGCACCCGGAGTGGGTCAGAAGAAGTTCATTCTCCTCTTCACGTGGCAAAAGCATCAAGACAGCAACATCTGCTGTCTCCATCTTAGAATCTGAGGTATCTTCAACTCTTAATGGAGAGAGAGAGAAAACCCATTTGTTCTGGAACAGTCAGAACGTTAGTTGAGGAGTCAGGCTCACTTTGCTCCTACACCATTTGTGAGTTTGCAGCTTTTGTACGGTCCGTGTGCTTATTCACACCTACCCAAACTTTATATATTACTGGATCTGACCTCACGTTTACCATGCCTCTTACCCATGCAGTATCATTTCCATGGTTCCTACACCACACTTCATCCCCTAATGTAAACTGTCTCTCTCCCTTTGCAAAGTCTTCTGTCTGGCATGGGCCTCCTAATGTTGTTTCAACAACCCCCACCCCACCAGGGTCTGGGAAGATCAGATTTAACCTGGTGCAGAGTCTTCTTCCCATTAGAAACTCTGCTGGAGCTATCCCTAAAGTTGCATGAGGGGTGGTGATATAATAAAATAGGAACCGGGACAGTTTGGCATCTAGTGAAACTATAGGCTGTTTCTTTAAGACTAACTTAAAATGTTTGGACTGCTCTTTCGGCCAGACCTGGTGGAATCAAGTGAGCATCTGGTAGTGACCTTTTCTCAGGACAATCACTCTTGCTCCCCAAAATAATATGCCACCCTCTACTGTGATCTGGTCTCTCTGGGTCCAGAAAGATGTCATTTCTGGCTGTGATGGGCCTTTGATTTCCCCTATCACCACCAGCTGTTTCAGTTTTGCCAGGACTGGATCTTTCTGCTTCTAAAGTCTGATATTGTCAGTTGTGACTTGAAGTGTGTCCAGAAAATAAAAAAACCATTGTGGGTTCTTCCAGTGGTGGTACCAATATTGGTGTATCTGCCAGTGGGAAGCAGCTCAATGCTTCCGCACTGGCTACTTGGCCTCCTGGATGGTGTTCAACCTTGTAATCATACGCTCTTAGTATTAGAGCCCACTGCTGAATTCGATCTGAAGTTATGGGCGACACAGTCTTGACCTTTTTTAAATATACCAGGCAAGGGTTTGTGGTCCATTATTATTACAAATTTAAATCCATAAAAGTATTGGTGGAACTTCCTGACTCTAAATATGACTGCCAAACCTTCCTGCTTTATCTGGGTGTATTTACACTCTGCATTAGCCTCAGTCCTAAATGCATTCGCTAATGGACATTCCTCTCCATTGGGTCACCTCTGATCTAAAACCATCCCAATGTCATACGGGAAGGTCACACATCTCAATATCAGATCTCACCTGGGATCATAGTGTATCAACACCTTAGAGGATGATATATGTTTCTTCACTTCGCTGAAGGCTATGGATTGGCTACATGACCATTTCCAAGGCTGACCCTTTCTTTAAGAATTGATGTGAAGGTGCTATGATGGCAACTAGGTTATATCTGAACTTTCCATAATAGTTCACCAGGCCAAGGAAAGACCTAAGCTCCGGTACTGAGGTGGGAGCTGGGGCACCTTTGATTGCCCTCACTTTGTCTTCCAACGTGTGTAACCCAGTCTTGAGGACTCTGTAGCTCAGGTAGATAACTTGGGGTGTGTGAAACATACATTGTTTCCTTTTAAAGCATACAGCCCCTGGGAGAAATTTCTAAGGACCATGTCCAAGTTCTCTAAGTGCTTCTTATTGGTCTTCCCTTTTATTATCCCAACCTTTAGATAAATAGTGACCTGGGGTAGATCTTGTAAAATATTCTTCTTCATCCACTGAAAAATTGCATGGGCTGATGTTATCCCAAGTGGCTGTCTTGTATATTGGTACAACCCCTTCTGAGTATTAATTGTAGTATACTTCATAGAATCCTCATCTCACTGCAATTGGAAGTATGCATGGCTCCTGTCCAGCTTCATGAAGGACACCCGCCACCTCTCCACAACTGCCAGCTTTGCGTATAAGTCCTTTATGTGAGGGCTTGCATGTTTATCTGGCTGTGAAAAGTGGTTTACGATTGGTTTAAAATCCCCACAAAGGCACACTGACCTGTCAGACTTCACAGTCACCTATTTGGCAATGTCTGTCAGCTGGGTGGCTGGAATGGGTGTTGTGTGTGTAGTGTGATCATTAGCAGTTTGACACTGGGTTACCACAGGACGCATTGGCTCTGGCTTTGGTTGTGGGTTAGGGGTGGGGCCTAAAGGTGCAGTCATCTGGGAGAAAGGTGGCAGGGGTCCCCATGCATGGGCGGGTGTGGATGTGTCCATATGGGGTCTCTCATTATCTCATTAGGCAGGTAGGATCCCCAAAGGCACGTATTATTCCATTCTGGGCAGAGATCTGGTACCCTCGGGATTACACTGTCCTGGCACTTCGAATGCTTCCTGCTGGGGCCTGATGCATGTTGCTCAGTATTCTGCCATATACAGGACACATATGGCTGCTTGAAGCTCTCTACACTGTCCTTCCAGCTTGTGAATGTATACTGAGGCAGCATCCCAGTCCCCAATGGCCCTCCTCTCACTAGAATAGGCTCTTCCAAATTGTGAACGGAACTGTCGTGTGTGGATTAGGTTTTCCTGCAACTATCTGTCCTGTCTTTGTTTAAGAGCTCTCGCCTTGCAATTTTGCCTGTCATAGTATGTAGATTTTTCCTGGAGCTAGTGGATCTCAGCTGCCTTACCCCGGGAGTTATCCAGACCACAGGCAGCAGCAATTGCTGCGGCGAGCCTTCCAGCTTTCCTTCCCAGTTCTTCATGGGCTTCTTGTTATAGGGTCTGAGCCAGGGAACCTTTGCTCCGAGGCCAATCCGGCTTACTGCAAAATTCTGCCCATTTAGGCTATTTTTTAAAAATGGGAATGTCTGAGACTGTCCTCCCATATCGGACGCGGAGAAAGGTGTCCCGTTTTGCTAGCAAACATACTTTACTGGATTTCTCTTCTTTGTTATTAAGGTATGGGAAGTGGCCAGTAGTTGGAGTAAGGCTTCAGCTCAATTCTTATTACAGCCCCTCTAAGTCTCAGATGTGTAGAACTAGAACATGGTGACTAACACTATTTGTTTCTTGTAATCTGACGATAGAGTTTCCAATACCGGTGTATTACACCGATTCCTGCATCCCTGACCTGATCTCTGTTGCTTGTATCAGGCACTCTTGAAAACACCAAGCAGCTATTTTATTTAGGTAGTAGAGGATGTACGGGTGTCAACAGCTGCCATTGTCTCTATTCATTTTAAACAGATAAGTTTCCTCAGCTCTTTGGTTACTCAAAAGTCCCTCAACTCTCTCGATCTCAAAATAAAGTGAATTGACACTGAAAATAAAGAACCATTTCTCTCGACTCCGCCCTCCCCCCAACACTCTTGGGGTAGGGACAACAAGGGGTTGCAATATAGAGTAAACTAACTCCCTCCTCATTCAAACTCAAAGTAAACTAAAAGTCAAATCCCATCAGCTCTGTTGCCATCGAACACTTCCAGGACAGGGTCAACAGGGTTTAAAATTGAGATGAAAATTTCTTCTACTCATTAAAACTGAAAATAAATGAAATAAAGCTCCATTCACACCGACTCCATCAAACAATTCTGGGATAGAGACAACAGGGGATTAAAATAAAAGCTCCTTTGGTTCTTTCAGAGAATCCAAAATGTCTCTAAAGTTTCTACTTCAGGTAGGCTAGATGCGGGTTGAGCGGTCCCACCTTGTCGCAGTGCACAGGCCCCGATCAGGCCAGTGCCCCCGCCTGGTCCTAGTGCGACTCCAGCACTACAGAGGTAAGCAATCCATGCTGCAAGCCTCCAGAGCACTGGGGAAGGATCCCCAGGCTATGGTGTACAAGGAATCAAGGATTATGCTTTTTCAAGACTCACCAATTAAAATAAAAAAGGGGGTGTCTAGACTTTCTGAACTTTCGGAAATACCAACTGAGTTCCTTGTTATCCTATGTGGCTGAATGGTTCTGTCACAATTCACGATCAATTTGGTTAGACATTGAGGCCTCTCAGGCAAAATGCCCCCTTATTAACTTATTATTTATGGACAAGATGAGAACTGTTATGGATCATTGTAAAAATCCGATTGTCCTAAACACAGTCAAAGCATGGGGAATGATGCCATAAGGCGAGGGCAATTTACAAAAAACCTCCCCTTTCACTCCTATAGTGGGAATGTTGGGATTTCAGCCGGGTTTGATGGACTCTGGCTTTAAGCTTTGGGAGTCCAGAGGATTCTCCTGTTTGGGAGATCTATTTGACAGGCAGGTCTTGATGTCCTTTGAACAGCTGAGTCAGAAGTTCGAGCTACCTAGGAAGGATCGCTTTCGATAGTTTCCAGGTTTAAAACCTAGTACAAGAAAAGACCACGTTGATGGTTAATCCCTAAAACTCGGACTTGGAGAGGAGAGTGCTCTGGTCAGCGGGTGCCCCCTCGGTTTGCACTCTCTATCACTTACTAGGTAGTAATGTGTTGAAGGACATGGAGCGGCTATATAAAACCTGTACTCAAGAATTAAGGGTGAAAATCTCCTCAGAGATGTGAGAGAACATCTGGGAAAACGTTAGGAAGATCTCGATTTGTAATAGGATTCAAGCTCTTCAATTGAAGGTACTTCATAGGGCCCACCTGGCACGAACGGCTTGCAAAGTTCAAGACAGGAGTGTCCCCAATGTGCCTCCTGAGTCTTTAACAGATTTGCACAGCTGCTCTGTCTCTCCCTCTCTCTCTCTGTGGGTCTGTGAAGCTGCTTTCTCTCTCTCTATCTCTCCCCCCACCCCTCTCTCTCTCTTGGGATTGTGAAGCTGCTTTCTCTCTCTCTCTCTCCCTCTCTCTCTTGGGATTGTGAAGCTGCTTTCTCTCTCTCTCTCTCTGTGGGACTGCAGAGCTGCTTTCTCTCTCTCTCCCTCTCTCTCTCTGTGGGACTGCAGAGCTGCTTTCTCTCTCTCTCTCTCTCTCCCTCTCAGTGTGTGGGACTGTGAAGCTGCTTTCTTTCTCTCTCTCTCTGTGGGATTGTGAAGCTGCTTTCTCTCTCTCTCTCTCCCTCTCTCTCTCTGTGGGACTGCAGAGCTGCTTTCTCTCTCTCTCTCTCCCTCTCAGTGTGTGGGACTGTGAAGCTGCTTTCTCTCTCTGTCTCTCCCCCCCCACCACTCTTCCTCCCCCCCTCTCTCTCTCTCCTCCCTCCCCTCTCTCACCTTCTCCCCCCTCCCCCCTCCCTCTCTTCCCCCCCCCTCTCTCCCTCTCTCTCTGTGGGTCTGTGAAGCTGCTTTCTCTCTCTCTATCTCTCCCCCCACCCCTCTCTCTCTCTCTCTTGGGATTGTGAAGCTGCTTTCTCTCTCTCTCTCTCCCCCCCCACCACTCTTCCTCCCCCCCCCCCTCTCTCTCTCCTCCCTCCCCTCTCTCTCCTTCCCCCCCTCCCCCCTCCCTCTCTTCCCCCCCCCTCTCTTCCCCCCCCCCTTTCCCCCCCCTCTCTTCCCCCCCCTTTCCCCCCCCTCTCCCCCCCCTCTCTTCCCCCCCTCTCTTCCCCCCCTCCCTCTCTTCCCCCCCCCTCTCTTCCCCCCCCTTTCCCCCCCCTCTCTTCCCCCCCCTTTCCCCCCCCTCTCTTCCCCCCCCTTTCCCCCCCCTCTCTTCCCCCCCCTTCCCCCTCCCCCCCCTCTCTTCCCCCCCTTCCTTCCCCTCTCTTTCCCCCCCTCTCTTTCCCCCCCTCTCTTTCCCCCCCCTCTCTTCCCCCCCCCTCTCTTCCCCCCCCTTTCCCCCCCCTCTCTTCCCCTCTCTTTCCCCCCCTCTCTTTCCCCCCCTCTCTTTCCCCCCCTCTCTTTCCCCCCCCTCCTCTCTTCCCCCCCCTCCTCTCTTCCCCCCCCTCCCTCCCTCTCTTTCCCCCCCCTCCCTCTCTTTCCCCCCCCCCCTCCCTCTCTTTTCCCCCCCTCTCTTCCCCCCCCTCTCTTTCTCTCTGTGGGACTGTGAAGCTGCTTTCTCACTCCCTCTCTCTGGTCAGGGTGTCTCTGCCTTTTGCCATGCATGATTTGGAGATGCCGGTGTTGGACTGGGGTGTACAAAGTTAAAAATCACACCACACCAGGTTATAGTCCAACAGGTTTAATTGGAGGCACACTAGCTTTCGGAGCGACGCTCCTTCATCAGGTCCTCCTTTGTTTGGTGGATAACTCACTGGGGATGTATCTGCCCAGGATAACTGTTATAAATTATGGTAATGTCATTAGTATCTGGCCGCTGTATTTGCAATGTGTCTAGTGCATGGGTTCTGTGACTTCAGAGCTTTATTTATCCATTGTACCCAGCATCCCTTGCTGTTTGACCAAGTTAGCAACGTATCTGTGTTTTAGCAGCTGGGAGGCTG
Source organism: Chiloscyllium plagiosum (assembly GCF_037043375.1). NCBI lineage: Eukaryota > Metazoa > Chordata > Chondrichthyes > Orectolobiformes > Hemiscylliidae > Chiloscyllium > Chiloscyllium plagiosum. Next base: position 46,903,615 of record NW_028270141.1, read on the forward strand.
CTCGAGGCTGTGGGTGATGCCAGGGAAGCTAACACTGTCAGTGATGGAGTGGCCAGCCTAGATAGTGTTCACTGAGGGAACTCAGGCTGGGAACAGCTACTAGACTCAAGTGGTGGGAAAAATTCCTGACAGTGGGAAAACAAAATGGCAGGCCAATTTGGACCGAAAGGACTATTTGATGAGGAGTCAGAAAATTGAACTTTAATTCATTATTAAAGATGAGCAAGGTCCATGAGGACACCATGGTACTGATTTTCTTAAGTACCATTGGAAGCAAAACCTTCATGACTCTAGAGTCTGGGGAAACTAGAGAAACCCACCAAGAAGACATTCCAAGAGCTATACCAAGTGTTAGGAAATTATTTCCTGTCCAAGCTGCTGATGATCACGGAATGTCTCTAGTTTTCACAAATAGGTGCAGCCCGAAGGAGAGTCCATCGCCCCATTTGTGGCCACCCTAAAGATGTTAGCAGAACATTATGAATTTGGAGGATTCCTCCAAGATGCCTTGCGGGATTGATTGGTTTGCGGACTCTGACACAAAGCCATCCATTGGAAGCTACTAATAAGGAGAGACCTAGATTTTAAGATCGGTTTTGAAATTGCTACCTCGATGGTGTTGGCAGCAGGTGAAACAACTCAATTGGCTGATGAAGCCAAGACACATCAAGTAGTGGAAACCTGACACAGTGCAGTACCAAATGTAGAATGCCGCTGATGTGGCGAGACTGGCCACAAAGAATTAATGTGTTAGACTTGAGAAACACAGTGCTGATTGCGTAAGCGACTGGGTCATATTGCCCGCAGGTACAACCCAAACCAGAGAAGGGGAGTCAGACAGAAACAACGCTGGCACAAACCATTAGGTACATGCTGCCAGCCAGCCAGCCAGGGAGTCAACTGGGCGTGAGGAAGGAGCAGAATTCCCAGAGACACCAGAGTTTCAGGTAAACATTCTTGTCGGTATAGGGTAAAATGGATCATTTCTGGGTTCTTCCCAAAGTAAAGGTGAAGGTAGTAAATATGGAAGTGAATAAGGGTGCTGTGGTGTTCTTGATTCCTGAATTAGTCTATCGCAAGAAGTTGAGGGCACTACCATTGAAGCCTGCCAATATTATACTATGGACATACATGGAACAAGTGGTTCCACTGAAGGGTTATCTACTGGAGAAAGTACAGTTAAGGGACCAATGTGCAGAATTACCACTTTGCGTAGTATAAGATGAATACTCTGCATTATTCAGAAACTCCTGTTTACAAAAAACTAGAGTGTAGTTAATAAGCTGGCAGACTCAAACATGAATTTGCAAGGGATCCTGGATAAGGACAAAAGGAACTCTGGGGGAGATGAAAGGAGTTGAAATTAAATTACAGCTGAAGCCTGCTCTTGGAGTCTGAATGTGCATTGGTACCACATGCCATTCAGCCTAAAGTGGAGGAGAATCGGGAATGGCAGGTGAACCTGGGAGCATTGGAACCAGTAACCACCAGTTAATGGATAACTCCTATTATTCCAGTCTTACAAACAGATGGTGCAGTGAGGATTTGTGGTGACTTCAAGGTCACAGTCAACCCAGCCCTGAGTGTGGATCAATACCTTCTGCCACTCACAGAAGAGCTATTCATTGGACTGGGCTGGGGGAAAGAAACTTTCCAAAATGGATCTGTTGCAGTCCCACCTACAGACAAGAGTTGTGAAGGAGTCCCAGCCACCACTGACAATAGTGGCACAGAGGGGACTGTTCCACTGCAAACAACTTCCTTTTGGTATTATATCAGCACTGGCTCTGTTCCAAAGGGCCATGGATCAAATGGTAAATGGGTTGTCAGGAGTCCAGTGTTAATTGGACAACATTTTGATTATTGGATCCTCCGAAGAGGAACATTTGAAACATTTAGAAGAAACCCTAAAATGATTGCAGGAGCACAGCCTACAGATAGAAAGGGAGAAATATGATACTTTAAAAGATTCCATTGAGTACCTGGGCCACATAATGGATGGTGAGAACTACACAAGGTGGTCAAAAAGATGGAGGCTATCATGAACGCCCCATGATTAGAAAATATGTCTGAACTGAAATCATTCTTGGGACTTGTAAATTACTATGGCAAGTTTGTGTCTGATCTGACAACCATACTAAACCCCTGCATTGGTTGCTGGGAAAAGGGCTGCCATGGAAACATACTCAGGAATATGAGGAGGCTTACTGAGAGGTGAAGGAAGCCTTAAAACGTTCAGACGTATTAATTGATTTCAATCTGAAGTTGCCACTGCAGTTGCTGGATGATGCCTCACCCTTATGGGGTTGGTACTGTTGCACATCTTATTGAAGGAAGAGGAAAAGTCCATTGCGTTTGCATCGAGGTCAGTAATGAAGATGAAAGAGAATTATGCTCAAGTCAAAACAGAAGGTCAGAGCATTACGACAGGCAACTTATGCTACTGACCAACCACTGACCTCTAATCTCCATTTTTGGCCTGTGTAAGGGTGTTCTGTCAATGACAGAAGCACGCCTGTGGAGATGGACACTGGCTCAGTCAGCCTATTGGAGAAGCACGGCAATGCAGATGACCTGTTTCCAACTGGATCCTGAAAATTATGTACCTTTCCCGGGACAACAAGATGCTGGTGTTAGTGAATCAGGTGGAGAAAGTGAGGTCTGCAGATGCTGGAGATCAGAGCTGAAAATGTGTTGCTGGAAAAGCGCAGCAGGTCAGGCAGCATCCAGGGAACAGGAGAATCGACGTTTCGGGCTTAAGCCCTTCTTCAGGAATGGTAGACCAACTGGATGAAATATTTGCCACGTTTGGAAACACCAAATAAATCGTAAGTAACAATGGACCACATTTTGTGATGTAAGAGTTCAAGAAAAGTCACAAAGTGATTCACAGGATGAAGGCATCATGGCTAGGCCAGCATCTATTGCTCTTCCCAATTGCCCAGGAGGCAGTTAAGAGTCACCAATATTGTTGTGAATCTGGGGTCAGACCAGGTGAAGATTTCCCACAGGAAATTAGTGAACCAGATGCATTTTTCTGACAATCAGCAATGGATTCATGGTCATAATTAAACTCTTATTTCTGGACACATCTACTGTGGGGGGATTCAAACCTAGATTCCCATTAGCTGTGCCTTCAGTGATAATATCTCTTGGCCATTGCCTCCCCTAGACATATGCGATTGGCTCCATATCACCCAGTGACAAACAGCCAGGCAGAGAAATTGTTCAAACTCTGAAGCAGGCATTAAGGGCCTCACAAGGGGAGGGTTTGCTAAGAGGGCAACTCAGCAAGTTCCTCAGCATGTACAATAACAAAACACATGCGATGACCTACTGCTCGCCAATTTCCTTAATGTTCAACCATCAGCTGAGATCCATGTTTGACTTACTGCATTTGGAAGAGACCAGAGAGGTGGGAGAGTGAAATCAAGAGTAAGGGATGGTCAGACATAGGAAACTCAAGGACAAGGGTATTCCAAAGAGGAGAGACGGTGTTGGCTCAGAATTATACACCTGGGGAGAAATGGATTCCAGTGGTAGTGGCGGCTCAAACTGGACTGTTGTCATATATGGTACACACTTATGATGAACTGGTCTGGAGGAGACAGGCAGACCAGCTTGTCATCAACAGGGCAATGTCCCTCAGAAAACCAAGCCAGAGCAGATGCGACCAAGGGTGTCAGCTAAGTCATGTATTTCTGAGCTAGGGTTGGCCATATCCAGGGAGGAGACAACATCTGTGTCACAGAGCTACAACAGCTAGAGAGGGACATATCTGCAGAACAACAGGAGCTTCCTGAAGCCCAGGAGACTACACTAGACAATGTTCCTAAGATGAGGAAATGGTCTTCTAAGAATTGCTATCCCCCTGTAGAGACTGATCATGTCAATGAGGTCTACAGATGGAATGTCTTGTAATTTCCCTTAGAAAAAGCACTCATATAGTCAGGGAAGTAGTGCCAGGTAGCACTTGGTAGAAGCAATGCTGATGTGGAAGAAAAAGTGAAGGGGAGGGTAGGGATAAAATCAAAATAGAGTTGGAGGGGGAAATAAAGCACTCCATCCTCCGCGGCGCTCACTTCTCCTTAAAGGCATTGAGAGTATTGGTGGACACTGCGTGCTCCTTCTCCAGGGACACCCAGGCTCAAACATAACCATGGAAGAGGAACAGGCATTTGTCCATAATGACTCCCATCATGGCACACTGCCTGGACCTGTTTATGGCCAGCTTGGCCAGGCCCAGGGCAGACCCACAAGGAAATCCTCCGAATTGCCTGCTCTCCTCTGCACCAGGTGCCCAAAGGTCAGGGGCATGGGGCTAGAGTGTAACCAAAAACACAAAAGAAGGTTCTTAAGGTAACTGTAAATGGAGTGCAGATGCTCAAACCCAGATATACATGGTCCATTGTCTCCACAGTGCCACAAAAACAAGCAATTGGGCTGGGAATCCATGAACCATTGCAATCTGTGGCTACAGGGGAGTGCTGTGTGCAATGTCCTCCATCCCAGATCTCCCAGGGAAAGGGGGAAGGACTCCCACAGAGAGAGCTCTCCACTGGGGATCTCCAGTGTTCAGTGGCAAATGGAGATGCCAAAGCGTGTCTAGGCATTGGATGAAGGAGAAGGGGTGGATGATGTGCAGAGCCCAACGTTTCGCCTCTTTAAAAAACACAAAACAAACATTCCAGAGGCAGTTCAGGTTGTGGGGTACAGCCTCCCGGGCGGTACAGGACCCTGGGGCCAATGTGAAATTCCATCTGAGCAGGGATATACGCAGACGGGATTCCACTGCACCCCTGAACATCCTCCAACTGGTGCATGATGTTGGGTCCGAGCACCACTGTTTTAAGGCGTTGAATGATGGTGAACCGAACGTCTACTGCTGCCCTGTGAGATAATTCCTGTCACAGCATCCAGCCCAGGCCCCTGCCACTCAGCATGTTCTCGAACCTGGTCACCCTCGCAGCCACGGCCCTCCCCTCTGCTAGTCACTCGAACCTGCAATTGTAGAAGTGCGGATTCCTGAGCAACAGCTCTCTGACAACAGCCACTACTCCTGACAGAGTTTGGGAACAACGCGAGTCGACCATGTCCCAGTGACCAGTTCCCGGTAAAAGACAGGTATTAAATTGAAGGTGACCTCCAAACTGTCACAGTCAGTAAACAGGAGCTGCGTGTCATAGTTGAGGTTATGCACCTAGCAGAAAAAAATACGTTGCCAGGGCAAACCACCTCGGACGAGGCTCAATATAAAGGTATCGCTGCAAGATCTGAAGGTGGAAAGTCGCCACCTGGGTGCAGATGCACATCAGCAACTGACCGCCCTCCTCAGTAGGGAGACTCAGAACCTGTGCCGTGACCCAGTGCATCTTTTTGTCCCAGAAGAAATGAACAATGTTCTCTGGATATCAGTGACCAAAGCCAGGAGGAGGGACCAAAGGGACCAGCCGGTACCACAGCATGGCAGCCACTAGCTGGTTTATGATCAGCACTTGACTCCTCTAAGATAGCACTCAGAGCAGTCCTGTCCAGCAGCCTAGGCAAACCGTGACTTTGGCCTCCAGCTCCTGCCAATTGGCTGGCTAGGATTCCTCAGCTGGGCTGAGGTAGACCCCCAGATAGAGGAGCTGAACCCTGTAATTCCTCTGGCAGAGAGTCCACCTGCCATGGACCAATCAGGAGTCTGGAACGTTTGGCTCAGTTGATCCTGGCGGTAGATGCTGCCGAGTACACTGCCTGGCACTTGTGTTTTCTTCCAAGGTCAGCCAGGTCAGTGAACATGAGGAGCAAGTCGTCAGTAAGCCAAAACGACTACACCTGCATCCTGCCCACGCAGAACCCTGACACCCTACTCCTCAAGAGGCACAGGAAAGGCCTCATTCACAATGATGTGAAGGGCCTATGTCTGAAACGTTGACTCTCCTGCTCCTCGGATGCTGCCTGACCTGCTGTGCTTTTCCAGCGCCACACTTTGCAATTCTGACTCTCCAGCATCTGCAGTCCTCACTTTCTCACAGGGAATATAGCTGGCTGGACAATGGGCAGCCATGACGTACTCATCTCCTGAAGGGAAGTGGCGCTGTCAGGGACCCATTAACTTTAACCAGACACTCTGCAGCGGTGTACAAAATTCATAGAATCATAACATTGTACAGTACAGAAACAGACCCTTCGGTCCAACTTGTCCATGCCAACCAGATATCCTAAATTAATCTCGTCCCATTTGCCAGCACTTGAACCATATCCCTCTAAACCCTACCTATTCATATACCCATCCAGATGCCTTTTAAATGTTGTTATTGTACCAGTCTCCACTACTTCTTCTGGTAGCTCATTCCATACATGTACCTCCCTCTGTGTGAAAAAGTTGCTTCTGAGGTCCCCTCTCACCCTAAACCTCTGCCCTCCTGTTCTGGACTCCCCCACCCCAGGGAAAAGACTTTTTCTATTTACCCTCTCCATGTCCCTCATGATTTTATAGACCTCTATAAGTTCACCCCTCAGCCTCCAATGCTCCATGGAAAACAGCCCCAGCCTATTCAGCCTTCCCTTATAATTCAAACCCTCCGACTGTGGCAACATCCTCGTAAATCTTTTCTGAACCCTTTCAAGTTTCACAACATCCTTCCGATAGGAAGGATATCAGAACTGCACACAGTCAGAACCAGGCGACAGAACGTCTTGTATAATGGGGATTGGTAATTCCTCTGTGGTTGGCAGGCAATATTCCTGATTATGTGCATATGTTGGCTAAACTGCCTATATAATCTTGATAATTGTTGTATATATGTTTCCTAATAGGTATTTTAAATGAAAGGGGGGTGTTATGTATGTAATTGGGGTGGTACACCTTTAAGAGAGCTGGTCAGGTGACCTGGATGAGTGGCGCTTTTGTCCAGTTGAACCAGTTGTCGAGATATGAGCATGATTGATAAAGTGTTCCTGTTCAGATTTACTTTTTGTTCACCTGGCCGTATAATTTCTGGTTCCAAAGGAAGCAACTACATAACAATACCAAAGAGTCTTTATTGATTCCCTTGCGTATGGCTGTACTTTGGAGCTACACAGTGTTCTTTAGCTGTTTAGTTGCAAATCCCATCCTTTCCCAGTTGGATTGCACGAACATGAAAAAGGCTTTAAAACATTAAATCAAAAAAGTTTGAGTCACATTTTTATTGTGGGAATAAAAGGCTAATTATTATGCTGCACTTTATGGTTTCAAATGATTTTTGTAATCAAAAACATATTGTGCTCAAAATAAATCGACAGGTTTAGCTGCACTATATCACAGATAATGTCTTTCAGTCAAGAAATAGGTCTTAAATTGTGACCACTATTGCCTCTATTAAAATGTTTTTCTTTACTTGCATAGATTTAATAAATTCACACTAAGTTAAAGTTTGTTTTAAAGAAACTTAACTAATAAAATTATATTTAGTCAAAAAGCCCAGTAATTTGCAGCTAAGTATATTTTTAATTCAATGTTTTCCTATTGGTGCATAAACTCAAATATTTTACTCAGTACAAATAAGCAAACTGCTGGAAAGTAAGTGACTTGGTTTGGAAATGTTGGATATTAACTAATAGATCCCAATAATTTTTATCTTTGGCTTTTTCTTTAAGAAAGCATGCGAGGGGGAAAACGATTGTTCACTCTCGCCTTTGTATCCAAACAACATGGCATTGCTGAATTAGGAATACTTTAAGATCTATGATCCAGAAACATTTTGAACCAGTACTCATATATTCAAAATCATAGCCTAGATTACAATGGAGTAGAAATGTGCAAGAAATCCGTGAAGGAACAGGATAAACCATTCAACATCGGAGGCTTTTTGTTGGCAGCCAAATATCTATCCTAACGTTTATGGGCATATAAAATATTGTGTAAGGTGCAAGCCAAATGGATATACATACTTGTTGATTCTTAACAGATGCGCACAATTCCCAAAAATGCAACAATATAACTTCAACATTTGATCATGTTAACATTCACATGCATGTGTTAGAAGAAAGTCTGAATAGCGAATGAAAACCTCCTGACTTGACTGTACACAATTGACCGGAATCTATTATGGATATTGGTGAAATATAAGATGCATTGAAACCTGTGAAGTTTGATTCTAAAATATTAAGGGTGAGACTTTGCTCGGCATGTAAAGGGTACACTGAGTTAAGAAAGGATGGATTTTCTTGCTGGAAAGTTTCAAAGAAAGTTTGCTTGTCTATATACATGACAAGTGGCGCAGAATAAATTGTGCTTTTTGGAGGTTAAAACCTCATCTGGCTATTGAACAAAGCACTGTACAAGTTAGTTATGAATTATGCAGAGAAGTTGTAGGCATCTGTTGGCTGAGATTGTAAATGTTTAAATAGCATCTTGACTGAAAGGTAACTTATGCAGCAACTGCATGTCATCCAGGGTCATGCACATTATTAATCTGTATGTGGGTTCCAAGAGATGAAGTCTTCAAGTCTAGTGAAACAAATTGTGGAGTTAATTGAGGAATGGCATGGTATACAGCATTTCATCAAATAGGTTTGATTAACTTAGACATTTAGGCAGAAGATTATTCATAGCAGCAGTTTACAAAAGACTTATGAACAGAGATTGTACTGCAGGTGAAATAACTTATCATGGTGAACTGCCAGAATGGACATGAATAGACAAGTCATCAACATTTCCAAACAGTATGAAGTTCACCAAGGAAGCGATAAATGTCAAATACTGAGTTTACACCCTTCATTGATATTTAATGAGTCAGGTATCAGGAAAATTACCAGGTAGGAAATTACATATCTTTCTAACTTGTATAACAGAGGAGTGAATGCCATTCATAATATAAAATGATTGGGAAGTAAACTAGCAGATTTGTTGATGGACAGTTCAAAACTTGTTTTAATAAATTAAATACCTTGTCTTACACTTCTATCAATAGCATTTATGCAGCAATTCTCATGCAGTGTGAAGTTTCAAAGTTCTCTTTGCTGTTTGAAGCATTATCTGGGTGATTCTCATCACATTGTTTAATGTTGCCATCATTTCTGCAAAGCCCATTGTGTACAAATTGAACCATTTGATGGTTGATACTGCAACACAAGAGCCTGTTAATAAAGTGACTTTGAATGAATGCGAGTAGACCAGAATAAAGCAGCATGATTTTGTTAAGTGTAAGTCATCTCTGACAAATCTGGTTGATTTTTTTTTGAGAAAGATCACAAATCTGTGTAAAGATTTCAAAATTGACAAATTTTGCTGCCTACATTACCATTATGCCCTATATAATGAAATAGTCCCAAATTAAACTTCAAAGCAATTATTGATGCACTGAAAGAAAACAAAAACAATTGAATTTACATAACTATGTCAATGGTTTAACACTTTAGGAAGTGCTAATGTCTGATTACCTGAAGCAATGGGATAATCAAAGCCGTTAAGCCGATGGTTCCAAATTATATTAAATTTCTAGGCTATTAATGTAAAAAGATATTAACTCTGAAAGAGTTAATGTTGAACAAAGTATTAAACGCCACCCAATGTGAGGATGGCATGCAAACATGGATTGGGATAAGGAAGAACAGCTTAGGATCTTGTGGAATGAGGACCTATTTTTTTTCTTACCCCCACACTACCACCTTATTGCAGTAGTGCTTATTTTTCCCCAGCACCCATACTGTGTGTGTGCAGGTGTGAGACAAATCTCTTTTTCATTTTTCACCACCAGGAAGAAACACCCGAGTGGCCAGTGACAAGCAGTACCTTCACATCAAAGGACAATGCTGCAGGGTCAAACAGTGAAGGGGAGGGCAGGGGGTAAATCAAAATAGATTTGGAGGAGGAAATAAGACCCTCCACTCCCAGCGGTGCCTACCTCTCCCTGAATAGCTCGAGGGTGTTGGTAGACACCACGTGCTCCTTTTCCAGGGATACCTGAGTTGAATGTAACTACGGAAGAAGGGCAGGCAATCAATGAGGACCCATATTCTAGGTCATCCAATTGTCTCAATGATGCAGTGGGACGAGACTAATTTAGGATATTTGGTGGCATAGATGAGTTGGATCAAAAGGTCGGTTTCTGTGCTGTACAATGCTGTGATTCTATCTTACTGATGCACCTTGAACCTGATGGCTAACATACAATAAATCACACTGTGTCTAAGACAAGACTCTCTTCTCAATAAGATTCACTTGGTAGTAGAAAACCTAACTAAATCACAAGCTGACAATGATTGGCATCCCAAAACATGCAATGTGGTGATCAGCCGAAGGGATTGGAATTTGAGAGAATTCCAGCAAATGCAGGAACAATATTGGATATTAACTGCGTTAAATACTTTACAGCTTTAAGCTCACGTGCTGCTGAGGGTTAGCTGCAGTAGCTGAACAGTGAAGCAGCTGAACATGAAATAGCCTGCAGAGAAACCTGCGAAAAAATCGACAAGGGAGATACGGCATTGGTGGTAAAGCCTTTTACTTGAGATGTGATAAAATGTGCGGAAACAAGTGTGTGATAGAAGGTAACCATACCTGACAGTTATGAGGAAGTGGGAATCTGTGGGAGCAATCCTGATTAGAGATTCAGCAAGGATTAAAACAGACATCAGAGCTCCACAAGCAAAGTTATGATGTGGACATGTCAGACAGGGGTGGACAAAGTCATAAATCACACGACACCAAGTAATAGTCCAACAGACTTATTAGAGATCACAAACTTTTGCAGCAATGCTCCTTCATTAGCTGAAGTGAGAGAGGGCACACCAATACAGAGTTTATATGCAGAGAGATCAAAGGATCTTACAACTGGTGTAAGTGTAATGAACAAGCCTACAATGGCTGATGGAGAACTCTGTTAGAAAAGAAATGCAAATTTTGATTGATTAAGATGCAAATTCAGAATCTGTTTCAAGTCACTGCCCTGAGATAATTGAAATGATTTGGAGATGCCGGTGTTGGACTGGGGTGTAAAAATCACACAACACCAGGTTATAGTCCAACAGGTTTAATTGGAAGCACACTAGCTTTCAGAGAGCGACGCTCCTTCATCAGGTGATTGTGATAATTGAAGGTTTTATCAGTGTCTGCCTAATTTTCCAAACTTCAATCAGGCAGAGATACAAAAGATGACACGTCAGGTCAGACACTGAATTGTAGGTGTGAGGCTTTCAGAGTCTATCTCTGAGTTTGAAATCAGGCTAGTCTTGTTCTGAAAGCAGGAATTTGTCAAATGCCACACTGACTGACTGTGACTACAAATTATGTGTTTTTTTTTAATAAAATGGAATGTACCTGCAAATAAAAAAACATCTTGGATGAAATAATTCACCCCATAGATTTGTGTGTGCGTGTGTTCACGCACTTGAGAGAGTGTGTGAGAGAGTGTGTGTGTGTGTTTGGGTGAGTGTGTGTGTGTGTGTGAGAAAGAGCGCGTGTGTGAGAGAGTGTAATAGGTAAACTAAAACTACAAACTAAGGTGGAGAGGTCATAACAATTTATCAAGGTGATGCTGTCAAAACAGGACCATAAGCAAGATTTTACAGATACAGAAGTGTGGTGGGATCATCTGTAGTGCAACTGAACCAGAGGATACGGTTGGTGCTTGGCAATTCTGTGTTGTGTTGTACCTCAATGTCTGCCTTGGAGGACGCTTTCCCACTGAAGATCAGATGCTGAATGTCCTCGACTGCTTAAGTGTTCCCTGACTGGGAGAGAACATCCCTGTTTGGCGATTGTTGCGTGGTGTCCATTTATCTGTCTTTGTGGAATCTGCATAGTCTCACCAATATACCATGCCTTGGGGCATCCTTGCCTGCAGCGTAAGAGTTAGACAACATTGGCTGAGTCACATGAGCATCTGTTGTGTACATGGTGGGTGGTGTTCCCACATGTGATGGTAGTATCCACGTCAATGATCTGACACATCTTGCAGGGGTTGCCGTGGCAGAGTTGTGTGGTCTTGTGGTCGATGATGTCCTGAAGGCTGGGTAGATTGCTGCAAACAATGGTCTGTTCAAGGTTTGGCAGTTGTTTGAAGGCGAGAAGTGGATATGTAAGGAAGACCATGGTGAGGTGCTCATCGTCATCGATGACATGCTGAAATGCCCTGGTTTTATACCCCCAACAATGTTCCCCATCATTGGTCCAATGTTGTTGATTGGGTTTTAGTATCCTGGGCATAATTTAAACTAATTGGTTAATTTGAATTACTGTCAAACAGCAACCAAAACTCAGGTATCCCTTTAGCAGCTAATTGTTACATGTATCTATTCGGGCAGCTGAGCCTGCAGTTTAAGTTTACTTCAAGATTCAGAAAACACTTTCTATTTTAAAGTGAACATACATGCTTTCAACTTTGTAACAGTGACTTTACATCAGAACTAACCCAGTTGAATTGTAGTTAGTTGTATTAACTTTCTGTTGGATTCTTCAATTCCAATGATACTGGAGATAACATAAATATTGCCACGGTAAAAACAATGACTGCAGATGCTGGAAACCAGATTCTAGATTAGAGTGGTGCTGGAAAAGCACAGCAGTTCAGGCAGCAACCGAGGAGCAGGAAAATCGATGTTTCGGGCAAAAGCCCTTCATCAGGAATAGAGGCAGAGTGCTTGTAGGGTCTCTCCACCCTGCAAGCACTCTGCCTCTATTCCTGATGAAGGGCTTTTGCCCGAAATGTCAACTTTCCTGCTCCTCGGATGCTGCCTGAACGGCTGTGCTTTTCCAGCATCACTCTAATCATAAATAGTGCTGCATCAGGTAAAACATTGTGTTGGTGGAAAACTCATTATTACCAGTACAAATCACACTGAATGACTGTCTCCACTATCCTGACTTGAGCTTAAGTTCACCAGTCACACTGCTTCTGAACTTAATTCATGAAGAATGATTTTTTCAATGGTAGTTTTTTAGTTTGTCAAATAACTCTTTTTCTATATGTGCTTGATACAGAAATTGATGCTGACTTTTCATTAGGAAACATGCATCCATTCCTTAAACTGTTGATTCAGCTTTAAGTAGTGTAAATTCTCTGGCTGATCAATGCTGGCTCTGACAATCAACAATCCGAGAGAATTAAACAATGCAATGTAGACCTGAATGTGCCTAAGGTAAGTGTATATTCCAAGTGTTGCACACAGTATTACACAGTTATTCATTTGGATATGATGTGGCATATACCAAAAGCCATGCATCATGAAATATTTGGAAGAATTACTATTCATTCTAACACGGTGTGACTTTATGTTGATATCAAAATACGTAAAAACAGTTCTGGTTCATATCATGATATGGTAAACTTCAGCTTTATATATCCTATTGTTTAAATTTATTTAAACTATGAGGGAATATAGAAAAATTGAGTCAATGATAAACAATCAGCAAGCATCACTAATATGTGCTTTCACAAAGGATTCTGTTCTCAACATTCTCTACATTTAGCTGTTGTGTCTGTGAATTGTCACTTCTTTTAGATGGTGGTTAGTTACGTCAAGATGGAATATTGCAGTTGATCATTAGTATTTGGAAGCAAGCACCTATGGTATGGATATGGATAGTTTTTACATTATTTTAGTACAGAACAAAGAGAGAATGATGTTTGTGTCTACGAAGTTTAATTTGTATTTTGGCATATGATTGAGACAAAAGCTATAATTCAGCAAGGCAACTCTGGGAAGCAATTAATACTTAAGAATGAACCTTCTGCAATATTAAAAAAGGACATTAAATGGTCACAGTCCTGTCATTATATGTTGATAGCCTAAGGGTAATTATAAACCAAACAAAGTCAAACCCAGCAAAAATAAGAGAGTAAAACCATACTTTTAAAATATCATAAGGGACAAATACAAAATAAAACTCAGTAGGACCTTTAACTGCCCTGAAGGTGAGAAGGTAGCACAGACAGCTTTGAATATCCAATCACTGAACATTGCAGGGTACTCTTTTCACAATGTTTCAAGATGAAGGGCAATGTACACAGATCCGTATGTGGTCTTAAAAATGAAAATAAATTAAATGCCAGACTTAGTTCAGCTCTTCAGTTATGTTTGACGAACCAGCATTCCACAAGCTCCTCGCACTTATGCATTTTCCAGTACAACTATATTTTCCACTATGTGACAGGACCAGAGTGAAAGCTATCATCATGATGCAATCAAATCAACAGCCTGTATAATGGTGGAGAATTATTCTTTGGTTTGTACCTTTCACCTCTTAGTCATAACACAGATTCTGGGTTCAAATTCTACTCCAGTACTTGAGCACAACAATCGCGGTGGACACTCCAGTGTAACTAATGATGGAGTTCCAGTTTTCAAATGTGATATTAAACTAAGGCCCATCCATCTGCTGTAAACATCCCATAGCAACACTCTGAAGAGCATCATGGGAGTTATCCCACTGATCCTCCAGTCAACATCATAAAAACTAATTGGCTATTATCATTTATTGTTTGTGGGAGTTTATGGTGTGTCTGCAGGATTTCTTAAATTTTGACATACCTGATCAGTCATGAAAAATCCTATATTAATGCATGTCTTTACTGAATAGGTCCATCAATAAACCCTAATACCATCTTTACTTTGCCTTTGACTTCTCTGCATTGATTGTGTGTAGTTTCTTGGTCATGAACTTGGAGTGCCTTGTGTATGACAATTACTTTTTCTCAAGCAGTTTCTATATTGTTACTTGTATGACAGGGTTCTTCTGTGTTAATACATAGCTTGTATTACACCACATTGATTTGTTTAATTGTCATTTGCCATTGTTTAATCTTAGCAATGGAACCATTTTTTTTGAAAATGTCTATGCTCCTCCATAGTCTTTTTAATCATTAAACAAATCTGTTGTTGTTGTTAGAAAACCTAAGGATCATCCTCACGACACTACTGTCCAGGCCTTTAATAAATGTAGCAACATTGAGTTCAACAGGTATTAGAACGATTCCCAACCAATGACTGCAACTTTCTAACTGTGTGACAGGAGCCAATTCTGAATCTAACAAACTAATTTCCCACCACAGTGAAAAACGTTATTCCTGCAGCAAAGTCGATCGTCAACTTATTGGACCACACCCTTTAACCAGAAGAGATTGAAGTTCTTAGCAGGGGTCTTAATTTCTGCCCACAACCAAAATGGACCCCATGAGTCTTGCAGCAGACACAGAGGAATTCATCACACAAATGAGACTCTGGAAATTCTTTCAAGATGCTAGCAGTGATCCCAATGAGCCCACTGAGGAACCGGAACGGTCATCACAGGGATCTGTAGAGGGGCGGCCGAAGAAGGAGACAACTTGGACCCCACTGGAGGGCCGCTGCCCTGGGCTTGACATGTATGCTCAAACCATCAGGAAATATATAAATGCTAGATTCATCAGCCATACCCACAAGGTGGAGCAAAACATCACCCGATCACAATGCAACGCCATCCATGCTCTCAAAACCAATCACAATGTTGTCATCAAACCAGTAGATAAAGGAGGAGCCATCGTCATTCAAAATAGAACAGCTTACTGCAAGGAAGTGTACTGACAACTGAACAACCAGGAACACTACAGGCAACTACCGGCCCAACCAACCAAAGAGCACACCTGTGACCTCAACACTTTGATCAGGACTTTGGATCCAATCCTTCAGAGTTCCCTATGCGCCCTCATCCCACATTCTTCTAGTGTAGGTGACTTCTACTGCCTTCTGAAAATACACACAGCCAACACACTAGGACGTCCCATCGTATCAGGTATTGGGACCCTGTGAGAGAACCTCTCTGGCTATGTCAAAGGCATCTTGAAACCCATTGTACAGGGGACTTCCAGCTTCTGTCACAACACTATAGATTTCTTACAGAAATTCAGCATCCACGGACCAGTCAAACCGGAAACATTCCTCATCAGAATGCCTGTTTCAGCACTCTACACCAGCATCCCCGACAATGACGGCATTGTGGCAACAGCCTCAGTACTCAACAACTGCCAATCTCCAAACACCGACCTACAACTCATCTGCTTTACCCTCGACCACATTTTCACCTTTGACAACCAGTTGAACAAATACACGATACAGCCATAGGGACCAAATTTGCACCCCAATATGCCAATATTCATGCACAGGTTCAAACAAGACTTCTTCTCTATGCAGAACCTCCAACCAACCCTATACACCAGGTACATTGATGACATTTTCTTCCTCTGGACCCACGGTGAAGAGTCACTGAAAGAACTACACAGTGATATCAACAAGTTTCATCCCACCATCAAACTCACCATGGAATACGCTCTACTATCTGTCTCATTCTTGGATGCATGCATCTCCGTCCAAGATGGGGACCTCTCAGCATCGCACTCTACCGCAAACCACGGATAACCTCATGACATTGCACTTCTCCAGCTTCCACCCAAAACATATTAAAACAACCATCCCCTATGGATAAGGCCTACACATACACAGGATCTGTTCAGATGAGGAGGAACATGACGGGCACTTGGAAGTACTCAGGGATACCCTCATAAGAATGGGTATGATGCTCAACTCATCAACTGCCAGTTCCAACACGCCACAGCAAGGAACTGTAATGACCTTCTCAGGAGACCGACACTTGCTGCAATGAACCGGGTACCCTTCATTGTCCAGTACTTCCCAGGAGCTGAAAAGCTGCGCCATGTTCTTCACAATCTACAACACTTTATCAATGAGGATGTGCATCTCATCAAGACCTTCCCCACGTCTCCACTTCACGCCTTTAAACAACCACCAAACCTCAAACAAATCATTGTTCGCAGCAAACTGCACAGCTTTTAGGACAACACCATACAACCTTGTCACGGTAGACGCTGCAAGACGTGTCAGAGTGTCAAAACGGATACCACTATTACACGTGGGGACACCTCCCACCATATACGTGGCAGGTACTCGTGACTCGCCAATGGTGTCCATCTCATATGCTGCAGGCAAGAATGCCCTGAGGCATGGTACAAGCAGAGGCTACGACAACGGATGAATGTATACTGCACAACAATCTACATACATGAGTGTTCCCTCCCAGTCAGAGAACACTTCAGTGGTCTGGATCATTTGACCTTGGACCTTTGGGTGACCATCCTCCAAAGCGAACTTCGGCAAGATCCAAGATTTGGCAGGAGGTGTTACTGTGTCATCTCAGAGAGAGTAGAGCATCTGGTGTCCTGTCCACAAACAGGCTACTAACGATATATGGGTACTGCCTCTGCAGTGCACCACAACAGGGAGACGGAGCAGAGGCTGCAGCGTGGCGAGATTTAACCATGTCTTTTGCTGATTTGAAGCTGGACACTTTTGGCCTGGCAAGCTAGCCAATGCTTCCTGTGCATCAGTGTAAGTGTCCTCAACGCAACAACACAAAATGGCAGAGCAGAGGCTGATAGGCAAGTTTGGTACCCATGGGGATTGCCTCAACCAGGACCTTGGGTTCATGTAACACTACAGATGACCCACTGCACCACACACACACACACTCCTACAGACCCATACACTCACGCAGACCCTCTCTCATACCAAGCTCTCTCTCATATACTCACACATACACTCCCATACAGACTCTCTCACAGACCTATATCCCTTTACACTCTATCACTCACACACTCATCTCCCCTCCCCCCACCGCCTCCACACACACACACACACCCATATACTTTTGTGGGGTGAATTTGCACTTGCAGAATTACATTTTGTTTTACATCAAAAACTGCATGTAAGATTCTGTAAATCCCTTTTGTAGATCAGAATCAGTTTGAACACTGGGGCACAGACAGCCTCACACAGGGATCTCACACCTTCAATGCATTATCTGAGTCAATATGGCACCTATTATTAAAGTTCACCTGAGAATGTAACTTTAAGAAAGTTCTGGAATTTACATATGAAAGAACCGAAACCAACATGCCCATTCGAAAAGGTGAGAGACTTTACAAACAATCCAGGTCTTTTTCAATATCTCATTCCAGTTATATCATACCATAAACTTTTACTATAAATTCTGTGTTCTATAATCTTATACTCTACAGCCACCTGATGGAGCAGAACTCCGAAAGCTAGTGCTTCCAAATAAACCTGTTGGACTACTCTTCAGAGAGCTGATGTGGACTTGTTGGGCCAAATGGCTTGTTTCCACACTTTAGGGATTCTATTAAACTTCTGTGAAGATGTCTACTGCTATAGCTGTACAAGCAAATGATCAATATTATTTTACGCAGTGAGTAGCACCACAGAATGAGTATAATTAAGAGTTAAATTTTCCATGTATTTACGATACTTAACATAAACACAGTGACACACAGTCATTAGTATTCTGATTCTCTTTTGAAGGAGGACACTTACACTGATACACAGGAAGCATTGGCTAGTTTGCCAGGCCAAAAGTGTCCAGCTCCAAATCAGCAAAAGACATGGTTAAATCTCGCCACGCTGCAGCCTCTGCTCCGTCTCCCTGTTGTGGTGCACTGCAGAGGCAGTACCCATATATCGTTAGTAGCCTGTTTGTGGACAGGACACTAGATGCTCTACTCTCTCTGAGATGACGCAGTAACACCTCCTGCCAAATCTTGGATCTTGCCGAAACACTCTAGGACAGTTTCCAGTCAGTGGTGTACTGCAAGGATCTGTTTGTCATTTTTATAAATGACCTAGATGAGGACGTAGAAGGATGGATTAGTAAATTTGCGATGACACTAAGGTAGGTGGAGTTGTGGATAGTGGCGAAGGATGTTGTAGGTTACAGAGGGACATAGATGAGCTGCAGAGCTGGGCTGAGAGGTGGCAAATGGAGTTTAATGCGGAAAAGTGTAAGGTGATTCACTTTGGAAGGAGTAACAGGAATACAGAGTACTAGGCTAATGGTAAAATTCTTGGTTGTGTCCATGTACATAGATCCCTGAAAGTTGCCACCCAGGTTGATAGGGTTGTTAAAAATGCATATGGTGTTAGCTTTCGTTGGTAGCGGGATTGAGTTTTGAAGCCAGGAGGTCATGCTGCAGCTGTACAAAACTCTGGTGTGGTCATAATTGGAGTATTGTGTACAGTTCTAGTCACTGCATTATAGGAAGGAAGTGGGAGCTTTGGAGAGGCTTCAGAGGAGATTTACCAGGATGTTGCCTCGTATGGAGTGAAGGTCTTATGAGGAAAGGCTGAGGGACTTGAGGCTATTTTCAATTGAGAGAAGAAGGTTGAAAGGAGAGTTAATTGAGGCATATATGATAATCAGAGGATTAGATAGGATGGACCATGAGAGTCTTTTTCCTTGGATGGTGATGGCTAACACGAGGGGGCATAGCTTTAAACTGAGGGGTGATAGATATAGGATAGATGTCAGAGGTAGTTTCTTTACTCAGAGTAGTAGATTAGATTTTTAGATTAGATTACATTACAGTGTGGAAACAGGCCCTTCGGCCCAACAAGTCCACACCGACCCGCCGAAGCGCAACCCACGCATACCCCTACATTTACCCCTTACCTAACACTATGGGCAATTTAGTTTAGCCAATTCACCTGACCTGCACATCTTTGGACTGTTGGAGGAAACCCACGCAGACACGAGGAGAACGTGCAAACTCCACACAGTCAGTCGCCTGAGGCGGGAACACACTGACTACAACAGTAGTAGACTTGCTAATGTGTTGGCATTTAAATGGTCATTGGATAAACATATGGATAAAAATAGTATAGGCTTCAGTTTGGTTCCGCAGGTCAGCGCAACATTGAGGGCTGAAGGGCCTGTATTGTACTGTAATGTTCTATGACACTTCCAAACACTTTGCAATCGAAGTTCTTCAATTTCACCAACCTGAAAGCTCTGTGACTGGTCTTTTAACGAACATTAGTGCAGATAAAATCTTGCAACCTGACCTTTGTGAATGACTTGTGAATTGAATGGACCTGCACAGTTTAAATTGATAACTGTTGTCATATTAGCCAGTAGCACTGTGAGACATTAGGACAGTACTAAGTGCTCACTGTTTTCGTGGATGCTTATGCGAACACCCTCTCAAGGTAATTTTGCACACAGGCTGTACTGAGGTGGGTAGCAGCTCAGCACATACTCTGATTAGAGCTCTCAGTATCTTCAATAGGAATCACCTCTCAACACCGGAAGTACCCACACTTTAGGATATGTATAAATTGACAAGAAAATGCATTTACGTCGCAGTCAACAATGTCAACATGAGCAATGAATGAAGACAAAACTCTTGGGTAGCGAGGGTCCAGAAATGCCACGCAGTAGTCAATGAGGAATCTGGTGTCAGTTGGAGAACAACATTGGCTAAGGATACCTCTCAGCTTTAGAAGGCAGGACAAAGTATAGCAGCATTGAGCTACAAGAGGGAGACATGTACACGTGCAACCAGCTTTCAAAATTCAGGTGGTAACACCCGGCTCCATATCTCTATTATGTCAGAGGTGCGATATAAATGCAACTTCCCATTTTCAAGTTCTCAAATCTGCAAAGTGAAGTAACAAAAGAGTAAAAACCGGCATAAGTCTGAAAAGAATGCTTTAATAAGCATTTTGGAGGAACCCTTCTAGGTCATTCATTCACTGCCGAAAGCCTACATTAAATTATCATCTACTTTGTTAAATAAATAAGGAAATAGTCTTGCATGAAGTATTGCTGTAAAGTAACAAGTAGGGATGATCCGGATCGTGACTTACTGCAAGCAACTTTGCTTTAATACAAAATGGGATCAATGATACAATTATCTTCCACTCAAGCAAAAAAAAATTCACATTGACATCAACACACTTCATACTTATATATATTAATTATAATTAGTATAAATGACTTGTTGTGGGGAGGGCATGGGGTTTTTAACAATGGCAGTTTGATCTCAGCAATATGAAATGGCACAAAAATGCTGCAGGAATTTCTTTTAAGTGTATTAACAGCCAGTCTAAGTGTGTTAATTAAACATTTGTGAGTAAGTTCAAGTTTGCTACATTAAGGTAGTGCTGATCAATTTTTTACATCCCTTTGTTAATTACCTGGGACACAGACATTTGCTTTGTGGTTAATTAAGGAAAATCAGCTCTGAACAAAAATAAAGATTATTTCACAAAATCCAGCATTGCCTCATTGAATTGTGTATGAGGTAATCAGAGCTGTTAGCAAATTATGGAGTCATCTGCCTGCTTACTGACATAACACGTTCCTGGGATTTTATATTTTTTAACAGTACATTCAGAAACAGCTTTTTGAGATAGTTACCTAATTCCATATTATCATGTAAAAATATTAGTTTAACTTACATCTTTCTTAAAAGCTCTTTTTAATTTTCCCTCCAGAGGATATGGTGTCAACAAAAAAAATGAACAAAATAATTATTCACATAAAATAACATACCTCACAAGACAAAAACACAAATAAGGCCATTCTGCAGCATTAAAAGTCCACCTCTTGCAATATTTCACAACAGATTCTACAGAATATTTTACATCCCAAGGACTGCACTATCAAATGATTTCAGAGAACTTCTGTTGGGTTGATCACACTATCTTTTGGAGGCTGCACTCAGTTTGCTAGCTGCTGGGGACCTCCGTGACGGTGTTGGGATTTTCGAAGGTTTGGCGGAAGATGGCCGAGATCCTGCTCGTGACCCTGATCTGCTAGTGTCAGGCACTGTTTCTGAAACATCTGAGCATACAGACTGGATATCCGAAATGTCAAAATCAGAAGCGTCACTCCCACGACGACTACTGGCTCGGCTGCCGGTCTTGCTTCCAGCTCGGCTTGTAGGCCGGCTTGGAACTTTCCTTGAATCTCGGGCTGGATAGTGGTACATAAAAACAAGATATGTCAGGCACAGACATGCAGCTCATCAAATACAACCTGTTCTATCCACTATCTAAATGATCTTGTACTTGATTTGCTGACACTTCTGATCACCAAAACAGTTCACACAAAAGGTACAAATTGGCGACAAAAGATAAATACTCAGATTTTGAGATTCATTGAGGAAATTAAAATGGGGGGGTTTATTTTCCGATTTGGTATTTTATAGGTGCACATATCAGAATGCTGTGCAATCAGAGCTGTCAATTTCCTGACAAATCGTTCAGTTCTGCCAGGAAGGTTGAGGGTGAGTACCCACCTCTTCCCATCACAGTGCTTCCATTGGAAGGTGTCAGCTATTGCTAGGGGTTGGTACAACATGCACCAGTCACCCTTCGTAAAGTGCCCAAATGGCTATTGTTTGTTGTGCAGATGGAAAAGGGGATTCAAAATCCTACGTGACAACCTAGAATAGCACAATCCTTTTTCCATCCATACATATTTTTCAACAGATGTCACAAGCAATGATCAAAATTGAATTCTTAGATTGATATCTTACTTATCTTCATCCCTCAAACGCACCTCAACAGCCTCCTTTCTCGTTCAGCCTAGTCATGCTCATTTTTTTTTTACAATACTGTGAGCACCACATAGAGATCAAATAACTCAGAGTTCAAACCTGACACTATCCAACTTTAGATTCAGCCTCTATGAAAGTGAGATTTTCCCATTTAAGCTGGGACAGAGAGGTTTAATGTTTTAGCAATGCTAGTCATTAGAACAGTGCTTGTACCATTCTAATCATTCTACAGTGGATTTAGCTAGCAGTGCATGGCAAAACAATTTCTTCAAATGCCTTGCAAGTTGTAAGTGAATGACTGCTGTAAGACTAATTGCTGAACAGTTCAAATTGTCCAGCAATTTATGTCTGCTTTGGAACAGATTGCTGAGTTGTTTATACACTAACAAGGATGTGCATACAAAAATAAGTTATTTTCCCAGATAAAGAACATAAATGCACATGGGATTGAGGATAACTTGGTTAGTTGAATGCAATTGGCTGAGTGGCAGGGGACAGAAGATGGTGATAAACGGCTTGAAGGCCGCTGTCCAAGTGGATCAGTGCCGGGTCCCTTATTGTTTATGAGATATATAAATGAATGTGAACGACAATGTGGGGCTGATGATAAGTAAGTTTGCAGGTGACACAAAGATTGGCTGGCTAGTTGACAGTGAGGAAGAAGGTCTTAGGTTACAGGAGAATATAGATGGATTGGTCAGATGGGCAGTGCAGTGGCAGATGGAATTTTAACCTTGATAAGTGTGAGGTGATGCCCTCTGGAAGTAACAACAAGACAAGGGAGTATTTAATGAATGACAGTACACTGTGAAGCTCAGAAGAACAGAGAGATTTTGGAGTGTTTATCCACAGCTCCTTGAAGGTTCCACAGCAGCATAATTGGGTAGTTAAAGTGGCATAAGGGACATCGTTGAAGCATAGGTTATAAAAGCACGAAGGTCATGTTGTAGCTGTGCAGACCTTTGATGAGGTCACAGCTGGAGTACTGTGTGCGGTTCTGGGCACTGTGACTGTACGAGAGAGTGTAGTGGAGGTTCGCCAGGATGTTGCCAGGGATGGAGCATTTCAGCTATGAAGAGAGGCTGGATATAACTCAGGTGTTTTCTTTGGAGCAGAAAAGGTTGAAGGGGAATCGGATAGAGATACAGAAGATTATGAGGGATATGTACAGAGATAGAAAGCAGTTGTTCCCATTCATTGAAGGTCAATATAATAGGGGACACACCTTTACAGTAAAAAGCAGGAGGTTTAGAGGGGATTTGAGGAAAAGTTTTTCACCCAGAGAGTGGTGAGGGTCTGGTATGCACTGCCTGGGATGATAGTAAAGGCAAGTAATGTCACAATCTTTAAAAAGTACTTGGATGAGCACTTGTGGTGTCATAATGTTGAAGGCTATGGGTCTCATGCTGGAAAATGAGTCCAGTGTAGTTTTTTGGCTATATTGACTTGATGGGCTGAAGGGCCTCTTTTGAACTGTATGCTCCTAGGATTCATATCATCCTTGGCAGTGAAGATATCAGGTGTGATATCTTTCTACAGCATTTATTTTCCTGAGAAGTTTCCACATCTACTCTATGAATATAGAAAATGGCAAGATTATAATCCCATGACTTTCACAAGTTTTTTGGGGGGGGGGGGAAGGCTATTCTCAGATAAAAGGATGGGTAGGAAGTAGGAGGCTTTCACAATGAGACAACGAGAGTTCAGAGACAGTATGTTTATGTTAGTGTGAAGGACAAGGCTGATAGGTTTAGGGAATGCTGGATGACTAGAGAAATTGAGTTTCTGGTCAAGAAAGAGGAAGCATTTATCAGGTATCAATAACTGGGATCGATTGAATTCCTAGAAGAGTATAAGGGCAGTAGGAATATACTTAAGAAGAAAATCAGGAGGGCAAAAAAGAGACATGAGATAGCTTTGGTAAGTAATATTAAGGAGAATCCAAAGAGATTCTATAAATATATTAAGAGTAAAACAGTAACTAGGGTGAGAATTCAGCCCCTTAAAGATCAACAAGGCCATCAATGTGTGGAACCACAGGAGATGGGTTAGAAACTAAATGCGTATTTTGTATCAGTATTTACTATAGAAAAGGACATGAAAGCTCGAGAACCTGGGGAAATAAATAATGATATCTTGAAAAATGCGCATTTTCCAGAAAAGAAGGAGGTCTTAAAACAAAAAAAGGTAGATAAATCCCTGGGACCTGATCAGGTGTTTCCCATACTTTGTGGTAAGCTAGGGAAGAGATTGCTGGGACTTTTGCTGAGATATTTGTATCATCGATGGCCCCAGATGAGGTGCTGGAAGACTGAAGGTTAATGTGGTACCACTATTTAAGAAAGATGGGAAGGAAAAGCCAGGGAACTATAGACCAGTGAGCCTAACATTGGTGGTGGGCAAGTTGTTGGAGGGGATTTGAAGAGACAGGATTTACATATACTTGGAAAGGCAAGGACTGATTAAGCATAGCCAAGATGGTTTTGTGCATGGGAAATTGTGTGCCATTAACTTGGATTGAGTTTTTTGAAGAGGCGACAAAGAAGGTTGATGATAGAAGAGTGATTGATGTTGTGTATATGGACTTCAGCGAGGTGTTCTACCACATGGTAGACTGGTTACTAACATGGGATCCAGAGGAAGCTAGCCAATTGAATACAAAGTTGACTTGAAAGTAAGAGACAGAGGGTGGTGGTGGAGGAATTCTTTTCAGGCTGGGGGCATGTCATCAGTGCTGTGTCAGAAGAACCAGTGCTGGATCCACTGCTTTTCGTCATATATAAATGATTTGTGTGTGAATATAGGAGGTATGGTTAGTAAGTTTGCAGATAACACCAAAACAGATGGTGTGATTGTGGGCAGTAAAGATGATCTCTGAGTACAATGGGACATTGATTAAATGTGCCAATGGATCGAGGAGTGGCATTTGGGGTTTCATTTTGATAAGTGTGAGGTGTTGCATTTTGGTAAGGCAAACCAGGGCAGGTATACAGTAAATGGTGATCAGTGAGACCACTTTTGGAATATGGTGCACAATTCTGGTTGCCCAGTTGTAGGTAGGATGTTGTTGAACTTGACAGGATGCAGCAAAGAATTACAAGGATGTTGCCAGGATTAGAGGGCTTGAGTTAGAGGGACAGGCTGAATAGGCTGGGGCTTTGTTTTCCTGGACTGTTGGAGACTAAGGGGGTGACCTTATAGAGATTTAAAAAATCATGAGGGGCATGAATCATAAAGACTTACCCGGTATTTGTGACCTCCCTCTAGAAGGAGGAGTTGATGTTACATTGCTTTCATCTCCAGAGTGGAAACTTTTTCCAGACAAATATCCAGGCGGTCGCAGTTTGCTTCCCTGAATAGGGGCTACCTAAATTAGGTTGTACAGAGAAATAAATGAATATTTTTCTACTGGGGTGCAAATATCTTTGAGATGTAGCAGATATGTGAATTGTCACTTGAAATATTGACCTCATTCCCACAAAGTATTCCTAAGTATGTCAGAACTTTGTTGTTCTCTTATCAAATTTGGCCAGCGATGTACTTTAAAGAATTATATACACATCAGTTAAGCATGACACCAATTGGCTCTGTCCAATACAGTATATGAATATGATTAATTTCCTTTCTAATTTAATGCATATTGAATGTTAGGATGATTTGTACGGGACCGAAAGAATGTAATATCTATCTGCTGCTTCAAAGGACTAACCTTTTGAATTGGTTAATTAACACAGTAAATAAATTAACTCTGGAGACAAAAGGTCATTCGTGAAGAATGTAGCACTTATCCTAATGTCAGTGACATTCTGCTATAAAGGGTTGGGGGGAATGCTGGCACAGAAAACACTTCTGTCTATTTGGCATACATACTTGAGGCATGCATAAAAACCTTGATTGAAGATTCATTATCCATCCAGACCAGAGAAGAAGTTATTAGTAGGATGTATCTTCATTCAAAGAATGATAGTGCACAATGCATTTTTTCCATGTATTATATTACCTTCCAACATTCAAAAGATCTCCCCAATATAATTCTACATCTTGTTTTAAAATACCTGAAGTAAACCACTAGAAAAAAAATTCACACAGCTAAATTTGGAATGCCACATCTTTAGTTAAAATTGATTATTTGACTTTGGAGTAAATGAAACAGCTTATGTGCAATATGAGGTGACCACTAGGGGGCAGTCTTACTGCAGAAGGAGGAAGGGTGGACAGGATTTTATCCAAACACCTCTTGAAAGGATGGTGCAAAGCATTTTTATAATGCCATCATTCTCTGTAAATGTGTTGTTCCAATTATTCATTGTACGATATAAATGTCAATCTGGTGGAAAACATTTTAAACCTCTTTTTTTTATTTCAACACACTATTCACCGGCCTTGATACAGAATACACACATCTGACAGCAGGTTGCTCCTGTGGCAATTTAACCTGTCATGGTTGTTATAAACTCAAAGACAGACCAAAGAGGCCAAATTACATGTTAAGATCACTGCAGAAGGTCTGCAGACACAATTAGAAGATCAGACATTAATTCATGGTAACTATACTTGTGCAGACGTTCCTGAAAAGTCAAATTCACAGGATTGTTCTGTCTGCCAGTTATATTTCAATGCAAGTGGTTCTGGAAATCAAATAGAGTATCATCATTGTACTCACTTTTCTTCATTTAATATTGTTACAGTACTACAGTACAACCATAAATATTTAAAGCTGACTTTATGTTCAAAGTTTAAAGTTATTATGGCCCAAGAGGATGCCATTTGGCCCATGTTTGTTAGCTTTCTGCAGAGCAGTTCAGTTACTCCCATTCCCCCAATCTATCTCTGTAGCCCTATGAGCTCATTGCCTTCAGGTGTCCATCCAGTTTTCTTCTTAAAATATTAATCATCTCTTTCTTTCACCATCCTTGTAAGTAGTGAGTCATTACCATTGTCTGCAGAAAATGAATTCTTCCTCACAAACCCTCTGAATCTCTTGACCAAAATCTTAAGTCTGTGTACCCTGCTTCTTTACAATCAGTTAATGGGAATGGTTTTCCTTTGTCTTACTATATCTAAACCTGTCATTATCATATAGGCCTCTATCAAATTTCCCCTCAAGGTTCTTTTGCTCCAAGGAGAACAAGCCCAGCTTATCTGACATAACCTTGTGACTAAAATCCATCATCTCTGGAAACATTCCGGCAAACTTCCTCTCGTGGACTCTCACATCCTTCCTAAAGTGTGATGACCAGAAATGGATGAACTACTCTACTTGGGATCAAATGCAGACCTTTATGAAGCTCACAATTCCAAATGTTGTGATATTTACTCTCTTAATGTGTTCCCTCACCTTCAAAGGTCAATGCAAACGGATCCTCAAGTCTCTCTGGCCATGCACTCTTTACAACTGTGTCATTAAATCTACACTATGCTGCTGTATCCCTTCTGCCAAAATGCATCGCCTCACAATTCCCTGTCCATTGTGCCAGCTTATGTGTGTCCTGTTGCAAGCGATTGATATCACCCTCACGCTTTGCCATTCCTTCAAGTTTGTAGTTATTAGAAAGGTTTGAAATTTTGCTCTGTATTCCAATATTGAAGTAATTTACCAGAAACAGCTGTGGTCCTTGCGCTGATGCTTGGGGAGCATCACTGTCTACTATCCCTCAGTCTGAAAAACAAATGCTCACAACTTACCTCTACCACATGTTTCTATTGATATTTTATCGAAGCACAGTTACAAAGTTACGAAGCGTTCAACCTTGCCCTGGATCCCAGAATAATATCATCCTCTTTGTTTGTAACTGTCCTTCAATGTCTTACGATTCTCTCTCTCTGTCTTATTTTCCTTTTCACATGCTCTCTCAGCTTAATGTATTTGGAGTGGTTTCACAATGAGACATTCATAATGTGCCCAGATGATGGACCAGAAGTCTGGATCACTGACAGTAGGGTGAATCAATGACTGTAACAATGATACTCAAACCCTACCTGAATGTTCAACAGCTTGTAAAATAGTTGACCACTCCACCATATGTCCAATATCCAAGTTGGATGGGATTACTCTCACATGGTTCCATTCTTATCTATCTAATCATCTCTAGTCAGAGAACCACTTGCAACAATTTCTCCTCTTGTTCCTCAACCATTGGTTGCGGTGTCCCAATTTCCAAATGTGCTACTTCGACTTCCTTAATAATTGATTCCAACATTTTTCTAACAATCATTGTTAGGCTAAGTCAGCCTATTGTTACCCACTTTATGCTTCCTTCCTTTTGGAATAGGGGTGTCACATAGGGAGCTTTCCATTTCTCCTGTAATTCTCTAGAATCCAAGGATTTTTGGAAAATTACAACAAATGATACAAAATATGACAATTACAATGACACAAAAATAGGTGCAAAGGCAAAGTGCGAAGGGGATATGAAAAATGATAAACAGAAGGTTAAGCAAATGGACAAAAAGTTGGCAAATGGAGTACATTATGGGAAAATATGAAGTTTTCCTTTTGGAAGGGAGAACAGAAGTATTACTTAAATGGAGAACAGTTACAGTAAGCTGCAACGCAAAGGGCCTTGGGATACTTGTCCGCGAAACACAGAAAGCTAGCTCACAAATGGAGCAGGTAATCAGAAGGGCTAATGAAATGTTGGCCCTTGTTTTAATTAGATTGGACTGTAAGAGTAGGGAAGTCTTACTGTAATTGAACAAGTTGCTAATGAGACCACATCTGGAGTCCTGTGAACTGCTTTGATCCCTTTATTTAATGAAAGATAGCTTCATTGCAAGCAGTTCAGAGAAGGTTCACTAAGATAATTCTTGAAGGGATTGTCTTATGAGCAAAGGCTAAACAAGTTGGGACTCTATTCAATGGAGTTTAGAAGAATGAGAGGTGATCTCATTGAAACATACAGGATTCTTCAGGGGTTTGACAGTGTAAATATTTCTCCTCATAGGAGAGTCTAGAACCAAGGGCATAGTCTCAGAACAAAGACAGAGGTGAGGGGGAATTTCTTCTCTCAGAGGTTTGAGGGTCTTTAGAACTCGATGCTATAGACAGCTGGGAGGCCAGAGTTTTTGTATACATTTAAGGCTGTGGTATTGTAGGTGTTGGTGGTGATTCCCTCGAATTCCAGGAGCAGCAATTACTGTTTTATATGCTGTTGCATTGTTTTGGAACTTTGGAAAAACAAAAGTCAAAACAACAGCAGTTTTAAAAGGGAGAAGAGCAGACAAAGGAAGCACATGGTGAGGACGGTGCAGGGGGGAGAGAGAGAGAGAAAGAGAAAACCTGCGCAGTTCTTTGCTGTTTGTCTTTGCTGTTTGAATTCATGTATCGCTGGACCTTGGAGTGCATCTGGGAAAATTAACAAACAGTGAATTTCACAACTAATCTTGGAGGAACTGTTGGGCGAAGTTCAAGAGAAAGGCTGTATTAGTGAGTACAGTGGGTTCTTTCTTGATTATATGATTTTGGAGATAAATCTCTTGATTAAACTTAAAATATAAGCCTCTTGATTAAACTTAAAATACAAGCCATAGCTATTAATTTAACCTGGGGCAGTGTTTGTAGAGGAATAAAATGGGGCTATTTTCTGGGTCTGTAGATTGTGAAGGAGCAAAAATGGCCTTTGCAGTGATATGTACTTCTTGTCAGATGTGGGAGTTTAAAGAGAGTTTAAGGGTTACTGCGGATTATATCTGCCATAAATTCTGTTGGATGCGAATCTTATCGGATCGAGTGGATCGGTTGGAGAGACAGATAGAAGCGATGAGGAATTTGCAACAGCAACAGTATGTGATGGATGGCAGTTATAGGAAGGGGGGGAAGTCTCAGATACAGTCACATAGATGGGTTAACTCCAGGAAGGGTAAGAGAGGTAGGCACCTAGGGCAGGAGTCTTTTGTGGATATACCCATTTCAAACAGGTATGCTGTTTTGGAAAATGTAGGGGGTGATGGATTCTCAGGGGAACGGAGCACGAACAGCCAAGTTTCTGGTATTGAGACTGGCTCTAATGCAACGAGGGGTATGTCAGCTTCCAAGAGATCAATTGAGTTAGGGGATTCTGTAGTCCAAGGTACAGACAGACATTTCTATGGCCAGCAGAGAAAAAGTAGAATGATGTGTTGTTTCCCTGGTGCCAGGATCAAGGATGTCTCAGAGAGGGTGCAGAATGTTCTCAGGGGGGAGAGGGGCCAGCAGGAGGTCATTGTCCACATTGGAACCAAAGACATAGGAAGGGAAGATGGTTGAGATTCTGAAGGGAGATTACAGAGAGTTAGGCAGAAATTTAACAAGGAGGTTCTCAAGGGTAGTAATATCTGGATTACTCCCAGTGCTACGAGCTAGTGAGGACAGGAATAGGAGGATAGAGCAGATGAATGCATGGCTGAGGAGCTGGTGTATGGGAGAAGGATTCACATTTTTGGGTCATTGGAATCTCTTTTGGGGTAGAAGTGACCAGTACAAGAAGGACGGATTGCACCTAAATTGGAAGGGGACTAATATACTGGCAGGGAAATTTGCTAGAACTGCTTGGGAGGATTTAAACTAGTAAGGTAAGGTGCAGCTGAGAACAGAAGTGAGTCAAACAGTGGGGGCAGGCAGGGAAAAGGTAGGACAATAAACTGTATTTATTTCAATGCAAGGGGCCTAACAGGGAAGGCAGATGAATTCAGGGCATGGTTAGGAACATGGGACTGGGATATCATAGCAATTACAGAAACATGGCTCAGGGATGGGCAGGACTGGCAGCTTAATGTTCCAGGATACAAATGCTACAGGAAGGATAGAAAGGGAGGCAAGAGAGGAGGGGGAGTGACATTTTTGATAAGGGATAGGATTACAGCTGTGCTGAGGGAGGATATTCCCGGAAATACATCCAGGGAAGTTATTTGGGTGGAACTGAGAAATAAGAAAGGGATGATCACCTTATTGGGACTGTATTACAGACCCCCTAATAGTCAGAGGGAAATTGAGAAACAAACTTGTAAGCTATCTGTAAGAATAATAGGGTGGTTATGGGAGGGGATTTTAACTTTCCAATCATCGACTGGGGCTGCCAGTGTTAAAAGTTTAGATGGAGAGGAATTTCTTAAGTGTGCACAAGACAATTTTCTGATTCAGTATGTGGATGTACCTACTAGAGAAGGTGCAAAACTTGACCTACTCTTGAGAAATAAGGCAGGGCAGGTGACTGAGGTATCAGTGGGGGAGCACTTTGGGGCCAGCGACCATAATTCTATTTGTTTTAAAATAGTGATGGAAAAGGAATGACCAGATCTAAAAGTTGAAGTTCTAAATTGGAGAAAGGCCAATTTTGACGTTATTAGGCAAGAACGTTCGAAAGCTGATTGGAGGCAGGTAAAGGGACGGCTGGAAAATGGGAAGCCTTCAGAAATGAGATAACAAGAATTCAGAGAACGTATATTCCTGTCAGGGTGAAAGGGAAGGCTGGTAGGTATAGAGAATGCTGGATGACTAAAGAAATTGAGGGTTTGGTTCAGAAAAAGAAGGAAGCATATGTAAGGTATAGACAGGATAGATAGAGTGAATCCTTAGAAGAGTATAAAGGAAGTAGGAGTATACTTAAGAGAGAAATCAGAAGGGCAAAACGGGACATGAGAAAGCTTTGGCAAATAGAATTAAGGAGAATCTAAAGGGTTTTAACAAATATATTAAGGACAAAAGGGTAACTAGGGAGAGAATAGGGCCCCTCAAAGACAGGCAACAAGGCAGCCTTTGTGTGGAGCCACAGAAAATGGGGGAGATACTAAATGAATATTTTGCATCAGTATTTACTGTGGAAAAGAATATGGAAGATATAGACTGTAGGGAAATAGATGGTGACATCTTGCAAAATGTCCAGATTACAGAGGAGGAAGTGCTGGATGTCTTGAAACGGTTAAAGGTGGATATATCCCCAGGACCTGATCAAGTATACCCGAGAACTCTGTGGGAAGCGAGAGAAGTGATTGCTGGGCCTCTTGCTGAGATATTTGTATCATCGATAGTCACAGGTGAGGTGCCGGAAGACTGGAGGTTGGCAAACGTGGTGCCACTGTTTAAGAAAGGTGGTAAAGACAAGCCAGGGAACTATAGACCGGTGAGCCTGACCTCAGTGGTGGGCAAGTTGGAGGGAATCTTGAGGGACAGGATGTACATGTATTTGGAAAGGCAAGGACTGATTAGGGATAGTCAACATGGCTTTGTGCGTGGGAAATCATGTCTCACAAACTTGATTGAGTTTTTTGAAGAAGTAACAAAGAAGATTGAGGAGGGCAGAGCAGTAGATGTGATCTATATGGACTTCAGTAAGGCATTCGACAAGGTTCCCCATAGGAGACTGATTAGCAAGGTTAGATCTCATGGAATACAGGGAGAACTAGCCATTTGGATACAGAACTGGCTCAAAGGTAGAAGACAGAGGGTGGTGGCGTAGGGTTGTTTTTCAGACTGGAGGCCTGTGACCAGTGGAGTGCCACAAGGATTGGTGCTGGATCTCTACTTTTTGTCATTTACATAAATGATTTGGATGCGAGCACAAGAGGTACAGTTAGTAAGTTTGCAGATGACACCAAAATTGGAGGTGTAGTGGACAGCGAAGAGGGTTATCTCAGATTACAACAGGATCTGGACCAGATGGGCCAATGGGCTGAGAAGTGGCAGATGGAATTTAATTCAGATAAATGCGAGGTGTTGCATTTTGGGAAAGCAAATCTTAGCAGGACTTATACACTTAATGGTAAGGTCCTGGGGAGTGTTGCTGAACAAAGAGACCTTGGAGTGCAGGTTCAGAACTCCTTGAAAGTGGAGTCGCAGGTAGATAGGATATTGAATAAGATGTTTGGTATGCTTTCCTTTATTAGTCAGAGTATTGAGTACAGGAGTTGGGAGATCATGTTGCGGCTATACAGGACATTGGTTAGGCCACTATTGGAATATTGCATGGCGGCACGGTGGCACAGTGGTTAGCACTGCTGCCTCACAGCGCCAGAGACCCGGGTTCAATTCCCGCCTCAGGCGACTGACTGTGTGGAGTTTGCACATTCTCCCCGTGTCTGCGTGGGTTTCCTCCGGGTGCTCCGGTTTCCTCCCACAGTCCAAAGATGTGCAGGTCAGGTGAATTGGCCGTGCTAAATTGCCTGTAGTGTTAGGTAAGGGGTAAATGTAAGGGTATGGGTGGGTTACGCTTCGGCGGGTCGGTGCGGACTTGTTGGGCCGAAGGGCCTGTTTCCACACTGTAATGTAATGTAATCTAATCTAAATTCTGGTCCCATTCCTATCGGAAAGATGTTGTGAAACTTGAAAGGGTTCAGAAAAGATTTACAAGGATGTTGCCAAGGTTAGAGGATCTGAACTACAGGGAGAGGCTGAACAGGCTGGGTCTGTTTTCCCTGGAGCGTCGGAGGCTGTGGAGGTGACCTTATAGAGGTTATGGTTAGGATAAATAGACAAAGTCTTTTTCCTGGGATCGGGGAGTCCAGAACTAGAGTGCATTGGTTTAGGGTGAGAGGGAAAAGATATAAAGGAGACTTAAGGGGCAACGTTTTCACGCAGAGGGTGGTACGGGTATGGAATGAGCTGCCAGAAGATGTGGTGGAGGCTGGTACAATTGCAACATTTAAAAGGTATTTGGATGGGTATATGAATAGAAAGGGTTTGGAGGGATATGGGCCGGGTGCTGGCAGTTTGAACTCGATTGGGTTGGGATATCTGGTCGGCACCGAAGGGTCTGTTTCCATGCTGTAGATCTCTATGACTCTATAAATATATTCTTTATCAGTACGGGAATCAAGATTATGGGGAAAAGGCAGGCAAGTCGACTTGAGGAATGTTGGATCAGCCAAGATCCTATTGAATGACACAGCAAGCTCGAGGAGATGAACAGCCTGTTCCAATTGCTTATCATATCTCCCAAGGATCTATGTTGTCCTTCCTATTTCTCATTTATACCCTGCCCTTCACTAACAGTGTCATGCTAGTTTTTGCATGTACTCTAACAGCACTCTGCTTCATCACTCCTCATCCTTTGATTGCTCCACTGTCTCAAAATTAACAGACTGCTCATTTGACATTATCCATTCATGGGATGCGGACAGCAGTGCGGGCTCTAACTACTGTTGTCAGGTCGCCAAAGAGGGCACTGCATGTCGTAAAATGAGGAGATGAGGCAGCTGTACTGTCAGACAAGTTCCTGACTTGTCTTGCCTTGGTTATGAAAATTTGGCCTTTGGCCCACTCTCTCCACCTTGATTGCCCATCAATAGATCCAGCAATGTCTCCTGTTCGTGCCAAGGGTGCACTAGTCAAGGAAAATTCCTGACATCCAATCGATATTTGTGCAATTAAAGTCCTCCAATCTCACTATGCTATATTTCCTTACCTCTCTGTAGTTTCCCTGCAGATTTGCTGCTCAATATCTCTCACAATTAGGGTACCTATAGAATATTCCCAACTATTCCCTTCATTCCCTTTTCACTCATCAATTCCAACCGAAAGGATTCTGACCTTGTGTTTAAGGTCATCCTGTAAATTTAACACTACAATGTCTTCATAAAGGAATACTGCCAGCCCACCTCCCATTTTTCCTTCCCCCACTTTTAGAATAGGTTATATCCCAAAATGTTAACCACTCAGCCCTCTCCACTTTTAAGTCATGCTTCTGTTATTGCCAGTATGTCACATGCCAACACTGCATTTTCTGTTTGCATTTTGATAAGGATCCAGAAATTTAATTTTTAGTACATTTCAATTTGACTTTTACTTTATCTCCCCAATAACTAATATTTATAATTCTGTTCTTTATCTTACTGGGGTGCAGTTCCCTTTGTGCTATCAGTCCTCTGGTACCATGCATTCCTTCATGCAATGTACATTTGCAAACTGCAGAAGTAACTGTGGGAAGACAGCTCAACTACCAGCTGCTAAATGACATTAAACAGAACCATAGAATTGCTATGTAGCAGAAGGAGGCCAATACATCAGCATAATTCAGTACACTCAATACTGTAGTGCCACACCCCTACCTTTTACCCATAACCCTGCATCTCATTTCTATTTTTAAAAAATCATCTAAGGCCCTCCCTGAATGCCTCAACTGAACCTGCCTCCACCACACTTCCAGATAGAGTATTCCAACACCCGATCAGTTGTGTGAAAAACTCTCTTTTCACTTTGCATTCTGCGTCTTGTGCAAAATACTAAATCTTTACCCTCTGGTTCTTGATCCTTTCATGAGGGGTAAAACTGCCTATTCTACCCAGACTCCTCATGATTTTGCACAAGGCCTAAAACATTATATGTTTTGTTTTAGAACAGCTCTCTCTACCTGTCACCGTTAATGACTTATGCACATATACACCGATATCTCTCTAATCCAGCACATCCTTTAGCTCTCCATGTTCTTTGTACCAAAATGTATTACCTCACAATTCTCCAGATTGAATCTCATCTGCTATTATCTGCCAACTCTACCAACTTGTCAATGTCTTTTTGAAGTTCTATACTTCTTCCAGAGCTTACAATTCTCCCAAGTTTTCTGTCATCCATTAATTTTGAAATTGTCTCCCGCACATCAAGATCTAGATTATTTGTAAGAATAAAAACAAGGGTCCCAATATTAACTCCTGGGGAATTCCAATATAAACCAGCCTTCAACCCCAAAAAACCATCACTCTCTATTTCCAATCAGTCAG
Source organism: Chiloscyllium plagiosum (assembly GCF_037043375.1). NCBI lineage: Eukaryota > Metazoa > Chordata > Chondrichthyes > Orectolobiformes > Hemiscylliidae > Chiloscyllium > Chiloscyllium plagiosum. Next base: position 46,939,683 of record NW_028270141.1, read on the forward strand.
ATAATTTTGTGTCCTTATTGCTATTATGCCTTTTATTTCATGATCTATCGTGTTGCTCACAATTCAGCATGTGGCACTACATCAAATGCCTTTGAAGGTCCATGTAAACTTCATCAACAGCTTTGCCTTCTCTCTTTATTCTTCAAAAACTCCAGCAAATTAGTTCGATATGTTTTTGCTTAAAAATTCCATACTGACATTTTTGAATTTACCCATATTTTTCTGTGTAACTATTAATTCTATTACAAGTTATTGTTTCTAGATGTTTCTACACCACCAGAGTTAAATTGTCTGGCCTGTAATTGCTGGACTGAGCTTTACAACCTTTTTTGAAGAAGGGTGCAAGGTTTGCCATTGTCCTGTCTTCTAGCATTATCCCTAAATCTAGGCAAGAGCGAAATATTATTGCCAGTGCAATTTCCACTTTCACCTCCTTCAATACTCTTTGAAGCAACTCATCTGGCCCCAGTGCCTTATCAACTGACAGCACATTCAATGTTTTCTCCTGAGCAATTTTGAACTTTTCTTGTGACTGAGATTGCATTAGTCATGATAGCTAGGGAGCAAGTACAGGTGCAAAGTATTCACTTAACAATTCAGCCATGTTCTTGCTTTTATGTGTAAACCCATTTTTGATCTCTGTTTGGTCCTACACTTCGTACTGGTGACGTGCTTACAGAAGACTTTAGGATTTCCCTTTATCTTAGCGACCAGTATTTTTTCATAATCTCTCTTTGCTTCTCACTGCCTTCTGAAGCTTTTACAATCAACCTGTTTCTTAACTGTACTTCTTTTTCTGAAACCTGTCGTAGGCAAACTATTTCTTGTTTAATGTAATTTTTATCTCCATTGTCATCCAGGGATTTCTGGATTTGTTTATTCTACTTTGTGTTTTGAGAGAATATCCCTCAATTGCATCCAAACAAGTTCCTGATGGGAAGTAGCCAATTGTTTCATGACAACCCTTGGTTACAGTCTACTCAACTGAGCTCTGTTCTGTTCTTGTGCCATTAAACAAATGGCAACCAACACAAACTAGGAACTGGTGTAACAATGTAGGAATCTATTTATGAAGAAAGTTGTTTATTGACAGAAACTATATAATCTGAAAGATTATTTGCATGAATTACTGTCCTGATTTAAGCATAAGATAGTGAAGAAGGCATTTGGTATGCTTTCCTTTATTGGTCAGAGTATTGAGTACAGGAGTTGGGAGGACATGTTGCAGATGTACAGGTCATTGATTAGGCCACTGTTGGAATATTGTGTGCAATTCTGGCCTCCTTGCTATCGGAAAGATGTTGTGAAACTTGAAAGGGTTCAGAAAAGATTTACAAAGATGTTGCCAGGGTTGGAAGATTTGGGCTATTAGGAGAGGCTGACCCGGCTGGGGCTGTTTTCTCTGGAGCATCAGAGGCTGAGGGGTGACCTTATAGAGGTGTATAAAATTATGAGGGGCATGGATAGGATAAATAGACAAAATCTTTTTCCTGGGGTTGGGGAGTCCAGAACTAGATGGCATAGATTTAGGGTGAGAGGGGAAAGATATAAAAGAGACCTATGGGGCAACTTTTTCGCACGGAGGGTGGTACATGTATGGAATGAACTGCCAGAGGAAATGGTGGAGGCTGGTACAATTGCAACATTTAAAAAGCATTTGGATGGGTGTTTGGAGGGATATGGGCCGGGTGCTAGCAGGTGGGACTAGATTGGGTTGGGATATCTGGTCGGCATGGATGAGTTGGACCGAAGGGTCTGTTTCCATGCTGTACGTCTCTATGACTATATGACTCATTAAGGGTAATTTGATTTTGAAACAGCATAATTATATTTGAATCTAACCTGCGACTTAGAACTAAAACATCTGAAAATTGTTAATGTGGATATCAAAACAAGAAACAAAGTGCTGGAAAGCACACAACTGGTGTACTGGCATCTGAATCGAGAACGCCTTATAAGTGTAAACCTTTCTTCTGAACTCTGTTTTGAAGAATGACTCACACTGAAGCTGTTAACTTGTGCGCAAAGTCTCCAAAAATCAACTAACCTGTAGCGTATTTTCAGCATTTTCTGCTTTGGTGCTTCTGCAGTTTACAACAGAAAATCTTGAGGTTTACTCTTTCCCTTCCCAATCTTGTGACTAGAACATATTTACAGACCATATCATTTGCTAACTTTGTACAGACTGAGCCTGGGGCCCCAGCTGGCCCACATACTCAGGATTCACACTTTTACTTCAAATACAAATACTCATAAGCCTGACATTTTCATGGTGGGGATGGGCATCTTTGGTCAAAAGCAACATTGTGAAAAGTACTGGTACAGCTCTGGAGAACTGGGTCAAATTGTTATAAATGGGCAAGGATATGTATCCTCTCGGGTTTATTTAGGAAGTATGAGGGTTGATCAAGTCAAGGTCCTTCTTGCCCACCTTGCAGTATCTGAAATATAGTATTCTGTAGCTTTCATGGTGTATCACTGAACAGATTCCAGAAAGGAAAACATCAATCCTAAAAAAAAAATCTACAATCACAGAAGCTTCGCCAGAATATTAGCAGTGAATTACGATGCAGCGTGGACTGCATTGACAGTAAACCACTCTACCCATGCATAAGAAGACACATGAAACTTTTAAGAAAGGGAAAAAGACCTTTGGGAAGATTTACACAATTACATGATTCCTTATGGATTCAGACAAGATTAAATGAATGAAAATGGATAAATGTTTATGGCAAAATTGACGGTGTTATAGAAAGGGAAGGTTAGAAGATAAATGAAACTAGATCTTAAGAGGCTAAGATGCATAAAGGAAGTCCTCAAAGTGTGGAAAAATCTCAACTAGTTTCTAGTGTTACAGATTAAGTCAGAAGTAACCGGGCTATAAGAGAACCTCTTTTTCAGGATTCAGAGTTTTAAGTATTCTTTAGCTTGGACCTTGGAATTCAGACCAAAGTTGTCAATAATACTAAATTTGTGCAAATTACTGATTTTGCATAAAACTGATGTACACTAACTGATCAAAGATGTCAATTCTCCAACCTCCTGAAAATAATATTTTATTGCCTGCAATCATTTTGCTTTTTTTCTCCTCAATAAGTGAGCTTTAATCACAAGGTTAACTTCAATTCAATCAAAATGTTTATTTCCAACAATAAATCTAAGAATTTATTACTGAAGTGCAAAGATCTTCATATACCAACTGATGTCACTGCACCTTTGTGCATGCACTGTTGCTATATAAACTGATTTCTCCGAAAGAAAATGAAAAGGTTTGGGGGGGTGGGGTTCACAAAAAGTATTTAAAATTTAGCATCATTCTCCAATGTTTCAATTTCATAACACAAACTATTACGTAGGAGAGAGAAATTAAAATGCATTTGGAATCCTGAAAAACAGCACAAAATTCTTCTCAGAATTTCAAAGCAACAAACGTTTTGTCATAGCCCTTGCCAAGACAGGTAGCAAAACTCAAGGTCAATACAAAAGAGAGTTGATTGACCACTACCAGCACTTGTCTTTTAGACTGGGAGTACTTCACCGTACTATACCTCTGGAGATGGGATTCGGCGTTCAGGGGAGTCTGGTGACTTATAAGGAGTTGATGTTTTGCTGTTTGTCAACCATGGTTTATCATAATTGCGGATTAAATGTTGGGATGTCTGTGTGAAACAAGGATACATTGAAAATGAATGGAAATTAAGACAATAAAATAAAATGATCAGGAATAAACACAGTGTCATGGAGGAGGAAATGCAAATATGGAGGAGTAAAAGTTTAAAAATACAATGATGAAGATCCACTCTGTGACTCCCTTCAATTGAGGGGTCTAAATGTGAGTCAGGTTAGTAAGCAATCTGCGATATCTGGCATGCATTTAGCTCTCTTCGATTAGTGGGGTATTGCAAATGCACACTCGCTATTTTTTCACAATAAATTCCTAACAACAAAACTGAAGTTGGATTCAAGCTTAATGGTCGCTATGGTAGTGTAATTAAGGTAACAAAATAGCAGCTTAAAAGTGAGATTGCTGTAACAATGCAATTAAGCAACACACAGAAGCCAACAGACTGAGTGCTACATTGGGTTAAAATAATTGGCTTGCCAAAATACATAGGTCACAGGAAACAACTGGAAGTGACTGTGCTGCTCAACATTACCTTAGGAGGTGTACTTGTAGTAACTGGTGGAACTGAAATACTCTGACTGGCACTGGAGGTTGACCTGTTTGGCGAAGCGGCCCGTGATGATGGCCGTGACCTACGACCCCGTGATCGGAAGGCAGCCACAGACTGACCGGTGGTTTCAGGAAGCATGAATTTTTCACGCAGTTCAACATTTGTTCTGCCCTTTGCTGCAGAGAGGAATAAAACAATAGTTCAAATTCTAATCACTGGTGTTGACATGATCCAGCACCAAACTTGCAATAACAAGGTGAAGTGTGGAGAGAAAATAAAAGAGTACAGGAGGACTAAAAGGTGGTAACAGAACGATGAAACAACACTAAAATCTGAATTAATAGCCTATCCATACCAGCAACAGAACTTGCAACAGCAGCACTCAACATTTGGGCTTGTGTATGTATGGAGCATGACATGAATTAGCCCAGCAAAATTCAGAAAACTTAAATGGAAATAAAAAGAAAAGTTCTGATCTTATTAAATGTTTCAGTTCAGATTCACACTGTGAGCTACGCAAGAGTTTGAACTCCACTAACATCATGCAGTCAGTTTAAGAAAGCCCAGGGACCCATGTAAGCAAACCCAACTCCAAAAACTTGTGCAGAAGCTCAAAACAGCACATCACTTTCAGGCAGAACAGATATGTACATTCCACTTAGGAGGATGCTAAATATCAGACAAGGTGACCACTTACTTGCAGTGAGTATTACTGCGGGTAAAAGAAAAAAGTCATATAAGCAACTTCACATGCATTTCAAAATGGCCGATCATTCTGTATTTGGTTAAAAAAACTAAAAGCGCATTGGATTACAGTTCTCTTTATAAAAAAAACATGAAAAGCCTGCTGTCAGCTGCCATGTGGGTTAAGCCATACAGAATAGGAAAGCACACAGTGGAAAGAAAAGAGACAGAGGATTGCCAACCTATAGGAGACTGACTGGTAATTGAAGAGTTTGATTCCGAACGCAACATTTTACTCCCATGATGATGAACTAGAAAAAAAATGGATAAAGGGATTGCATCACATCAAAGGAAATGGAGAAGAAACCTTTAGTAGGAAACAGGAGCAAGCAAAGGATTGACAAAACAACACCCATGAGATCATTTAAGCTGCTTCTAACATACAAATAAGCTAACAACTGCAGAATACTCAAGATATTAAAAAACCTCCATCTTTGCAGATACAGAATTTAAATTTTTGTCACGTTATTTACTTAAAAATCATTACATTCTCTACATTCCTTCTTACTCCCCTTCCAAACAAAACACCAGTAAAGTTGGTGGTTCTTGGTGACAAGGTAACACTTGCAGCTTTGACTCAAGTGACGTGCTTTGAATCTGAATTCAGACCGAGGTATCAATTGGCTAATAAAAGTGGACATACGGGTGAGCTTAATCCATTCCACTTACACTTAGTTTTCAATAAAGAATCAGCAATCTGACTGATTATTTTTCCCCACCGTGGCTTATTATGGCTGAGGTCAATTCTAGTTCGTGAAGAATACGCAGTGCTGCCAACTCTCCAGGGTTGGTCTGCAATCTCCCAGAATTAAAGATTAATATCCAGTTCAATATTATGAGAAATATTCAAAGAAATATTATACAATCTTCAAGAGGAAGTGCATGATGTTTTCATTTTCTTTCAGCACTTCCATTTATTAGTTGTAAAAACATTGGAAACAGGTTGTTTAACTGATCAATGGTGCTCTGCTGGGATCAGTGCTGGGTCCACTTTTGTTTGTCATTTATATAAACAATTGGGATGAGAATATAGGAGGCATGCTGCATATGACAGCAAAATTAGTGGAATAGTCAACAGTATCTGAGATTATAAAGGGATCTTGAGCAATTGGACAAATGGGCTGAGGAGTAACAGATGAAGTTTAATTTGGATGAATGCGACGTATTGCATTTTGATATAACAAACATGGTCAGTCCTTATACAGTTATTGAGAGGGCCCTGGATAGTGTGGTTAAACAAAGAGACCTATAGGTTCAGGTACATAGTTGTTTGAAAGTTCTGTCACAGGTAGACAGGATAGTTAAGGTAGCGTTTGGCATGCTTGCCTTCCTTGCTCAGTTCATTGAGTACAGGAATTGGAACATTGTATTGAGGTTCAGGACGTTGGTGAGGTCAAGTTTGGAGTACTATGTATCGTTCTGATCTCCTTGCTAGAAGAAGGATATTATTAAATTGGATAGAATTCAAAAAAGATTTGCAAGGATGTCAGGATTGGAGAGCTTGAGTTATAAGAAGAAGCTGGATAGGCTAAGTGTTTTTTCAGTCGTGCATAGGAGGTTGAGGGGTAACTTTATAGAGGTTCATAAAGTCACAAGGGACATAGGTACGGTAATAGCCATGGTCTTTTCCCTATGGTAGGGGGAGTCTTCCAAACCAGGGGATGGGAGGAGAGAGATTTATAAGTGACCTGAAAGGCAGCTTTTTCACACTGAGGAACTGCCAGAAAAAGTGGTAGATGCAGGTACAATTACAATATTTAAAAAAACATTTGGACAGGCACACGGATAGGATAAGTTTAGAAGGATATGGGCCAAACGCAGGCAAGTGGGACTAGTTTAGTTTGGGAAACTTGGTTGAAATGGATGAACTGGACCAAAGGGGCTGTTTCCAAACTGTGTGACTCTATGACTCTAATAATGAATCTTTCAATCAGGTAGCTAAGAAGCTGTTACACTACACTTGAGCAGAAGAATGGGATAGATTCTGGCATGAACGGCAGGACAGAGGGGTAGGACAATTGCAGACAATTGATCATGTGGTGAGACCTTCAGAAATACATCCAAAGTGGGCAATAGTACATATCTCATTGATCCACTATTGATGCCTGTTCCAAGCTATATTTGTCCTGAGACTGCTCTTTTACTAAATAAATGGCTAAAAATTCCACTAACAAACAGGCAAACATACAAATGTCATGCGGTGTATTACGGCACATGACAAGAGCTCATGGTGTTGAAGTTGTGATTGACACAGCCAGTCAAAATACAGTTCACAACCTACCTCTGCAGGGGTCATTTTTCACCAGAAACTCATCAAGTGCCATCCAGCCTCCTCCAACACGAACCATGACAGTACTGCGCAGGATACGGACTAGCCGCAGCTGCTGCGAGTCACCAAACTGCAAAAAGAGCAGCAAGAAACAGCTTAGCAGCTGATTAACTTTAACAGTGAGAAATCAAAAAAAGAATATTGCAATGAATTTCTCTTCCAATTCGTAATCATTGTTTTAAACAAGCATTTAATTTTTGCAGTTGCAAGCTTAATTTCCAATCAGTTTGCACAGCTAATTTGAAAGATAAAGAACAATTAGAAGGAAAAGCAGCAGCAGAGACATTTTTATACCCCAACAACTGTGCAATTATTAAAATAAGCCACTGGAAAATAGATTGGGAAAGCCTCTCCAGGTCCAACTCATTTATACTTGGAAAGCCACAAAGCAGCAGTTACTGGCTTTTAGCACACAGCACAACAGGTAAAACACATCAGACATTTATGTTGTTCTGTACCTGATTTCCCAGGAAGAACTAAGTCATGGAAGAGAATATGAAGAAAAAGAAAATTAGTCACAGCAGCTTTGGTTTTGAAATATAACAGTGCTCTTAAACGACTGTATATTTATTTACAAAATTCAAAGTGGAATTTCCAATTTTTATACAAGACAACTAAGGCCAGTAAACAAACCTGCTAAGGAGTGTGTTGAGATTCTTGTATTGTAACAGGGTACAGATCTATTCATTTTTATTCTTTTGATAAGTTTGTTTTTGCTTGCTTTCTTCTTTTCTGAACTAATGATGTAACTTGGGCTACAATTAGATGTTAACAACTCTCCAGTCCCTCATTCAAGTGATCTATTTTGTGTGAAGCTGGAGAATAACTGTCATGTTTTTTAACACTGTGCTTTCAATATCATGCAAGGTATCGTCGTTGCATCTCATCCTCACTGGACATTCACACAGTACACCCCCAGTATAAGTCATCAGGAGCTGCAACCCCACATGATTTATCAACTTGCTTCCTGACTCAGGAATGACAAAGCCAATTGCCTAGGGTGAGACTGTCTCAGCACAGACTTGAAATTGAACAGTCCCTCACTTCCATGGCATAGGGCCACACACATTGATACACTTTACCAAAGCCATCAATTTACTCAAATACTTTTCTAAAACAATCAACAGTGATTAATTTATTTGCCATTGCTACCCATTTGAAATTTTACAATACAGATCTGTCTTTTACATATGTTCCTCAACAACGAGGTACAGTCTGACAAAATCTTAGTTAACTTTGTTGGTATTGAGAAGCAATATTACATCAGACAGTCCAGGCTGCACCTACCTGCTAAATTGTTAAGTTAAAATGTCTAGGGCTCATAAAATGATAGCACAAACACATCATAATTTTCAAAATCGGATAGCGACGGCTCACTCAAACACTATCCTCCAGTCAATAGCTGGATGGAGGACTACTCGCTGTAGTTGTATTTATTCCTATTTGGAAGCCACATTTGGTGTTATTGCAGCAATCAAGGGTATTAATAGGCTCTAGCAATTACCTATAGTCATTGCTCACACTGGCAATTGACATTCCTAGCTTATTGCACCTGTCTACTTGCCGGGAAATTTCTATGCAAATATGCATTAAAAACAGTTTAGGCAAAGTCCTTTTTACATCAATATATTGTGGGAAAAGTAGTAGAAAGTGTGGACTGCAAATGCTGGAGTTCATGAAGGGCTTATGCCCGAAACTTCGATTCTCCTACTCCTCAGATGCTGCCTGACCTGCTTTGCTTTTCCAGCACCACACACTCGACTATTGTGGGAAAAGTACCAAGCATACAAAGGGGTTGCAAGACTATTCTTTTTCAGATAGCCCCACTCACACAGCCCAACTGCGCAATCTGTACAATTGTACACTATGTGGATAAGATAATGATAGAAAATGACACATGCAATGTAGCTTGAATATTTATGAACATCTGTTAAAGTTTCAATATTTTTCCCTGAAATTGAGAGATTTTCAAATATGATTAGTGAAATAGTAATTAACATAGGAAAAAAAAACAAACAATGCATGTATGTTACATTAAAAAGAGACGTAAATATTGTGGATATTGAAAATCACTTGGAAGTTTTAACTCTGTTTCTATTTACACAGATCAGCATCAGGTTGAGAATCACTAATAAAGCATGTGGGATCATGGTATGTAACAGCATAGTGTACAAAAGCAAGGAACTTATTATAACCTGTATAAGGTGCAGGTTCCATCTCAACTAAAGTCTTGGTCCAGTTCTGGGCTCTAAACCTTAGAGATGTTGTGAAGGCAATAGGGAGAGAGCAGAAAAGATTTACGAGAATAGTTCTAGATATGCAGAACTTCAGCCACATAGCAAGAGTGGAGAAACTGGGATGGTTCTTTTTGGAGAAGAAAAGTTTGAAAGGAAGTTTGAAAAAAATTTAAATCATGAATAGCCCGGACAGGTGGGAACTATTGATGGAAGGAATGAAAATAAGAGGGCAGAGATTTTAGCCAAAGAAACAATGGTGATAATGAGGAAAACAGTTTCACATAGCTAGTGGTTAAGATCTGGAATGCCATGCCTGACAGTCACGATTCAACCTGGCTCTACCACACTATCAAAGGAGAACTGGATCACAATCTGAAAAGGAAAACATTTCAGGGTGACAGGAAAAAGGTAAGGAAATGGCATTAAGCAGGTTGTTTTTGTTCGATAGTTGTCATAGATCTGATGGGCTGACTGGTCTCGTCTGTGCTGTGACTATTCAATAAGTTGCAAATAAAAGCTCATTCAACCCTAAAATGTTTGGAAAATTATAATTAGTTTTTGTTGAGGACAGGCAGACAAATCCTGTTTCTGACTGTACCAGATAAACACACAAAGACACAAACAGGATGAAGAAATAAAACTGAAGAAAATCTGCAACAAATTGAAATGCAGTAGCTTGGCATAGCTTTCAAAAGGTGTGTGGGCTTAGAAACAACTGGAAGCAGGAGTCAGCTATCCAGCCCTTTGAGCCTGTCCTGCCATTCAGTATGTTTTTGACTGATCTGCTGTGAAGTTACAGCAACTTACAGTAAACAATTTGCTTTAGCTTTATAAATTAGCACTGTACACCGGAAAATTTTCACAGCTGAAATCAAGGGAGAATGGTAAATTAAACTAGCCTGGCCCTATTAATTTCATTTAAGGTTAAAGCTAAATAATTTTTTAATTAGTTTAGAGGCTAAGATCTTTAGAGGCTAAATATCTTTTTGGGATGATTATGATATACAGGTGCTGCTGGCCAGACTTTCTGCCCATCCCTAATAACCCAGCAGGCAGTGAAGGGTTAACCACATTGCTGGAGTCTGGAGTCACATGTAGGTCAGACCAGGTAAGGATGGTAGATTTCCCTTCCTAAAGGGCAATAGTGATCCAGGTGGGATTTAAAAAAAAAGTCCATCTGACAACAGCGGTCAACTACTACAAATACATGATTATCACTGGTTAGTTTTTAATTCTAGATTTGTTTTTATTGAATTCAAGTTTCACCATCTGCTATGTTAGAACATTAACATGGGATGCTGGGTTACTAGTTCAGTGACATTATCACTACACCTTTGAATTCAAAAAACAAAAGTTTGAATTCATTCAAAATGATTTACATTATTGACTTCACGGAATGAATTTACAAATGGATTTAATCAGAACAGAAAACTTTGTGTAAGATTGTAAAAGAACTGAGGAATGGGAGCAACGAAGAGGTGATGATTTGAGGTAACGATAAAGGGAATTTAGTAGTCAAGAAATTATATTTGACATTCACATCCATCTCTGTTAATGAATGCTGCAAAAAGGTTTACTTTCAAAGTAGAAAATAGGAAATTTTTAAGGAGATTGTTAACAAATCTATTAATAAAATCTCAGTACATCTCAAAGTTTTAAATTGTATAGGCAATGTCAAATGACCAGACTACTAAGATTCTATGCTACATCTTAAGGGAGGGTCACCTGAGTTGCTTGCAGTGCAGCTAAACCAATTTCTGATCTTACAATCACTTGGCACATGTCAATTACAAGTACATAGCAACAGGTGAGACATTTGTTTAATGGACTCTTTAATTGTCACCAATGTTAAGTTTTTGATAGGAACAACTGCTTTCCTTGACTCAATGGATTCACAGACTGCCATAACATTTTAAAGTCAAATTTTAAAAAATTGTAGTTACAGGAACACCCCACACAGAGATCATATAGCAACTGCCGATGAAAACTGTTCATTCCCTCAGTTATTTGAGCTAGAAATTATGTGGAAGATTGGAAACTGAGTAGGAATAAAGGTCTTATATGCTAAGAGGTAGGATGTTTGTAAGATTAGCAATTGAAGTGGAATTATACAGAAATGCTAGAAATCTGAAATAGGATGAAACTGTTCAGATGCATCCATAACCTGACTTTTCTCCTTCCATGTTGATTACCTTACTATATATTACCCAAACGAGCATCTGGGCATGGGCAATCAATGCTGCCCCAGTTAACAAAGTCCGTATTTCATCAAATTTTAAAAAAAATTCTCAATTTTGAATCAATATGTTGCTTTAAATATACACAAATAGTGCATTTTTCATAATTGTCCTAAGTTTGTGAGCAGACATGTTAGATGGTGACTACCACAATGCTCCTAATACTCATCCAATTGCTGCCAGTCAGCTCAAAAGCTGACATGAGACCAAGGGTGAATATCTTGCCCCATCATAAACCTCAACACTGATCACCTGAGTCTCCAGAGGTTTCCACTGAATCAGAAGCTGGCATCTTCTGCATTCTAAAGTGTATCATTCAAAGCTTATTCCTTGAGGGATTCAGCAGAGACAAGGAAGGTCTTTGGTGTGTGTGTGTATGTGTGTGTTGAGTTAGGTGGGGGAGGGGGCTGTGAGTATCTCTCCAAGACCAACTCACTCCATTACCCGACTCACCACCTCTCACGCTACCTCGAGGAAGGTCCCTGCACAAAACTTTAATCAATAAAGAGAAATAAGGCAGGAATGTCAGTAACCAGAGGACACAGGTAATTGGCAAAGGAATCAGGAAGGACGTGAACAGAATTTGAGTTCAGGTGGTTTAGAATGCACTACCTGAAAGAATGTTGGAAGCAGATTCAATAGGATCTGTCACAAGGGAATTGGACAGATACTTCAAAAAATAACATTTGCAAGGTTATGGGGTATAATAGGGGGAATGGAACTAACTGAAAGCTCCTTTGAAGAGCTGGCAGATATATTACAGGCCAAATGGCCTCCTCTACAACTGTTGTTTCTGCAGTCATCACTGCAGGGTTGTGAACTTCCTTACTTTATAATATTCTTCAACAGATTTTCCAAGTTCAATTTTACTTGTAAAGCTCTGTTGTATTGCTGCAAGTAGTTAATTATTTAATGCCACAAGGAAAGGTGACTTGTCAATTTGAAAAGATTAATAAGTACAAGAGCCATTCTCTCCTACTCTGAAAGTATTAGTTCCTACTGGGATAACATTCCAAAGGTACCAGATCACCTTTGATATGGTATACCTGGCCATTTGCTTCTAACCACTGCACTATTTATAAAAGATGGTGGCATATAATCAATAAAAGCTGAAATCTTTCTTGACAAAATGTTGCAAGAATTAATATTACATATTTATAGGCAGAAATTCCAAGACGTCAGCAACATTTCATTGCTTTGATTTATACCCACTGTTTCTTCAAATGTAGTTTCATAACCATCCAAATTTGTAGCAACTGGCACTTAGGTCAAATCTGTGTTTAGATTATTTCCAGATTAAAGCTGATTGCTAACTGCTATCAGTTCATAAAGTCCAGGTTTAGTCATTCCTTCTACAACTTTGACATTCAAATGTGCTTGCCATATACAGGACAACTTAAGATTGGAATAATGTTGTTTTAGTTGGAAGAATGTTGGTTATTTATTAACCGCAGTTAACTTCAGTCTCTACTTTAATCTTTAGCAACTCTAAAAGCCAAAGCTTATAGTTTCAAAGTCGCAGACATTATCACTTCGTCTCAGCCTGAGGCATAGTAAAGATTGCAGCACTCACCCTGTACTTGTTCTCCCCAATCTGTTCCACCTGAAACCGCTTTGCACATTTACATTTTGCTACTTGCCGTGTCACCTACAATAAAGCACAAATGCGACAGTTATAGCAAATTGAGACTGAAAACATTTAATCACTTAAATAATCACTGGCAGTAAAATCAAATCTATCATAAATTTAAACAAATATTATCCGATGGGTTCCTTTAAAAATCAGAAGTGGATTGACTGTCAGAAGTTCCTAAGTCCCAGAATTCAAAGCTTAGATTCAATGCATAATGATAGTTTACCTCATCCTCAATTTTGTCTGCATCAGTAAGAGGCTTGTAAGCATCTTTGTTTGGATGAAGGGCTGCCACAAACTCGTAATAATCAATGTAGCCATCGCCATCTCGATCAAATATATCTGCCACTGCACTCATCTCCAGACGACTGGTGGGAAACTCTACAGAACAATACAATATACACAGTCCTTTTAGTTGAATATTGTCACAATGTTCTTCTCCTGAGTTCAACCTGTCAACGTAACTAAATTACTATGTGCCAGCAGAATAGATACTTTTCCATTAATTATTAACCTACTACCAGTTCAAGACTAGTAAAACCCAAGAATCTCAATGGTTAAGCACATACAGAGTTCAATGGAGCTAGAAGGTTATGAAGTTCAATTCCCAATCTGTGGTGAGCAGGCAGATCTCCCTCAAAGTGGCAGAGGTGTGGTAAGGATATGTCAGTATCTCTGGGCAAAGTAAAAGCAAATATACACAGGCACACTCACTTCCAAGTGTATCAGACAGCTGCTTCTAGATATTAAGTATAATCATTTATGTGTTTTCTGTAAGTAAGCTATATGTGTGACTGTGTCGAGTGAAGGGAAATCAGGTTGGTTGTTAAATTTACCTCTCTGGAGAACAGCAACAAGTAGATTAGAAAAAGCAAAGCAAATTTTCATGCAAGTTTTACTCTGTAAAGATTATTGAGGTAATGATAAACTAGAATGCATCACAACAGAGAGGGGATTAACATAAACATTCAAGGTATGACAGAATAAGTGAATATGTTGGAAATATTCAGCTGATCAGCTAGCATCGATGGAGAGAAAGGAGAAAACTATATTTCAACTGTATATACTTCATTAGAAATAATTCCTATTCCATTTTGGTTATAGATTTTGAGTAGAGCATCATGGCTTAGGGGTTCAATTCCATCCTCGGCTGACTGCGTGGAATTTTCATGTTCTCCCCATATCTGCATGGATTTCCTCCCGCAGTCCAAAGACATTCAAGTGGTTTGGCTATGCAAAACATTGCCCTGTAAAATCCAGCGACATGCAGTTTAGTGGGGTTAACCATGGCAAACCGTTTACATGGGGTTTAGGGGTGGGTCTGAGTGGAATGCTGTTCAAAGGGTCAGTGAGGACCCGATGGGCCAAATGGCCTCTTTCAACACTGTAGAGATTCTATCTGCAGTTGTTTTGTTGATACATTCAACACTTCAGGAGTTATGGATAAGGTAAGCAAGAAAAAAAACTACTTCCATTGAATGACGAGGTTATTAACTAATGGCCACTGAGATAAGATCAGCAGCATAATTTGTTCTCTTCAGTCAAACGATTGCCACAGTTTGGAATATATTGCCAGCTTTGAAGAAAAATGGTATGGAAAAGAACGAGAAAATGGAGACCGCTCTTTCTTCTGTTGCATAGGACACTTTAAATGTACTAGGGAAATAAATCTGTAATTGAACTGGAGTATGATTCTCAGTTCCTTGGGAAATATCCATCTTTCCATAGACATTATAACGGATTTGTAAACACTCACTTGAAGAGAGGATTCCATCAATAAACTCTTGTCTTGTGATCTTCCCGTCCTGATCTTTGTCAATGCGCCTGAAGAAATCCATTACTCTGGACTTCTTGTGGTTCATCCATCGCATGTATCTTTTTCGCCAAACATCAAAATCAAAGTTGGCAAACTCTTTCAGCTGTAAGGGAAGCATATCTTAAGCAAATTTTATCTTTGAAATAAAATCTCAGTGAGATCATTTTGGCCAAGTTTCATGGAAATTCCACAAATTAGCACCTTTCCCTTCCTTCTTAAGAATAAAAATAAAATCCCATCAGCACAAATACCCTAGAAAGGCTTGAACAAGGAACAACTGGTTTGTGATACTATCAAAAATATAAACAAATTCTAGACGGAACAGGTTAACAGGTCATTTAAGAAATTCCTTAAATACTTAAGATCGAGAAGTATTTGAATTTATAATTTCACAATGAAGGAAACAGCTGGATTGCCAAATAAAGTAAGCAAGCTCAACAAAACATTTTAATTGCTCCCTTATATAAACATTTAAATGTTCCAGTTGCATGATTAGATAGTTTATACAAATAATTAAACCCAACTTTTGTTTTTAGTTCACTCGTGGAATGAGGGCATCGCTGGCTGGCAAGCATTTATTGCCTATCCCTAGTTGCTCTGGTGGTGAACTGCTTCTTGAACCGCTGCAGTCCACATGCTGTAGGTTGACCCACAATTCCTGTTTGGGAGGGAATTCCAGGATTTTGGCCCAGTGACATAGGAGGAAAGGTGATATATTTTACAAGACAGGACGACGAATGGCTTGGAGACGAATTTGTATGTGGTTTTCCCACATATCTGTTGCCCTTGTCCTTCTCGATGGAAGTGGTCATGGGTTTTGAAGGCGCTGTCTAATGATCTTTGGTGAATTTCTGCAGTACATCTTGGAGATAGTACACACTGCTGATACTGATCATCAGTGGTGGAGGGAGTGGATGTTTGCTGATGTGACTATCAAGCAGACTGCTCTGTCCTGCATAGTGTCAAGCTTCTTGATGGTTGTTGGAGCTGTACCCATCCAGGCAAGTGGGGAGTATTCTATCTCACTCCTGTGCCTGGTAGATAGTGGACAGAATCTTCAGGGATGGGGAAGTAGAGGAGGTTGTCAGCGGTGACTTACTTGCCACAGTATTCCTCACCTCTGACCTGCTCTTGTAGCCACTATGTTTATGTGGTGACTCCAATTGAGTTTCTGTTCAATGGTAACCCCCAGGATGTTGATAGTGGGGGATTCAGTGATGACATCACCTTTGGATGTCAAGGGGCGGTGGTTAGATTGTCTCTTACTGGTGATGGTCATTGCCTGGCATTTGTGAAGCGCAAATGTTACTTGCCATTTCTCAGCCCAAGCTTGGATACTGTCTAGATCTTGCTGAATTTGAATATGGACTGCTTCAGTATCTGAGGAGTTGTGAATGGTGTTGAACATTGTGCAATCTTCAGAAAACATCCCCACTTCTGACCTTATAATCACTGATGAAGTAGCTGAAGATGGTTGGGCCGAGGACATGGTGATGAGGAACACCTGCAGAGATATCCTGGAACTGATAATGACTGACATCCAACAACCAAATCCAACTTCCTATTTGCCAGATATGACTCAAACCAATGGAAAGTTTGGCCCTGACACCCATTGATTCCAACTTTGCTAGGCTTCTTGACTCCACACTTGCTCAAATGCAGGCTTGATGTCAAGGACAATCACTCTCACCTTCCCTCTGGAATTCAGCTCTTTTGTTCATGTTTGAACCAAGGCTGTAATGAGGTCAGGAGCTGAGTGGCCCTGGCAGAACCCAAACTGGGCATCACTGAGCAGATTGTTGCTAAGCAGGTGCTGCTTGATAGCACTGCTGATGGCACCTTCCTTCACGTCACTCACCAAGAATAGACTGCCTGCAATAATTGGCTCGGTTAGACTTGGCCTGTTTTTCATGTACGGGACATACCTGGGCAATCTTCTACATTGTCAGGTAGATGCCAGTTTTAACAGTTTAAATCTTGCAAGAGATCTGCACTTTTAAATTAGAAGAATAAAGTAATTGTTGAAAGTTAATATAAATATAAACAATGTTAATGTATTAGCGATTTTTGAGAAGATTTGTAGCTCAGGTTGATGGTAAGTATCTAAGTTAGCTCGCTGAGCTGGAAGGTTTGTTTTCAGATATTTCGTCACCATGACTTGGTAACATCATCAGCGTCTTCGCTTTAGGGGAGACTCTCACTGATGGTGTTACCTCGTCATGTGACAAAACATCTGAAAACAAACCTTCCAGCTCAGTGAGCTAACTTACATATTTAATGCGAATGTACTTTGTACACAATGTTAGTTGAAGAACATTGCACATAATCTAGAAAAGCAATCCACATTCAGGATTTCTACAAGTCTCTTAAAAAAAATGAAGTGGCTCAGAAAGAAATGCTTATTTGGTAACTTCCACAAGTTTACTTTGTGGTTTATTTGATAAAATATAGAAAGGCCATCAGAAAAGGTCTCCGTAGGGCTCATTTGACAAAATCTACTGTTTATTACAACATGTAATCAGTTATTGAAGCAGCTAATTGTTTTTTTAAACACCATCTGAGAAATGAAGCAACATAAACAAACACTTTTTTTACATTGTGACTGGTTAGGATTTGAAATGTACTGCCTGATAGGGTAGTGGATACAGATTCAATAGCAATCTTCAAAAGTGCACTGGATACTTTTGAAGCAAAAATGTTGCAGGGACAAAGAACAAAGAAAACCTATAGCCCAGGAACAGGCCCTTCAGCCCTCCAAGTCTGAGCCGATCCAAATGTACTGTTTAAACCTGTCGATCAATTCCTAAGCATTTGTATCCCTCTGCTCCCCACCTACTCATACATCTGTCAAGACACATCTTAAATTAATCTACCATGCCTGCCTCTACCACCTCTGCTGGCGACGCATTACAAACACCCACCACCCTCTGTGTGAAGTATCTTGCCGCATGTATCCCCTTTAAACTTTCCACCTCTCACCTTGAAAGCATGACCTCTCGTTACTGAATCCTTCACCCTGGGAAAAAGCTTGTCTCTATCCATCCTGTCTATACGCTTCATGATTTTGTAAACCTCAATCAAGTCCCCCCTCAATCTCCTTTTTTCTAGTGAAAATAAATCTAACCTACTCAACCTCTCTTCATAGCTAGCACCTTCCATACCAGGCAACATCCTCATATACCTTCTCTGCAACCTCTCCAAAGTGTCCACACCCTTTTGGTAATGTGGCGACCAGAACTGTACACATTATTCTAAATGCAGCCGAACCAACGTCTTGTACAATTTTAACATGACTTGCCCTTCAGGGTACAATGGACCTGCACTCCCAGATCTCTCTGCCCATCAACTTTTCCCAAGGCTCTTCCGTTCATTGTATAATTCGCTCTAGAAATAGTCTTGCCTAAATGCATCACCTCACATTTGTCTGGATTGAAAGCCATCTGCCACTTTCCCGCCCAACTCTCCAGTCTATCTATATCCTCCTGTATTCTCTGACAGTCCTTTATGCTTTCTGCTACTCCCCCAATCTTTGTGTCATCTGCAAACTTGCTGATCATACCAACAGTGCCCTCTTCTAGATCATTTATGTATATTACAAACAACAGTGGCCCCAATACTGACCCCTGTGGAATATCACTGGTCAACCTTTCTCCATTTTGAGAAACTCCCTTCAACTACTACTCTCTGTCTCCTGTTGCTCAACCAGTCTATCCACCTAGCTAGAACATCGTGCACACCATGTGACTTCATTTTCTCCATTAGTCTACGATGGGGAACCTTATCAAATGCCTTACTAAAGTCCATGTATATGACATCAACAGCCCTTCCTTCACCTAACAACTTGGTCACTTCCTCGAAGAACTCTATTAAGTTGGCAAGGCACGATCTCCCCCGCACAAAACCATGTTGCCTATCATTGATAAGCTCATTCTTTTCTAAATATAAATAGATCCTATCTCTCAGTACCCTCTCCAGCAACTTCCCCACCACCGACATCAGGATCAGTGGTCTGTAGTTACCCGGAATATCCCTACTAACCTTCTTGTACAGGTGGCCAACATGTGCAACCCTCCAGTCCTCCGACACCTCACCTGTATTTAAGGATGCTACAAAGATATCTGTCAAGGCCCCAGCTATTTCCTCTCT
Source organism: Chiloscyllium plagiosum (assembly GCF_037043375.1). NCBI lineage: Eukaryota > Metazoa > Chordata > Chondrichthyes > Orectolobiformes > Hemiscylliidae > Chiloscyllium > Chiloscyllium plagiosum. Next base: position 46,959,000 of record NW_028270141.1, read on the forward strand.
CGCCTCCCTCAGCAACCTGGGATAGATCCCACCCGGTCCTGGGGATCTGTCCACCTTAATAACCTCTAGCATACCCAACACAGCTTCTCTATTTATGCCAACTTGACAAAATATGTGACAAAAGCAGAGATTAAAACTCACTAGAATGCTCTTCAGTGTAGATTTGAAGGGATGAATGGCCTTCCTCTGTGCTATTGTAATTTATGATTCTATAATGCCTCTTTCATTTTCAAAAGTCTGATTTTCATTGAAGTAGTTATCAGCAATTGTATTCCTTTGTCAAAATAAAATCCTCAGTTCAATTTTATTCCATTTGAGAGAATACAGGCTTAAGAGGAATTTACTGGTTGTCATTTCATTCATTACAAGTCTTAAAACATTTACCTCTTCCAGTCTATCAAGTGCGTCATTGAGTTTCCGTCGTCTGTCCAGAGCCAACAACCAGACTTGCTGCCACTTACTGACGAGTAGGTTAGCACGTGGATTTTTAGTCTCAATGGTTTGTGTTGCAGGTGAATACAGAGCCCTTGCTGGCAGTCTTTTCCCTATGATAGAGACCACACCAAAGACTGTTAATATAGTTGAACGGAGGGATAATTTCAATTTGGATCTGGCTTGCTGCATAAATATACAAATTTACTTCAGTTCTCCAACATAATCACAGACCCCCATCTCAGAAGATATCAAATTTATCAGACAGGAGTCAAACAAAATTAAACATCAAAAGAGTAGAGCAGCACCAAAACAAACACAACAATTCTACAAAATCACATCTGGCCAAATTGTAAGTTTCCTTTCAAAAGTAATTATTTTTAAAAAAATTTACATGTGATAAAAATGATTGACTGTTGAAGCTCTGAATGGGGATAGAACAAACCAATATTGAACTAATATACTTCTGTAGGGAGCTTTTAACATTAAACAGAAAGAGTCTCTATTGAAAATAAATACAGTTTATATTAGACTTGAAACATTAACTCTAAGCTTCTGTCCAGAAGCTATCAGACTGGCTAAGTTTCTCCAGTCTGTTTTTATTCCAGGTCTCTAGCATTTGCAGTATTTTGCTATTGTATACAGTTCATTCGTGCATTTCATATAATTCTTAAAGCTATCTGGAATGTACAATCCAAGTAATAATAAAGGCTTTATCAACAAAGGGTTCATCTATGCAACATTTGGTGCAACATGGCAGCGGAGTAATAGGGCTGCGCACAAGCACTTGCCCAGAGCAAATCTGGTCCCATCTGCTTTTCTTCTTTGTTTTACTTTTGCCTCTGCTCTTTTCTTTCACTCTATTTTCCTTCTCTTTTGGTATTCTTTTTCTTCTATTCTGTGGGGGGTTTGTTTGGCAGCATCAGTGTGGCAGCGAGGGTGGCTGCATGCCGAGTCGCGGACGTGGCTTCTCCTGGCAATATGAGACTACGGCAGTGAGGATGTTCAGGGTGGACCACAGAGGCACCAAAGCTCCTCCCGTGATCTGGGATGGCGATGCAGGTGGCCTCTTCAAGATGGCGCCAATCAAGGTGACATCTACAGCCGAAGCGGGACTCTTGGCCTGGCAGTGGAACCAAGGACACAGCAGAACACACTACAGCGTAGTGCAGGCCTTCAGCCCTCGATGTAGCACCAACTTGTGAAACCAGTTTGAAGTCCATCCAACCTACACTATTCCATTTTCATCCATAAGTTTATCCAATGAACATTTAAATGTCATTAAAATTGGCGAGTCTACAACTGTTGCAGGCACGGCATTCCAAACCATTACTACTCTGAGTAAAGAAACTACCTCTGACATCTGTCCTATATCTATCATCCCTCAATTTAAAGCTATGTCTCCTCGTGCTAGGCATCACCATCCGAGGAAACAAGCTCTCTCTGTTCACCTTATCTAATCATCTTGTATGTCTCGATTAAATCACCTCTCAACCTTCTTCTCTGTAACAAAAATAGCCTCAAGTCCCTCAGCCTTTCCTCATAAGACCTTCCCTCTATACCAGGCAACATCCTGGTAAATCTCCTCTGAATCCTTTCCAATGCTTCGACATCCTTCCTATAATGTGGTGACCAGAATTTTATGCAATATTCCAAGTGAGGCCGCACCAGTTTTGTAACTGCAACATGGTTCCAAAACTCAATCCCTCTACCAATAAATGCTAATGCAGCATAGGCCTTCTTAACAACCCGACCAACCTGGATGGCAACTTTCAGGATCTATGTACACCTATGTACCGAGTTCTCTCTGCTCACTACACTACCAAGAACCTTACCACTAGCCCAGTACTCTATTCCTGTTGCTCCATCCAAAGTGAATCACCTCACACTTTGCTGCATTAAACTCTATTTGCCACCTCTCAGCCTAGCTCTGCAGCTCAGCTATGTCCCTCTGTAACCTGCAACATCCTTCAGCATTATTCACAACTCTGCCGACTTTAGTGCCATCCGCAAATTTACTAACCCATCATTCTACATCCTCTTCCAAGACAAACAGCAGTGGTTCCAAAACAGATCCTTGCAGTACACCACGAGTAAGTGAACTCCAGGATGAATATTTCCCATCAACCACCACCCTCTGTCTTCCTTCAACCAGCCAATTTCTGATCAAAAGCGCTAAATCACCCTCAATCCCATGCCTTCGTATTTCCTGCAATAGACTACTGTGGAGAACCTTATCAAATGTTTTACTGAAATCCATATACACCACATCAACCGCTTTACCCTCATCCACCTGTTTATTCATCTTCTCAAAAAACTCAGTAAGGTTTGTGAGGCACAACCTAGCCTTCACAAAACCAAGTTTACTATCCCCAATCAAATTATTCCTTTCTAGAATATCATAAATCCTACCTCTTATAATCCTTTCCAATACTTTACCCAGAACCGAAGTAAGGCTCACTGGTCTATAATTACCAGGATTGTCTCTACTCCCCTTCTTGAACAAGGGGACAACATTTGCTATCCTCCAGTCTTCTGGCACTATTCCTTTGGACAATTAAGACATACAGATCAAAGCCAGATGTTCTGCAATCACCTCCCTACCTTCCGAGAGAATCCTAGGATAAATGCCATCCAGCCCAGGAGACTTCCCTATTTTCACACTTTACAGAATTGCTAACACCTCCTATGAACCTCAATCCGGTCTAATAGCCTGTATCTCAGTATTCTTAACCTCCTATCTCCTTGGACTCCACGTATAACTTCCCACTACTGTCCCTGACTGGCCCTAATCTTACTTTTATTCCTGAAATACCCGTAGAAAGCTTTAAGGTTTTCCCTGAATCTAACTGCCAAAGACTACTTTTGTCCCCTTTTGACTCTTCTTTGCTCTCTCTTTAGGTCCTTCCTAGCTAACTTGTAACTCTCAAGCACCCTAACTGAGCCTTTACGTCTCATCCTAACCTAAGCCGCCATCTTCCTGTTGACAAGAGCTTAACTTCTTTAGTGACCACAGCTCTCTTCTCAAACACTTCCTCCCTGCCTGACAGGTACATACTTATCAAGAACAATCAGTAGCTGTTCCTTGAATAAGCTCCACATTTCAATCGTGCCCATCCCATGCAACTTCCTTCCCCATCCTATGCATCCTAAATCTTGCCTAATCGCATCATAATTGCTTTTCCCCAGCTATAACTCTTGCCCTTTGGCATATACCTATCCCTTTCCATCACTGAAGTAAATGTAGCCTAATTGTGGTCACGATCACCAAAGTGCTCACCTCCCTCCAAATCTAACATTCGGCCTGGTTCATTACCCAAATCCAATAATGACCTCTTGTTGGACTACCTACATACTGTGTCAGGAAACCCTCCTGCACACATTGGACAAAAAATGACCCATCTAAAGTACTCAAAATATAGCATTTCCAGTCAATACTTGGAAAGTTAAAGTCCCCCATAACAACTACCCTGTTACTTTCATTCCTATCCAGAATCATCTTTGCGATCCTTTCCTCTCCATCTCTTGAACTATTCAGAGGCCTATAGAAAACTCCCAACAGGGTGACCTCTCCTTTCCTGTTTGTAACTTCAGCCCATACAACCTCAGTAGATGAGTCCTCATCAAACGTCTTTACTGCCACAGTAATACTGTCCTTGACTAAGAATGCCATCCCCCCACCCTTTTACCACCTTCCTTGTTCTTACTGAAACATCTAAACCCCAGAACCTGCAACAAACATTCCTGTCCCTGTTCTATCAATGTCTCCAAAATGGTCACAACATCGAAGTCCCAGATACCAGTCCATGCTGCAGGTTCACCCGCCTTGTTATGGATGCTCCTGGCATTGAAGTAGACACGCTTCAAACCACCGTCTTGCCTGCTGGTACACTCTTGCAACCGTGAAACCTTATTAATGACCTCACTACTCTCAACCTTCTGTACACCGGAGCTACAATTCAGGTTCCCATCCCCCTGCTGAATTAGTTTAAATCTTCCTGAAGAGCATTACCAAATTTCTCCCCCAGGATATTGGGAGACCATTCCGTTTGTCGAGGTCCCACCTACCCTAGAATGAGCCCCAATTATCCAGGTATCCGAATCTCTCTCTCCTGCACCATCCCTGTAGCCACGTGTTCAACTCCTCTCTCTCCGTATTCCTCTCCTCATCAGCACGTGGCTCGGGTAACAAACCAGAGATAACAACTCTGTTTGTCCTAGCTCTAAGCTTCCACCCTCGCTCCCTGAATTTCTGCCTTACATCCCCATCCCTTTTCCTACCTATGTCATTGATGTCTATGTGGACCACGACTTGGGGCTGCTCCCCCTTCCCCTTAAGGACCTTGAAAACACGATCTGAGACATCACAAACCCTGGCACCTCGGAGGCAATACACCAACTGCGAGTCTCTCTCTCCCACAGAATCCCCTCTCTGTCCCCCTAACTACGGAGTTCCTAATGACTAATGCTTTGCTCCTCTCCCCCCTACCCTTCTGAACAACAGGGACAGACTCTGTGCCAGAGATCTGTACCCCATGGCTTATCCTGGAAGTCATCGCACTCAACAGTATCCAAAACGGTACACTTGTTATTGAAGGGAACAACCACAGGTATCCCTGCACTGTCTGCCTGTTCCATTTCCATCCCCTGACTATAACCAATCTACTCGGAGAAAGTGAGGACTACAGATGCTGGAGATCAGAGTTGAGAGTGTGGTGCTGGAAAAGCACAGCAGGTCAGGCAACATCTGAGGAGCAGGAGAATCGTCATTTTGGGATGATCAGGAATAAGGCTTGTGGGCCATTGGGCTGAGACATAAATGGAAGGGAGGTGAGAATGCAATAGGTAGATGAAAGTGGGGATGAAGGTGATAGGTTGGAGAGGAGGGTGGAGCAGATAGCTAAGAAAGGTGATGGACAGGTCAAGAGGGCTGTGCCGAGTTGGAGGCTGGGAATGGGATCAGTAACCCATCTACCTTTCTGCCTGTACCAGAGGTGTGACTACCTCCCTATAACTCCTTTCAATTACGCCCCAGCCTCCCGAATGATCCGAAGTTCATCCAGCTCCAGTTCTCAAACACAGTTTTCCAAGGAGCTGGATTTGGGTGCGCTTCCCGCAGATGAAGTTGGGGACACACAAGTGGTGACCCTTACCTCTCACATTCTACAGGAGGAGCATTCAACTGCCCTAACATCCATTCCTACTGTTCTGAATTCCCAAAGAGACTATTAAAAAAAAACAGTAACCTTACCAATCCGGTACACAGAACCTTTTTTTTGATTAGGGGAGTAGGATGGGTGGGAGACACTGCCTAAGTAGTGCTTCTGTGTAAAACAAAACTTGCCTCTCACATCTTCATTACACTTATCCCTTTTTATATTGACATTTCTACACTGGGAAAAAGACTCCAATTATCGATTCTAACTATACTTCACATAATTTTATAAACTTCTGTCAGGTCGCCCCTCAACCTTCAAGTGAAAACAAACCAAGTTTGCCCAATCTCTCCTCATAGCTAATACCTCCCAAACAGGCAAAATCCTGGTAAACTGTTTCTGTACCGTCTTCAAAGTCTCCACATTCTTTTAGTAGTTTGGCAACCAGAACTGCACACAATATTCCAAATGTGGCCTCACTGAAGTGTTATATGGCTGCAACATGACTTACCGATTTTTATACCCTATACCCCGACTGATAAAGACAAACATGCCAAATGCCTTCTTGACCACCTTATCCATTTATGTGGCCACTTTCAGGGAAATGTGGACCTGTATGCTTAGATCCTGATGAAAGTTGATGAGACTTCGGGGTTCTGCCATTTACTGTTTACTTCCCTCCTGCATTAGATCTCCCAAAATGTATCACATTTGTCCTGATTAAACTCCACCTGCCATTTCTGCACCCAAGTCTCCAACCTATCCATATCCTGCTGTAGTCTCTGGCAATCCTCCTCATTGTCGAAGGAGCTTTGGTGAGTTGCTGCAGACAGTACACACTATTGCCACAGTGTGCGCAATGGTGGAATAAGTGAACATTTAATATGAAGAAAGGTTGAACAGGTTAAGTCTATTCCATTGGAGGTCAGTTAGTTCAGTTGGTTGATTGGCAGGTTTGTAATGCAGAGAAATGCCAACAATATGGATTCAAATCTCACACTTGCTGAGGTTACCATATAGGACTCTTCTTTTCACCCTAACCTTTTCCTGAGGTGTGATGACGCTTAGGTTAAACCACCATTAGTTGTCTCTTTCTAACGAAGGAGTAGCCCTATGGTCTATTAAGACTATGGTGGCTTCAACTTATTATATCCACTGAAGTTTAGGACAAGAAGTGATCTTGCTGAAACATAAGCAATCTTAAGGGGAATGGCCAAGCTATCAGGAGGATGCTTCCTTTGGAGGGTAAAGTAAAACCAAGAGTCATGGTTTACGGATACAAACGAATGTTGTATGGCAAGGAGGATTTTATTTTTTCTCTCAAAGAGATGTTAAGTGCATGGAATCCTTTTCTCCAAAAAATAGTAGAGGCTAGTCTTTAAGTTTATGTAAATCTGAGTTGGATAGATATTTGATAGAGGTAAAAACAATGACTGCAGATGCTGGAAACCAGATTCTAGATCAGTGGTGCTGGAAGAGCACAGCAATTCAGGCAGCATCCGAGGACAGGCAAAATCGACGTTTCGGGCAAAAGCCCTTCATCAGGAATAAAGGCAGAGAGCCTGAAGCATGGAGAGATAAGCTAGAGGAGGGTGGGGGTGGGGAGAGAGTAGCATAGAGTACAATAGGTAGGTGGGGAAGGAGATGAAGGTGATAGGTCAGGGAAGAGAGGGTGGAGTGGATAGGTGGAAAAGGAGCTGGGCAGGTCGGACAAGTCCGGACAGGTCGAGTTACTGGAGGTTAGAAACTAGGATGAGGTGGGGGAAGGGGAAATGAGGAAACTGTTGAAATCCACAGTTTCCTCATTTCCCCTTCCCCCACCTCATCCTAGTTTCTAACCTCCAGTAACTCGACCTGTCCGGACTTGTCCGACCTGCCCAGCTCCTTTTCCACCTATCCACTCCACCCTCTCTTCCCTGACCTATCACCTTCATCTCCTTCCCCACCTACCTATTGTACTCTATGCTACTCTCTCCCCACCCCCACCCTCCTCTTGCTTATCTCTCCATGCTTCAGGCTCTCTGCCTTTATTCCTGATGAAGGGCTTTTGCCCGAAACGTCGATTTAGATATTTGATAGTCAAGGGAATCAAGGATTATGGGGTTCAGAAAGTAGAGTTGAATCAACAACCAGATTAACTGTGATCTTATTACTGCAAACCGTGAATCATTCTCGATGCTGAGAGCCTGCCTAAGAAAGAGCAATGTTGGAGCAGGCTTGAAGGGTCAAATAACCTACTTCTATTACTATGACAGAACAGGTATTAATCAAGTGGCAGTTTTATCCTGGATAACAACACTCCTCCAGACAAGTACAGAATATTCCTTCACATTCCTGATTTGTAGATGGAGAAAGGACTTTCTGGCAACAGGGGATGAGTTACTCACTGCAGAATTCTCAGCTCTAACCAGCTGCTGTAGCCACAGTATTTATATGGCTGGTCCAGTTCAGTTTCTGGTCAAACCCCAGGATGTTGACGGTGGGAGATTCAGCAATGGTAAAGTCATTGAACATCAAGGCACAGTGGTTGGATTCTTTTATCTTGGAACTGAGCATTGCCTGGCACCAATGTTACTTGCCGCTTGTCACCCAAGCCTGGATGTTGTCCAGATTTTGCTTCTTATGGACATGGATGGCTTCAATATCTGAGCAGTTATGACTGGTGCTGAGAATTGTGCAATTATCAGCCCCTTCTGACCTTATGATGAAAGGAAGGTCATTGAGGAAATAATGATGATGCCAGGGCAGTTACTTTCGCCTTGAGTTCAACTTTTTTTGTCAATGATTGGAACAAGGCTGAAATGAGTTTAGCAGCAGAATGACCTTGGTGAAACCCAAATGCACATCAGTAAGCAGGCTATTGCAGAGAAAGAATTGTTTGATATCAATAGACAGTAGGTGCAAGAGTAGGCCATTCTAGCCCTTCGAGCCAGAACCACCATTCATTATGATCATGGCTGATCATCCACAATCAATATCCTGTTCCTGCCTTATCCCCATAACCCTTGATCCACAATCTTTAAGAGCTCTATCCATCTCCTTCTTGAAAGTATCCAGAGACTTGGCCTCCACTACCTTCTGGGGCACAGCATTCCATATATCCACCACTCTTTGGGTGAATAAGTTTCTTCTCAACTCTGTTCTAAATGGCCTACCCCTTATTTTTAAATTGTGTCCTCGGATTCTGGATCACCCATCAATGGAAAGATGCTTCCTGCTCTAGAATGTCCAATCATTTAATAATCTTGTACATCTCAATCAGATCCCCTCTCATCCTTCAAAAAATCAAGTGTATACAAGCCCAGTCGCTCCAATCTTTCAATGTATGATAGTCCCACCATTCTGTGAATTGACCTCGTGTACCTACGCTGCACTTCCTCAATAGCCAGAATGCCCTTCCGCAAACTTGGAGACCAAAACTGCACACAATACTCCAGCTGTGGTCTCACCAGGGCCCTGTACAACTGCAGAAGGACCTCTTTGATCCTGTACTCCATTCCTCTTGTTATGAAGGCCAGCATGCCATTAGCTTTCTTCACTACCTGCTGTACCTGCATGCTTGCTTTCATTGACTGAAGTACAAGAACACCTAGATCTCATTGTACTGCCCCTTTACCTAACTTGACTCCATTTAGATAGTAATCTGCCTTCCTGTTCTTACCACCAAAGTGGATAACCACACATTTATCTACATTAAACTGCATCTGTCATGCATCCATCCACTCACTTAGCTTATCCAAGTCACCCTGTATTCTCATAACATCCTCCTCACGTTTTATCCTGCCACCCAGCTTTGTGTTATCAGCAATTTTTCTAATATTACTTTTAATATCTTCTTCTAATTCGTTCATGTATATTGTAAACAGCTGCAGTCCCAGCACCGAACGTTGTGGTACTCCACTGGTCACCACCTGCCATTCCAAAAGGGACCCGTTTATCACTAATCTTTGCTTCCTGTCAGCCAGCCAATTTTCAATCCAAGTCAGTATTTTGATCCCAATACCATATACCCTAATTTTGCTGACTAATCTCCTTTGTGGGACTTTATCAAACGCTTTCTGAAAGTCCAGGTGCACTACATCCACTGGCTCTCCCTTGTCCATCTTCATAGTTACATCCTCAAAAAATTACAGAGGATTAGTCAAGCATGATTTCCCCTTCGTAAATCCATGTTGACTCTAACCTATTCTGTTACTGTTATCCAAATGAGTCGTAATTTCATCTTTTATAGTTGACTCCAGCATCTTTCCCACCACTGACTTCAAGCTAATCTGTCTGTAATTCCCTGTTTCCCTCTCCCTCCTTTCTTGAAAAGTGGGACAACATTAGTCACCCTCCAATTTGTAGGAACTGATCCAGAATCGATAGAACATTGGAAAATGTACCAATGCGTCCATGATTTCTAAAGCCACCTCCTTAAGTACCCTGGGATGCAGACCATCAGGTCCTGGGGACTTAGCTTTCAGACCTAACAATCTATCCAACACCATTTCCTGCCTAATATAAATTCTCTTCAGTTCATCCATTACCCTAGGTCCTTCAGTCACTATTACATTTGGGAGATTACGTGTGTCTTCCCCAGTCAAGACAGAACCAAAGTACCTATTCAACTCTTCTGCCATTTCCTTGCTCCCCAAAATAAATTCAGCCATTTCTGTCTTCAAGGACCCAAATGTAGTCTTAACCATTTTTTTTCTTTTCACATACCTAAAAAATTTTTAGTATCCTCCTTTATATTTTTGGCCAATTTACCTACGTATCTCACTTTTTCTCCGCATATTGCCTTTTAAGTTATCCTCTGTTGCTCTTTAAAAGTTTCCCAGTCCTACAGCTTCCCGCTCATCTTTCCTATGTTATACTTCTTCTCTTTAATCTTTATACAGTCCTTAACTTCCCTCGTCAGCCACGGCCACTCCTGTCTCCCCTTATGATCTTTCTTCCTCTTTGGAATGAGCTGATCCTGCACCTTCTGCATTATATCCAGAAATACCTGCCATTGTTGTTCCACTGCCATCCCTGCTAGGGTACTGAAACATTGAACTGTGGCCAGGTTCTCCCTCAGAGCTCCATAGTTCCCTTTGTTCAACTGCAATACTGACACTTCCGATTCTCCCTTCTCCCTCTCAAATTGCAAATTAAAACTTATCATATTATGGTCACTACCTCCTAATGGCTCCTTTACTTCGAGGTCCCTGATCAAATCTGTCCTTTCAATAGCACAACAACAGATCCAGAACTGCCATCTCCTTGGTAAGCTCCAGTACAAGCTGTTCTAAGAATCCATCGCGGAGGCACTCCACAAACTCCCTTTCTTCGAATCCAGTACCATCCTGATTCTCCCAGTCTACCTGCACGTTTAAATCCCCCATAACAACTATAGTAATACCTTTGCAACAGGCCAATTTCAACTCCTTATTCAACTTGCACCCTTGCACTTGCAGACTACTGTTTGGGGGCCTGTAGATAACTCCCATTAGGGTCTTTCTACCCTTAGAATTTTTCAGCTCTATCCATACTGACTCTACATCTCCTGATTCTATGTCCCCCCTCGCAAGGGACTGAACATCATTCCTCACCAACAGGACCACCCCACTCCCTCTGTCTGTCAGTCTGTCCTTTCGATAGCACATTTAGCCTTGAATATTCTTTTCCCAGGCCCTGTCCACTTGAAGCCATGTCTCAATTATCCCCACATCATCGTGCCAATTCCCAACTGAGCCTCAAGCTCATCCACCTGATTTCTTATGTTTAGTGCATTCATATATAATATTTTTAATTTGTTACTCCTCTCACCCTTCCTATCAATCCCTATTTCACTTGATCATACTGTATGATCCCTCCTTGGGTTTTCTGCTCCGTTGATTCTGTTGTCTTTCTTAATTTCTCTTATTCTCACTTTCCCTTTAACTTCCTTCTTAAATTTTCAGTTTGCCCCCTCTTATAACTGATTATGACAGCTCCCATCACTATGCTAAAGATGGAATGGTAACTGGGCCGGATGGATTTGTCCTGCTTTTTGTGGACAGAGCATACCTGAGCAATTTTCCACATTGCTGGGGAGGTATGTTATAGCTATACTGGAATAGCTTGGCTAGGGATACAATTGCCTTTGGAGCTGAGGTCATCAGTCCTACCACTAGAATGCTGACATGGTCCATAGACTTTGCTGTATCCAATGCCTTTAGCCATTCCTTGATGTCACATGGAGTGAATCTATTTGTCTGAAGATTGGCATCTGTGATGCTCAGAATTTCAGAAGGAGGCTGAGATGCATTTACACTTTGCACTCCTGGCTGTAGATAGTTGTAAATACTTCAGCCTTCTATGTTCATCATTGATGGTGATAATGCTTGGAATCTCCTCCTACACTTAGATTAATTACCTAATGCAAACATGACTAAGTGTAACAGGAAGACTGAAGAGAATGAGGTCAAATATGTCTTTCCCTCTTGTTGGTTGCTTATTACCTGTTGCATGCTCACTCTAGCAGTTATGTCCTTCAGGACTTGACCAGCTTGAAGTAGTGCTGTCAAGCCACTCTTGGTGATGGACATTGAAATTGCCCACTCAGATACATTTTGAGACCTTTCTATCTCTAGTTTTTTTCAAGTGGTGATCAATATGGAGGAACACCAATTTATAGGCTCAATGAAGGTGGTTGGGAGTAATAAGCAGGAGGTTTTCTTGCCCTGTTTGACCTGATGCTAACAGACATTTAGGGAAAAACTTACAGGTAGTGATAACATCACTGGACTAATAATCTAAAGGCCAAGGCCAAGGCTAAGGCTGTGGGGCAAGGATTCAATTCCCAATATGGCAGCTGGTGGAATTTATAAATCAGTTCACAAATCTGCAAAACCTAAAAGTAATGGTGACATGAAAGCATTAATATTGTGAAAGCGCATCTGGTTCCCTCATATCATTTGGGGAAGGGCACCTAACATCCTTACCTGGTCTCACCAGTGTGGGACAAACCCACAGTAATGTGGCTGGCTCTCACGACCCTCTGAACTGGCCCAGCAAGTCACTCTATTCAAGGGTAATCAGCAATAGTCAACAAATGCTGGCCTTGTCAATGATACTCACATTCCATGATAGAATTAAAAAAAAGTCATGGGGCCAAGCTCAGGATTCTCAAAGAAACTCCTTCCTGACTCTACACCACTGTGGTGGGACAGAAAATACCTAGGGATGGTGAAGGAAGATTCTGGGATTTCAGCTGTAAGATATAAGCTGGTAAACATCACTAAGTCAGGATGTCTGATTAGTCCATGGGACAACCCTCCCAATTTCAACACAGGACCCCAGGTAACAAAAAAGACTCTGCACAGCCAACTGATATGCCATGTGATTGATACTTCAGATGTCTCAGTCAATGCTGTGTGGTTTATCTGGCTTTACTCCTGTTTTTCTGTAGTTAGGAGTTGAATGGCTTTCCACCCCATTTCAATGGGCAATTATGTATCAATTTTATTGCCGTTTAATCGACTCCAATGATGACCAAACAGGGAGATAAGTTTTCACAAAGCTATTGACAGATTGGAAGAACTGAGATAAAAATTCAAGTTTAATCTGGTCTCTGCCCCTTGTTTGAAGTTGCTGTATAATTTAAATGATTTCATTTGCCATCAACATCACTATTACATTGACAGTAAATTTCTGACCCATTATTCAAAGTTCATTTTACACTCAAGCTCAAAATGGAAGTCACTGAAAATGAACAGATGTTACAACATCAAAGATTATTTAGATCAACACTTACTTGACCTTCCTTTATCAATGACAGGAATTTGGGATGCAATCTGGGTTGGTTCCGCAGCTTTCCTCTTGTATGTTTTTGTTACTTTATCCACATCTGGCTGCTTTCTGGTCATTTCCTCCATGAAAGACTAGGGTTAAAATTTTTAAGATTAAAATGTGAGGGTATTATTAGCAAAAGAAGCTTGCTCCACTTCCCAATGTTCTTTCTTCTTATATAGAGGTAAAGTTATCTTTTTTTGTCTCTATTTCTAGGGATAGTTATCAATTAATTTTCACTGCAGGTCGACAGGCAGCAAAAACTACCCTGAGTAAACCCTCTCACACCTTGCTTCTGGTAAGGACTCTATTCCATTCTCCTAACATTCCCATCTCTCGTGTTGTTTTCAGATGATTCAACCTTTTACACTAGCGCTTACAATATGTCTTTTGTTTTTCCTTCACCAAGGAATACCCGTGTTTGACAGGACTCTCCACCATATCCATGCCATTTCACCCACCTCTGCTTTGATCCAATTCCCTCACTCCTAAAACATGATAGGATTCTCCTTGTCCTCATTTGCCTTTGACATCATCCAACCACCAAAACTGATGTTGTCCTGTTCTCCCTTTACAGCAATCCAAAGTGATCCTTTCCTCTGTAATGTCCTGATCCACTTCTCAACCAACTCAAAACCCCACTCACCTTTCTGACAGCATCTTTGCATGCAAGCATAGGAGATGTGATATCGATATATTTACACTTTTCTTTCTCAATTGCCTAGACAGTGATTTATTTGAACTTTTTAAATTCATTCACTTTAGCATTCATTGCTCATCAATCTTTACTGCACTGTCAGAAATCACACAACACCAAGTTATAGTCCAACAGGTTTATTTAAAATCACAAGCTTTCAGAGCTTGGCCCCTTCGTCAGGAAAAGTCAGTGAAGGAGTAGCAGTCTGAAAGCTTGTGGTTTCAAATAAACCTGTTAGACTATAACCTGGTGTCGTGTGATTTCTGACTTTGTCCACCATAGTCCAATATCGGCACCTCCACATCATGATTCTACTTCACTGAACAGACAAAATGTAGACTGGGTGACCGCTTTGGGTCTTCAGTTGTAAGCATGAACCTGAGCTCCTCATTGCTTGTCATTTCAATCCACCACCTTGCTCCCTCTCCTTATGTCCTTAGCCTATCATGTTCCAACAGACCTCAAGACAAGTTTGACGAACAGCTTCTCATCTTATGACTCAATAATTTTAAGTTCAATAATTTTAGTTTATAACCTCTGCTTTGACTATGTTTTGTTCACACTTATTTCTTCATTCCTTAACTTGCATTTGGTTTGCTGTCACTTTGTAACAAGCTATGCAACCATTCACTTATTATTTGGATACATTTTTATTCTTTACAATCACCTGTACCTCTGGCTTTTGCATCATTTACATTTATATTTAATCTGCCACTCACTGCGTCACAAACATAACCTTTTCTTCTTACTCCTCTTGCACCTCTAAACCTATTACATTTTCATCTTTCTTCCATTCTGATGCAAGGTTACTGACTTGAAACTCTAACTCTATTTCTCTCCACTGATGCTGTCTAACTTGCTGAGGATTTTCAGCATTTTGCACTTTTAGTTCAGATTTCCAGCACTGGCAGTATTCTGTTTGGGAGTTTGCATGTAATGGGTTGCAAGCAGCTGTACTTCACAAGCTCATTCAAAAGGCTAGTCTTCATATATGAGCCTAACTGGTGATTTCTGTCAATCTACCTCATCACATGGAATATAGATCCATGAAATATTTTAAAACCAAATGTTGTTCTTATTAATTGCCCTGAAGTAACAAACACACCAACAAAATGATTATATGTAAGCACACGACTGATCTAATGCCTTTCAAATGCGAGAGATGCAGACATCATTATATCATGGAGGACATTTTGAAGCTTTGATACTCCTGAACCACCCATGTCTCAGTTCCACTTTCCAGCAACTTTGAAAGAACTGTCTGGTGTAATAAATGAAGAAGAATGCAGTATTATATCACCAAGGTAAAACCTACATCAATTGTTAGCATCTTGCTAAGTGTATCTGGATATTATTAAGTGTACAAGCTCAGCTTCTAAATTCAATAGTGATTACCTGGTGCTCGGCAATAAGCGTTTTGACTTCTTCGATCTCCTGTGGAAGTGATTCTTGGTCTCTCTGAGTCAGTATCGTCTCTGCCCACTGTAACCAGCCCAACAGGCTCTCCAGTAACTCTTGATTAGCAATAACATCTGCGAGGGCTGCTTCAAGCCGCAGTTGATGCTGTTTAGCCCATGCAGTTACCTGATATTTTACAACAAAACAAAATTAGCAAGAAAAAAGTAATCGCTGAAGTTTGGAAAGATGTACTTTTCATTTTTGTTCTTTAACACTGCATTTTAACAATATCAACATGACAATTGGCTGATTGTAGAAATCTAATATATCATGCAGTTTAAGACTGAAAAGGGAAATTGCCATTTCGCATTATCAGCCCTGTCCTTCCACAAACCATGTATAAACTACCCACTGTAGCTATTACAGAGGAACCTTGATTATCCAAAATGTTGATTATTCGAATTTCAGATTATCCGAACAAGATCGCAAAGTCCAGCATTCGATTATCCGAACAAAATGCTCCCTGCTTGTGTCGTTCAGATAATTGAGGTTCCTATGTACTGGTTAAGTTGTTAGGCACTCTCTCAGATCCCTTAGAATTGGGAACTGTTTCCCTTCACAAAGTTGGATCATCTGCCTGTGTTACAGTTTACTGTTCATGGTGTTGATTAGTACAGCCTTAACTGCATACCAGGAAGATAAAGATAATAAGTCTCCACTCTCTCAATTCACCATATGGAAAGCATCTTCTCTCAGCCAAGGAGCAGAACAAAATGACTTAGGAAAAAAACTGTCAAGTCACTCCCACATCACCCCTTCACTACTCATATCAGCATTGGAAGGTGTCTGGAAGCAACTGCTTTTGGAACTCTCTCAACAATATATAGAGATTGTGTGGGAAAGATCAAAGAAATGTGAAGGCTAGAAGTTGAAACACATATGTATCATTTTGCAGGATGAAATCTGAAGAGATAAAGGGTGGCCATTTTCCTTTTTAAGTTGTCTTAATTCTTGGGATTCATTTTGTTCAATTCCCCCAAATTACAAAAAGTAGCATTGTCACAATGTCGCAATAAACCTGGAAGAGTGAGACTGGGATTGGGGGTCGCAGTAAAACAGGCAAGAAATCCACTGCTGAAAATCTAAACTCTTTTAAAGTACACGTACATTATGTGTACTTTATTATACATAATTATATTCTTCTGTAATCCATACATATGTTATATGCACATGGAGCAAAGAAATAAATTGCAACTAATGAGTTAATATGGTGATTCACAGCCTGGTGACTCATAGTCTAGAACAGTCCATTTCTGTCACATTTGAAAATGATATAAACTGTACACAGCTGCTCGATTACATCCCTATTTCAAGTTAATCACCTCTTCGAATCTGGCTCGGATTATTGTGATCCAATGCTTGATGGTTGTGATAGAGTCTGGGTGGCAGATAGATAGGATAGCTTCTCCCATACCCACTGCTAAATTCAGCTCAATCATCTTTCCTTCCAGTTTCTTTGCAAACTCCTTTTGCCAAAAAAAAAACAAGAATCAAATTAGTCATTGATGTCAGTTTAAAGAACCACTTTAAAATCACCAGTTGCACTCATCAATAAAAATAACTTTGAAATCCAAGTTTAGCATGCTGTGGAAAAAAAAAATAATAACTATCCATAAAGAGAAGAATAAATTTAGTAACAAGATTCATGGTTTGTACCATTCCCTTCAGAAGACAGCAGCTACAGTTCAGCTGACATGCAGTCGTTCTAGCCATTTGGGCATCTGGGTTAATATGAATTGCTGCACTGCACCTTTGTTGCAATAACACAGTACACCAATCTATGTGTGGATCTCATGGGATAAATGGCCTGCTTTCACACTGTAGGGATTCTATGGTGATGGTGGTCCGTGGGACACTATCTGTCAGGTATGGTTCCATGAGTATGACCATATCAGGTTGCTGCCTGACTAGTCTGTGAGACAGCTCTCCCAATTTAGCATAAGCCCCCAAATGTTCCAAAGGAGAACATTGCAGGGTTGACAGAGCTGTGTCTGCCATTCTCTTTTCAGGTGTCTAGGTCAATGCTAGGTGGTCTTTATGAAGCTCTTTGGGATGTCATGAAATTGTGAAGGGGGCTAAATAAATGCAAATGTTTCTTATATTTTACTGTTGGTCTTTATTGCTGGACACTTTCTAATCAACCTATCCAGATATGTTATTACAAGTGGGACATGAACTCATGTCTCCTTGTCCAGAGATAGAGACACTACCACTGCATCACAAGAACCCTCTGTCAGTCTTTATTGCAGTTTTATATATTTTCTAATCAACCAGTTTAGAAATATTATTAAACACCTCTGGAGCTGGTGGGACTTGAACCTATGCCTTATTCTAACTCACACACCATCAACTCCAAATTCAGTGATTATTTATTCACCATATAAACATCTGTCCCTGTCAGTTTTCATATGTATTTATATTGGATTCAAAGTCCCACCACCTGGTGTGTTGGGATTTGAACCACGACCCCCAGAACATTAGCTAAGTTTCTGGATTAATAGTTTAGGGATAATACCACTAGGCCAACACTTCCCTTGTTTATCAGTCATTATTCACTCTTCTTTTCTACCTGTGGGTCTTAATAACCCTCAGAATTAATTCTAGCAGAGGCGCAACGAGCCCTCTTTTGTGTCTCAGGATTCTCTGATTCTGTGTTCAGTGCAAATCATAACTCACTATTAGTTAATAGTCATAGAGTCAGAGACATACAGCACGGAAACAGATCTTTCGGTCCAATTTGTCCATGCCGACCAGATATCCTAACCTAATCTAGTCCCATTTGCAGCACTTGGCCCATATCCCTCTAAACCCTTCCTATTCATATACCCATCCAAATGCTTTTTAAATGTTGTAATTGTCCCAGCCTCCACCACTTCCTCTGGCAGCTCACTCCATACACACATCAATCTTTGCATGAAAAAGGTGCCCCTTAGGTCCCTTTCCCCTATCACCCTAAACCTATGCCCTCTAGTTCTGGACTACCCCCACCTAGGCAAAAGACCTTGTCTTTTTATCCTATTCATGCCCCTCAAGATTTTATAAACCTCTGTAAGGTCACCCCTCAGCCTCCGATGCTCCAGGGAAAACAGCCCTAGCCTTTTCAACCTCTCCCTATGGCTCAAATCCTCCAACCCTGGTAACATTCCTGTAAATCTTTTTTGAACTCTTTCAATTTCACAACATCCTTCCGATAGGAAGGAGACCAGAATTGCAAGCAATATTCCAAAAGCAGCCTAACCAATGTCCTGTACAGCCGCAACATGACCTCCCAACTCCTGTACTCAATACTCTGACCAATAAAGGAAAGCATACCAAACGCCTTCTTCACTATCCTATCTACTTGCGACTCCACTTTCAAGGAGCTATGAACCTGCACTCCAAGGTTTCTTTCTTCAGCAACACTCCTTAGGACCTTACCATGAAGTGTATAAGTCCTGCTAAGATTTGCCTTTCCAAAATGCAGCACTTCACATTTATCTAAATTAAATCCCATTTGCCCTCCTTGGATCAAGATCTCATTGCACTCTGAGGTAACCTTCTTTGCTGTCCACTACACCTCCAATTTTGGAGTCAACTTACTAACTATACTTCCTATGTTCATATCCAAATTATTTATATAAATGATGGAAAACTGTGAACCTAGAACTGATCCTTGCAGCACACGACTAGTCACAGGCTCCAGTCTGAAAAGAAACCCTCCACCACCACCCTCTGTCTTCTACCTTCAAGCTAGTCCTATATCTAAATGGCTAGTTCTCTCTGTATTCCATGCGATCTAACCTTGCTAACCTGTCAACCATGAGGAAGTTTGTTGAATGCCCGAATGAAGTCCAGATAGATCACACCCACCACTCTTGCCTCTTCAATCCTCTTTGCTACTTCTTCAAAAGACTCAGTCAAGTTTGTGAGACATGATTTCCCACGCACAAAGCCATGTTGACTATCCCTAATCAGTCCTTGCCTTTCCAAATACATGTAAATCCTGAGCCTCAGGACTCCCTTCAGCAACTTGTCCACCACCGATGTTAGGCTGACCGGTCTATAGTTCCCTAGCTTTTTCTTATCATCTTTCTTAAATAGTGGCACCATGTTACCCAACCTCCAACCTTCCAGCATCTCACCTGTGACAATCGATGATGCAAATATCTCAGCAAGGGACCCAACAATCACTTTCCTAGCTTCCCAGAGTGTTCTGGTGTACACCTGATCAGGTCCTGGGATTTATCCACCTTCATGCATTTTAAGACATCCAGCACATCCTCCTCCATAATCTGGACATTTTCAAAATATCTTCCATGCCACTCACCACAGTAAACACTGATACAAAATACTCATTTAGTGTCTTCCACATCTCCTGTGGTTCCACACATAAGTTGCCTTGCTGATCTTTGAGGAACCCTATTCTCTCCCTAGTTACCCTTTTGTCCTTAATGTATTTATAGAATCCCTTTGGAGTCTGCCTAATCCTATTTGCCAAAGCTATCTCGTGTCCCCTTTTTGTCCTCCTGATTTCCCTCTTAAGTATACTCCTACTGCCTTTATACTCTTCTAAGAATTCACTTGATCTCTGCTGTCTATACTTGACATATGTTTCCTTATTTTTCTTGACCAAAATCTCAATTTGTCTTATGTGCAGGAGCACACTGTAATTCTCAAATGTTGTTGCACTACCTAATATGGTCTGATTCAGTGCATTTTCAAAAAAACAACTTAATTAACCAATTTCTGCCAAATCAGACCAAAACTCATGAATGAATGGATTAGCTTTAAAGTCACGTATTCTCAAATGAGTACAGTGAAATGTTTACATTTGCCGCATTATAGCACCACCTTAATTATAAGATACAGATACTTAGATCAAATTCTTAGGAAACAAAAGAAAATAAGAAAAGTAAAAGCAACTTGCTGTAGGATTGTCTAATTTGTGCACTTTATTTCAGCTATACAGGGCCTTGAGGAGACCACAATGGATTAGTTATGGTCCCAAATGGGCTATTTGGAAGGTTAGGGTGGGATATGGAGATCAGCATAAATTTAATGGGTCGCAGGGAATCTGAGGGAGTCAGGAATAAAGTTGGAAGTTGAGGTTTAGATTTATTAGAAGCCTTTTGGGAGGATGAGGGGAGAAGCATGTCAAGCCCTTGGGGAGATCAGACGGAAATTAGAAGAGTCATGGAGGTTAAGGATGAGGTGATTTGACCGATATGGCCAATCACAGGCAGTGGGCAAAATGGCTGAATGAATCCAGTCCTTGACTCCTGATCCAAAAGTCCTTCATTTTGGTTTAGTGGGCAGGTTTCACCAAGGCTAACGTTAAATGTTAATTCATGAACACAAAAGGGGACAGTGGCCTTGGAATGAGTTCGTCACCCAACTCCTGCACTGCCTTCACCAAAACCGAAATGGGGAGAGTGCAATTGGTTTCAGAGTTTAATCAAATTACATTCCATCCACCCAACATCCACCTGCTTTTTGGGTTAAACTGTCCCCTTGTTGTCTTAGTGAAATATTTCATGGATTCTTATATTACTAGAACCAAATGGGGACCTATAGCTTACTAAGAAAACAATCATTTACATCCAACTTCCAACCATACAACAGTTCTTGAAAATAAACAAAACACTGATCTAATCTGAACTGCATGTGTTCTCTCAAAACCTGACTTAGGACCTAACAGGATACAAAAATGCATCAACTCCTATCATTCGTTGCTCATTGTTAGGGATCCTCTTTGTCTAACATGCATTCAAGTATCATATAAAACAATTGCTCAACAATCCATGAACAAGAATTAAAAAATTGAATCATGCTTTGGTTTTTGTAAGTACTTAAATCCCACCCCCCCTCATTTATCTTCCAGTACCTTATTTTGTTGGCCAGAACCATATGCTATTTCCTGACACAGAGTGGAGCCAAATCATCTTCAGAATTGCTCTGAAGAAGTCACTGCATCAGAAACGTTAACTTGGTTTTCCCCTCCAGAGCTGCTGCCCATTCTGCTGCGTTTATCAGCAATTTCTGCTTTTGTTCCTGATTTCCAGCATCTGCAGTTCTTTCATTTTGCTTCCCCCCAATTCATCTAGTGCTATTCAGTAAATATAGCTCAGAACAATATCCCTCAGACTTTGCTTCTCTGCCAATAGTCACGCTCTAAGTTCACAACGAAGGTACCAATGTCGAGGGGGTGGAGGTGAGACTGGTGTTCCAGAATAAGGCAGTAGAACAGAAAAGAAAAAAATGGGAACAGAAATTATGTCCGGGGAACATCCAATGACATCCTACCCATCAGTGAAAGATTGCTGCAAACCAGAGTTCAAGATGTCAACATGCTGTACCAATGAATCAATTGTTCCCAACCCAAGATGGAACAAGGTAGACCCACTGCCAATAAGATTTTCTAGACACGCCCTCGCAAACTCTCCAATATCTATTACCACCAACACCTTCCTCAAGTATTGCTCGGCAGGAACGATTTTCCCTGAAAACCTCATGATCGTTGAGCTACACACAGGTTTACTGGCAGCAGTAATTTAAATCATTTTTGTAACTTCATTTATTCCAAAGTTCTAAACACAGTGTGCTTAGATTTGTTATTCATGATCATTATGATTTATACAGCATAAATTTGAAAAACCTATGTCCAACTTCTTTCCTACCTTGTGCTGCTCTATAAGCACACGCAGGGCTTCATCGTCATCTGGAAGAACGCCATGGAAACGAAGAGTCTGTTCGGCTTCAGCCAGCCACTCCAGCAATACGTGCACTGCAGAGTGAAACTCTTCAGCCTGTAGGTACAACATATATCTGTCAGACCAGTCACAACCTGGCAGCCAGAAGATAACATGGACCTTTAAGTTATAAGAACAGGAGAGAAGAAAAATAAATGAGTTTCAAGAAAACTTGCTTCAAACTGAATGCTCTGAGTTGGTTGAAGGTTCAGGTGGTTAAATACACTGTGTAACTTGAAGAAAGAGATCTGAGGGTCACTCTGTGGATGATGTGAGCATTAGTTAGTCTCATGCAGTTTGGGTTTGACAGTTATCCTGGTGATCATTTTAGGTCATGGATAAAATAAAAATCATCCGAGACTGACGGGTTTTGTGCGTGCATCCGGTATGAGATGAGTCTGCATCTAGTTTTGGGATGTGTGTCTTGGAGTTGGTGTAGGTTTATGGATCTGGATATGGGATATAAAAAGGGAAACCTATGGAAGACTGTGGAGAAAGAGTAAGCCAGGTTAACTTAAATGGATAGCTCTTTCAGATAGAGCCAGAACAGGTACGATGGGTGAAATGACCTTCTTGTGTGTCATGAGATTCTAATTCAATTGCAGCCAATCTATGATCCTCAACTGAAATGTACAAGTACCCACACACACACCCACACATCCCACTCTCAGACACATTCCTATATCCACTTACTCCAGAAATATACACCTAGTCACATGCCCATCACAGAAAACTAGACAGCGCCACACCCCTTTCTCAGACATATATCCACACCCCCAGCCCCATACCCCTATATCTCACCTCCATCCACCTAGACACATCCACATTAGGTATCTGTACTCTATCTGGCTGACACACTAAGGGTCGAGTGATTCTGCAATAGTGAAAGGACTACACTTTCAGGGGGGCAAAACAACATATATAAAATAGAAAGCTCCATTTTCCTTTTATTAGAGTTTATTAGACTTTGATCTTTTACCTGATTCAGGGCTTGCTCTAGTCGGGCTTGTTTGGAAACAGAGAGGGCACAGACAGTTTCCCAGCGAGTACTGAGCTCTTGCATCTGCACCTTGACCCAGGAGGAATCATCGCGGCTGGCATCTACTAGTTCACGGGCAGAGCGTTTGAGGGCTTGGACACCGCTGGTCCGTTTACCCAACTCCTTCTGAAAGACCTACACAGAAAACAATCCCATTACTATACACTCAGAGTTGTTCTTCATGACTGAACACCCTGTATAGGTCAACACAGTGCAATGAGACCAAGGATAATCACTGAACATGACTGGAAAAAAAATTACATACATAGTATATGAAAAACAGCAACACATCTAAGTGCCCCAATTCAACATGGTTATCACTGAAATGTAAATGAATGACATAACAATTAGACCATAGAAATAGGTCGCTAAGCCAACAAATCCAAGCCACACACTGTGCTCCACATAAACTTCACAAATGTATCCTCCTATTCATTTTTCCTCATATATTTGCCTTAGTTCCCATAAAGGCAGCTATGTTCACCTTAACTCGCCCTTCAATGTCATACTTCGTATTGACTGCATTTGCCCGCTCCCTGCTTAAACTCCACAACAATGCTTCCTGGTTTTCAACACGGGAGAATAGGTTATTTGTTAGCACAATATATATAAAATACAAATTTGTATTGAGTGGAAACAAAATTTTCAAGGATCTATAAACCATCATCATTTCAAAATTCCCACACGTGTTATCAAATCTCCCACAGTCCCTGCTCTCTGTCTGTGTAGCCCACTCTAGTTCCTCAATCCTGGAAAATCACTGTATTGCTTGAATGTTTGTGTATCCCCAATTCTAATTGCTCCAGCACTGGTGGCCTTTTTGTTTAAAAAGACGATTGGGCGTTAAATTCAATTGACCTTCCCAAATCTCTGCATTTCATGTCATTAATTCTCTAAGAATACCACGTTGACAAAGCTTTTGGTCACCTGTCCTAATATATAGCTTAGTGACGATTGTTTTCCTAATCACTCATGTGAATGTGACTTTCAGCCTTAACTATGTTAAAGTAGCCATTTAAATGCACAGTTTTGTTGTAATGAAAGGGTTTGTCAAATTTTAAACTGGGAATTGGTTATTTAAGGTACTAGTATTAAAATCAAAATAGAAGATAGATAAGCTATCCATACTACAACCCTTCTAATCTGTGAATAAATTAACAGATGACCTCCTCCTGTCCTCTTCAACTGAGTAGTCCCTGAGTAAACAATCATGGTAATGCTGACAAGTGTTGCCTTATTTAAACAAAAACAATAGAGAGCTGTGTGGAGAGATTTTCCACATGATCCACCCTAAAGTTGGATGTAAGGGAGAAGTGGTGGGGAGGGTGAAGTAAGAAGGGAAATAGTGTCCTTATTCACAGATGGTTCTGCCATTCACAGTTTTGATCCTTTCAGCTGACATGATTACGATTTCAAGGTTGATTTTTAAAAATACAAACATAGGGCTTACTGTCTTTTCTAAAAATACCATGTTTTACAAGATCTAAACTCAGATTTCATGCGAGTTCACTGATAAATTTGATCTATTTTGAAATATCTGAAAGAACCAGCTGGACTTTGAGCAGCAACCGAACTCTCAAGTTTGGCAGAGAGACATTTCTACAATGCAATCAACAAATTAACTTGTCGAATTAAGTATGATGAGTCACTCAAGGAGATCTGGATTCTGTAAGTTATTTTTGATAGATTAATTCAGACAGTTGCCAATGGAGGCTTGGTTGGAGGGTGGGGTAGGGGGAATGTGTGGTGGTGGAAGGTAAGTCGGAAAAAGAACGAGGGAGAGTAATTCTCACTGTCACACTGACGGAAACAGTTTCCAGTACCTTGTGAGCATCAATCAGGTTCATCACCAGGTCGATGTCCCCATGGACTGGCTGATCTTCAGCCAGCATGGGTTCAATCTTGTACAGCCAATCAATCAGAGCTTGCAAGGCATCTGTAAATTGGCCTGAGAACAGCAGTGCTTCCTCCAATTTGTTCTGTCTGAAATGGAAAGGCAGAACATATACGGTAAGATTAGGCAGTGACAGACACAGCTGAATCTTCTTCAAACTTAAAACCACAAACAGGAAGCTTGGCTTGCTAGTTTGAAAAGCCACTCCGGTTACCTCCAGCACCACTTACAACATGCCTTCAAAAATATTTGCTAAAAAGTGTAAACAACCAGGACTGATGCAAGTTAAAAATATCATCAGGGCTTCCTGATGGGTCAGTGTCAGAAAGGACTTTGCCAAGCATAACACCAAACATCACAACCTAGGAGTGTCCAAAAATGTAGCTCCAGTTTGCACTGTGAGAATATCTGCCAGGCAGGAAGGTGAAATACCAGAATTAGTCACCTGACCTAAAGCTGAAAATAAAGTTTTCAACCCTGAAAATGTCTGAAGTGGCCCTTCTTGGAAAGTGAGCATTGATGGTGGGAAGGGATCAAGGACAGGTCCCAATGTTGTGGAAATACTCACATGAAGAACTTCTACTTGGGAGCAGGGTGGTTCTTTTGAGTTGACAGAGCACAGTACTTCAGACAGCTTGTCCATTCTACACTGGAATGGTGAAATCAGCTGTAACATGCAATGGGGGCCAATCTCTTAATTGCCCATCTTTACAACACACCAAGATCATAAGCTCTATTTACTGTGTCCAGGAGTGGGAAAAACAGGGGAAAATTCAAAAGATGCAATATAGTGAAAAGAATCTTAACACTTTTATGAATGCAGGGATCAAGTTTGTAGTTGTTATATTCAATATTTACTTTCTTGATATGAAATTAGCTTGGAGAGTTTTCAAATCTATAACTGAGCAGTGTTTTTAAGCCAGCAATTATCTATTCTATGAACCCCATGATTTGGATGTGAACATAGGAGGTACAGTTAATATGTTTGCAGATGACACCAAAATTGGAAGTGTAGTGGACAGCAAAGAAGGTACCTCAGAGTACAATGGGATCTTGATCAAATGGGCCAATGGACTGAGGAGTTGCAGACGGAGTTTAATTTAGATAAGTGAGGTGCTGCATTTTGGAAAAGCAAATCTTAGCAGGACCTATACACTTAATGGCAAGGAGTGTTGTTGAACAAAGAGATTTTGGGAATGCAGGTTCAGAGTTCCTTCAAAGTAGAATTGCAGGCAGTGAGGATAATGAAGAATGCATTTGGTATGCTTTCCTTTATTGGTCAGAGTATTGAGTATAGGAGTTGGGAGGTCATGTCGTGGCTGTACATGACATTGACTAGGCCATTTTTGGAATATTGCATGAAATTCTGGTCTCCTTCCTATTGGAAGGATGTTGTGAAACTTGAAAGGGTTCAGAAAAGATTTACAAGCATATTGCCAGGGTTGGAGGATTTGAGCTGTAGGGAAAGGTTGAGTAGGCTCGTGCTGTTTTCCCTGGAGAGTTAGAGGCTAAGAGGTGACCATATAGAGGTTTATAAAATCTTGAGGGGCATGGATTAGATAAATAGAGAAAGTATTTTCCCTGCGGTGGGGAGTCCAGAACTAGAGGGCAGAGATTTAGGGTGAGAGTGGTAAGATATAAAACAGACCTAAGGGGCAACTTTTTCATGCAGACAGTGGTCCATGTATGGAATGATTTGCCAGAGAAAGTGATGGAGGCTGGTGCAATTACAGCATTTAAAAGCATCTGGATGGGTATATGAATAGGAAAGGTTCAGAGGGATATGGACCAAGTGCTGGCAAATAGGACTAGATTAGGTTAGGATATCTGGTCGGCATGGACGGTTTAGACCCAAGGGTCTGTTTCCGTGCTGTACGTCTCTCTGACTCTATGTATCTGCGACATGGCATTTACCAAAGGACATCTAATTGGCTTGGTTAATAAGATTTTCTGCTCATAATAAGTAGACAGCTGGAACATATCACAACATTCAACATTAGTCTTAAGGTAGTTATTTCATATGAATCACTTCATATTATCAGAAAAAATATACATTACAGGAATGAAAACTTTGCTGCTGTCATTTCGAGAATGTCAACTTCAATAGAAATAGGAAACAGCTTTAAGTACTTGGCATCAACATTATGGTTTTTAAACAGCAAGGCATCATTAATTGCAAGCATTTTATGAATGAGGTACTAATTCACGGCTTTTCAAAAATGAGCTCGGAGCATGACACTGTGTAGTTCATTCTAGTGATCTTAACACGGAGCAATATGGGAACAATTGAATTAGAAGCTAAGGGGTGAGAGTTTTTTTTAATCATTGCCAGATTGGACACATCAGCATGTTATTACCATACAAGTGAGTAGAAGTTACTTTCTCCATGCAGCAGGATCATACAAAATTTCTTTTTTTAAATTGTCGTCATTCAAGCTCAAATATTTTGGACATATATATGTGATACTTCACACTAACCATGGAAAAGTGTCCCGTTAACATATGACATGGCAGAAATTGAAGTATCAATTGCAGAGACCAGTATCCAGTACTAAGAGACCAATCACTATTAAGTCACCAGAGGCCACTTGGATCCCGGGACCAATTGTCCGGGATCATTTACATTTGCCTTCTTGTGACTAAACTATGATGTCATTTGACAGTTCCTCATTCATTCCACTATTACCCTGGAGAATAAGAAATCATAGAAATAACATGAACAAATTGGAACTCAAATCACTCATTCACTGGCCCTGTCATCAGTCAGTCTCTCAATTTCTTTGATATTTTTCCCTCTCCAAGACATCAATTTAATAAATTTGAACCCATGTTCTCTCCTTTACTTAATCAAATGGCAGTACTCACACTACGTATTCAGAGCTGACTGTATGTAAACCAATTAGAACAGGATAAATGCAGCACACCAAACATGCAGGTGACAACATTCCTTCCCATTCCCAACTTCATAATCTCCTCCCCTAATCCCCTACACCTCTTTGATAGCTCCATCCTAACTGGCACCATCATTCTGATATTAGCTGACAAATCTATGCCTGACTGCCTCTGATACAATGTCAGGAGTGGGTTGGATCTTTATTGAGTTAAATAGATTGGGAACATTATATATCTGTAAACCTCCAAGCCAAGAAAAAACCGGCTCACACCACACAACCTTAGTGCACGAAAAAAGATGGAGAACAAAGAAAAGGAAGAAAGAAAGGTAAAGGACAAATAAAAGGAGGGAATGAAATAAGTAAACAGAAATGAGTTTAAAGAGAAAAACAGAATGAAGGGGACATCCCAGCACCTTAGTGCAAAAGATAAGGCTGAAGCATTTGAAATCACTTTAAGCCATAGGACTGAGAAAATGATCCCTCTCAGCTATCTCCGAGGTCCTAGCATCATGGGTGCCAGTCTTCAGCCAATTCAATTTACTCCACATGATATCAAGAAATGATTGAAGGTGCCAGATACTACAAAGCTTATGGACCCTGACAAGATTCTTGCAAAAGGACGAAAGACTTTTGTCCCTAGCCAAGCTGTTCCAGAACAGTTACAACTCTGGCATCTACCTAGTAATGTGGGAAATTGCTACGGTCTTCCTGGCCCTCAACAAGTTGGACAAATCAAACCTGGCGAATTACTGTGCCATCACCACCATTTTCATGAGAGCAATCGGGGATGGACGATAAATGCTGGACTAGTCAGTGGCAGCCACATTTAGCGAACAAATAATTTTAAAAAGTGCGAAGTGGAAGCCTGGCAGAAAAATACGTACAGGATAAGATTTGAAATTTTTTTAATAACTCGGTAAATCAAAAATCAACTGCCTTTATTTTGAACTCTCAGTGGACCATGTGATGTGCACTGACATATGGCTGAGTCTTGGAAAACTAAAACACAATGCAGCCCACATGGATACCCCAGTCAGGACAAAAATTGAGGATGGCACTCAAGATTTCATTTAAACTGAGCCAGTTGCTCAAGCTTTATAGACTGGGTGGAAAAACTAAAAGGAAAGTGAGATTCATAGTAACTATCAATTTTATGGTTGGCATGGACTGGTTGGAGCGAAGGGTCGGTTTCCATTCAGTATGACTCTACTAAAACAAAGGTTTCCACTTTGAAAGTTTCATGGGGCCCCGCCATCCAGTCACATTAAATATTACCTAATCAAACGGCAGTACTCACACTACGTATTCAGAGCTGACTGTCTGAAAACCAATTAGAACAGAATAAATGCAGCACACCAAAGACAGAAACAAACCTGGTGAATTACTGTCCCATCACCACCACTTTCATGAGAGCAATCAGGGATGGACAATAAATGCTGGACTAGTCAGTGGGCAGAGCATTCCACACAGCCACCACTCTCTGGGTGAAGAAGTGGGGGTGGGGGGTGGGGGGGGGCAATCCAAGGGCAGTTAACAATTTGCAGCAAAGTGGGCAAACATTCTTATTAACAGACCAAGTAGAATGCAGCCTGCTATCAGGGGCATCCTCCAGTAAGGCTAAATGCACCTTGAGATAGCACACCAATATTTCTACATAACTAACACACTCATGTGGCAAATTCATACCTAAATTATTCCGACCAGTTATAGCAGACGGACAATTGTCCATGTCACAAATTGATACCGAACCTCTACATCTTTAACCATTATGTATATTAATGCCCATTCTTAAAGTTATCGCCTTAGTTTTATTAAAATATTCACCCAGCTCATTTTAGAGAGTAACTAACTGTGATAACTGTTTCTGGTGGAAATCTACTTTGCATAAAACAAAGTCAGCAATAGTGATAGGAGCAGTGATGGTAGGGATAGAGAAGAGAAAGGAGAATCTGAGACAGTACCTCTGGCCGTTAGGCTGACAGTCTAAAATTAACAACTCCAGCTCTTTTTGAAATGCGTAGTGCCCCTGTGGTGAGAGGCTCTCAAGTCAATAAATGCTGTTTTTGGCAGATTGTTTGTCCAGTCAGAAAGAGATAGATGAGATTTCAGCTGCACTCCATCATCCTGTAAACCCCTGGCCCCACCCACCAAAATCTTTAGTAACACAAAAAGTTAGTCAAACATGGAAGTTGAAACTTGGAGGACGACAACAGTGTGTTCCTCTGCAACCTCGTGCTATAGAAAACAGCTTTACAAAAATCATGCTGTAGATGATCATTAATAGAAAATCGTTATACCCATTCAGTAGAACGTTTGCGTCATCCAAAAATTGTCCATAATTCATCAATTGTGTTATAGCCAATTCACGCTGACGAGATGTGCATTATAGCAGAACAACCTGCAGCTGACCTTGATATCTGTGCCCTTCCCACAAACTCACCAACTCTATGGCCAGATGAAATGATCATCAATGTCCCAGCCAATTATATGGTTGCTGAATCATAGAGATGTACAGCATGGAAACAGACTCTTCCATCCAACTAGTCCATGCTGATCAGATAGCCTAAATTAACCTTGTTCCATTTGCCGCATTTGGCCCATGTCCCCCTAAGCCGTTCCTACTTATATACCCATCCAGATGCCTTTTAAATGTTGTAATTGTACTAGCCTCCACCACTTCCTCTGGCAGTTCATTTCATACATGTGAGTGGGAACAAAGTGTTTCATCAGGATTCTCCAACCATTGTGGGGTAGGCTTGATGGACCTGCTGGCCAACTGCCATATATTGGTAGCGCTTGATTATTCTTCGATGTCAAGAAGTTGCACTTGAGGTTATGTTTAAACTTTAGCCATAGTTCCATAAGCTCATTCCTAGGAGCATCCAGCAAAGTTTCCAACAATCTACTCTCTGCTGGCACAGAATAAAACAAAAAAAAAACCCACAAAAAAACCCTGAAAATCATTTCCATCAAAAACAATAACAGACATCAAGATATTCTCAAAGCTTTAATCTGATCGCTTGACTGGTTGACTGTTTCATTAAGAACGCCGTTTGAAATCTTTAGTCATGATTTCAAGTAATAAAGATGTAAAGTGAATGTATTAGAAAAATTAAAGCTTTCTGCGTAATTCAGTTTATGAATTTCTTTGAAAACTATCAGCTAATCATTAAAACTGCAGTATCATAGACTGCAAATACTGGGGCCAAATGAGGAAAATCGACTCAGAATTTAAAAGTAGCTGCAGAGAGGGAAATGGGATTTGTAAAATTTTGAAGTCTTTGCATCTTTGTTACCAGATCTGAAGCACACCTGTGTAACTAAGCCAACTGGTTTTAACCTAAATGTAGCTCAATTACATTCGCAAAATTTATTTTCCAGAGAAAACTCAAGATATATTGGTAATGTCTCTTCTAAATTAGTACTTTTATACAAATATGCGTGAGAGATAATACTCCAACAATTATCACAATAGGACATCTTTGGTTAATTCTATTTATTGTCTTCCAATGCAAAATATTACAACCCTCCTTAATGGTCTAAACATTTTTGCCTCATTATGACAATCCCTACAGTGTTCATGATTAGATAATTCAATTTTCTTGTACTTCCACAATGGAGTTTCTTCCCAAAGGAGCCATAAACAGATAGTATGACAGACTGTCACATTGTACAAGGGCAACATGGATAGCTAGTTAAGCACCAGGGGGCTAACTAACGACCTTCCAAATGCACAGGAATAGACGGTCTACAAATCGGACAATGCTAATCTTCCTAATAAATCATCAACAAAGATCTCAGACAAATCTATCATTCTGGCAAGCACATGTTGACTAGATCAAAGATTCAACTTGCAGGCACTGAAGTATTTTTATTCTGAAGGGGAGATTTCAAAGTCAGACCTGAACCTTGTGCTGAATTTAGATATTTGTGGTCGTAACTCACTGGGAAGTCTCATATGTTGTTAAGTCTTGAGACATGCAACAAAAAATGGTACATAAAGTCAGCGCTCGGAAATACAAGATTTTCTCAGCTTTGAAACTTCCAAAGAAAATTGTATTTTCCTAGCAAATTACTGAAGCAAGAGAAGGAAGTCAAAATAAGCTGGAAAGTAAAGACATGGTTCAAAACTACAGTATTTGGCAACTCACATTTAAACTCTGTGCTGAACATCTGTGTGCCAACAATAACTGTTATCACATTCAAGCATTTGTTCAGGGTTTTCTCGGGGTAAATCATTCACACTGTCATTTACTCTTGTTTCGGAGACAAACTAATGAACTACTTTTACAATGTTGCCAGATTCAAAAAGTACAACTTTCTTGCAGTTCAAAACTTTCTGTACTGACTTTGTTACCTTTCCACTGACTTTCCGCACACCGTGTCCCACTTGTCCCTAAGCTCACTCAACATGTCATCGAGCTTTTGGTGGTCATCAGCCAGAGTTGTCTTCTCTTTTAAAGAACGACCGGTTCTTACTGTAGTGTCGTACACTGAATGCTTTGCTCCTAGCGCTTTCTGGAACTCCTGTGTTTGGTAACAGATAAATCGATAAAAGGCTTTATTAAATGGATAAACATTGCAAGGCAGCCAATTTACTTGAATTGTTCTTTGTAGCTACAATCATAAAGAATAAAGGACAATTAACGATAATCTGAGTTAGGAGTCCAAAAGTATCTGAGATAGGTAATAATATTAACCAATTTTAGAGAGCTTTTGGTCCTTCAGCCCATCATATCATCAAACATCCATATATTATGCACCCGTTTTTCAGCACTCCCACTGGCTTGTAACCTTGTATACTATGCCATTTCAAGTGTTCATTTAAACAGGTCTTAATTGTCTTGAGGGTTCCCATCTCTACCACCCATTTAGGCAGTGAGTTTCAAATATCCATTACACCTTGGTGAAAGTTTTCTTTCCCACAAATCCCATCTAAACTTCCTACTCCTTATCTTAAAACAGTCTCCTGGTTACAGACACCTCGACTAGGTGGAAAATCTTCTCCTTTTAAGTTTGTACACTGTAATCATGTAAGCTTCTCAAGTTTTCTCTGCTCTGAAGAAGATAACCCGAGCCTATCTAGTCTCTCTTGATAGCTGAATCGCTTTAGCCCTGGTAATATCCTGTTGAATCACCTCTGCACCCTCTCTAGTGTAATCGCATCCTTCTCACAGTGTAGTGACCAGAATTGCACACTATTGTGGGTGTGCTTTAACTCACATTACACACAGCTTCAGTGGGATTAGTGGGATCTGGATGCCATATATTCTGACTATAGAGTAGCCCATTGGTTGTTGGCAGCATCTTGAAGATGTGAAAAGTACATTATGAATGTAAGTTCTTTTTATTTGAGCTTAGGAGAAACACTTGTACTTACATAGTTCTGTCACAACCTCAACACACCTTAAACTCTTTACAGTCAATGTAGTATTCTTAAACTGTAGTCACTGGTTTAATGTGGGAAATGCAGCAGCCAATTTGCTGACAAGCTCCCAAAAATCATCTATTTTTAGGTGTTGCTTAGTGTTTAGCGAGTTTAACATCTCGTGTGAGTGAGTGAGTGAGTGAGAGAAAGATACTTTTGACCCTCTAATAAATAATTGAGATATATGTTACCTTGTGGTTGGAAAGCTGCATTTTCACTTTGTCTGGATCATTAGCAATTTCAAGGTCAGAATCCAGGTTTTTTTCTGAATCTTCCAACCATTCCATCAATTTCTTCCATGCCTCTTGGAACTATTGTCAATTGATAAAAAAAACATCAATATTGTTTTAAAATAACATCCTATTTTACTTGAAAGGCTCCTGTAGCATCCAGGAGCTTACAATATTTTGTGGAAGATGAGAAAGAACAATTAGAACAAATATTAGAATGACTTCAATGACCAAAACGAACAATTTAAAACTATAGGCAGTTCTCCTATAACGCTCATTGATTAAACGAGATTTGTGAATTGCCGACTTTTTTTATAAAGCGGACTCTCGTTCGCTGCGACACGATTCGCGTTACCAGCACCAAGTGTTGGCATGTGCGCTTTCTCATGAAGAGTTTCGTGAAAGGCATTGTGAAATGTTTGTGCCAGTGGACTTGGAAAAGCACCATGAAAATGTGTCTACAGCCCAAGGACAAGAAGCTGGGAGCAATCTGTTAATTTAAAAACTTATAGAGTCGAGGGAAGAGTGAAATTTCATTGGAATTGATTATCAGTAAAAGGACTGTGCTGAGGAACAGTTTGAAACTTGGCTTGTTGTTTAAGAGCTTTTTTTCTCTGCCGTTTAAAAAATATGTTAAAGAATATCTGCAGACTCATATGAATCTGTTTCAGTGACCAATCACTATGGTAACCAATTACAATAACATACCAGTACAGGGGCTTGGACATGGTTGGTCAGCTGCTCAGGATGGTCATTGTCAGGAAGCTCTGCACATAGTGGGTGAAGGATGGAAAGGTGGGTGGCATACTGTTACTTTTGGTGCATGAGTGGAAATGTCCTGAGCGGGTGAGTTGGCTATGTAGAAAAGATTCAGGGTTAGTCAGGGTCAGATCTTAGTGAGGATTATAGTGGGGAAGAACTTACAGGAAATTGTGGATACAGCAGCAGACGTAGAGTGAGTGTGAGATAGCAAGGAGAAGATGGTGGCACTTTCACTGGCAGAGTGGAGAAGGTCATTAATCTTTTTCCTACATTCTGATCATTCAAATGGTTGAGACTGCACTGGTCTGGATGATAAGCCTAGTCCAAACCAGATTTCCAGTAGAACAGCATTCTCTGTTGGCCTGGGAGACAAAGATGTCCTACCTCTGCATCACCCTATCCCCATGAGTGCCAACTCCATGTCATTGCCCACAAAGACAGGCACCAATGTTCCATTGTCTGCCATATCCAGGGCCAATGTGAGGAAACATGCAGGGCAACTCCAGACTCTCAGCTCTTGTCTGGGTGCACAATATCTTTTTCAAGATGGTGCTGCACCATGGATGTTGGTTAATTCTGGAATATCTAGGAAGTGGTGAGTTGTTTTGGAAGTGGCACATGCTACAAAGGTGAGAGAGGAGCAGCAGAGGGTGGTGTAGCTTATAAATCAGGCAGATTTTATAAAATAAGGTGATAGAAGTCCCCAAGCATCATGATGTGAATCCCTCTGAGAAACTTGACAACTGACAATTAGCGAAAGAAATTAAGATTCAGCCCTTGATTTATCAAGGCAGATTTCATTTTAAGATCTGACTTGTGCAGTGTTACCACTGGATGGGATCAGAAGACTGGTTATAATGTAGTGCAGCCAGCATGTATAGATGCCAATTGAGTAATCAGTTGAAGATTCTGATGAATTGCACTATACAGTACCATATCACAGGTCAAAATTTACCCAGATTGTGCTATTGTTTGTGTTAGGCTAACTACTATTTTTGTTTCAACTTTTACATGTATTTTTGGTGGTTCGCCCCAACCCTGTTTTCCTCATAAGCCCCACGATTTTCTATAACATGGCATCACATGGGAACATAACTACGACGTTATAGGAAAACTACCTGTTATCATAAAATTATAATCTGTAAGAGAAAATATTCCTGTTATCTCACTTTGAATTTACTGTTTCCTCTCCAGTTTATTTAATTTACTTCCGTGTAATGCTGAAAGGTTGATGAACAAGTCAAAGTGAAAGGTTAAGGGCTCCAGGAAGTCAAACCTGAATGTTCAAGCATTCAGGAGGTCAGTTTGAAATTCAGAATTAGGAACACTGTCTCAAATTGCTATTGAGAACAGCCTGATTAATTCATCCCATGACCTCATCCATTTGTCTGTGTGCCTCAACTTTGCTTGCTGCTGTTCTCTTTGATCTCCCCAAAGGATTCAGATAGCATCAACGGTAAAGGTTGTGTGTGAACTCAGATCCCGCTTCTAAACAGCAATTTGGCTTCTATCTTTAAATTTCTTTCACCATCTTGATCCAAATAGGAAGTTAGAACTTGTGCATACTTGAATTTTCCATTAAGCAGCAAAGATATTTCATGCACTTTAATCTTTGGCAATTGTGAGTGCATCCACAATCATAAGTATAAGACAGTCAGTCATAATTCCAATAGGGAATTCAGAATAAATGTTTCTACCCAGACAGCAATGAGAAGGTGGGACCTACTATTACACAGAAGGTTTAAAGGGTGAACAGCAATGGCACATTTAAGGGAAAGCTATGTACGTTCTGGATGTAAGCTTGCTCACTGAGCTGGAAGGTTTGTTTTCAGACGGTTCTTCACCATACTTGGTAACATCATCAATGAGCCTCCGGTGAAAACGAACCTGCCAGCTCAGTGAACAAACTTACATCCAGAACCTCAACCCGAACTACAAATCTTCTCAAAACTCGTTAGCTATATAAGTGTATGAAAGAGAAAATAGTAAATGGTGATAGGGTTAGGTAATGAAAGGTGGGACAAAGCTGATGAGAAATATTGGGTGGAATAGTTTTTTTTCTCTGATGTGAAGTCTATGTAGTAACAGAGGCAGGAGAGAGAAAGAAGATCTCTTGAGCACTTCAGAAGTACATTAGTGTTATATGATCAAAGTGACAGCAGTTAGTAATAAAGAATATAAACGCTAGACTTGTTAAACATTTTAGGAGATCACACCTCTAGAAACTTTGACTTAATTATTATCCACTTGACAAAGATACAGAAACAAGTTTTACACATAATTTTAGCCTGTTCCAATACAACTGTCTGTAAGTTCCTTTACCTGTTTAGCACGTTTCCTTGCATCATCTAGTCCTCTTCCCCTATCAACAGAACGCTGCACAACCTTCTCCCATCGAGCTTGAACACTGATCAGTAAATTTTTAATGAGTACCACATCCTGCTTCTGACTGAAGTACTTCAGGTGGGTCCCAGTCTTATCCAGTTCAATTATTTTTTCACGGTGTGAGTTGACTTCATTGGCAAAAACCTGAAAATGGAGAAATATGATCGCAAAATGTGTTTGTTCAATGCAGCAAAGATCAGTTTTTTTTCTCAAAGAAATTTTGACATTTCTTGAACTTCATCTCAGCTCATTTACCTTGTGTTCATCAATTTGGAACAAAATCGTGTCCAAAATAAGACTCGGCGGAGAAGCTAATGTCAAAGTTTGCTCTGCTTGGGTCAACCAATTGATGAAATCTTGAAGTGAATTGTGAAATTCTGTGGCTAGGTTGAGGGCCTCCTCCAGTTTAACCTGCACATAATGAGATAGTGGTCAATTGATCAACCTTCATAATTGCTAAATGTCCATTGAAAGCACTCATTATTCTTTCCTCAAATTACAACACGAACTACACTTCAGAAATTTGCCTATGAGACATCTTGGAATTTATCAAGGTTACAAAATATGCTTGTTCGTTCTTTCTCTTTACTTTGTATTTAAAGTGAAGAGTATCAGGAGCGAGGAGTGGAACATTTTCCACTTATCAGGTACTCTCAATTTAGGTACAGCACTGTTTAATGCAGGTAAAGCTCCTTCTACTCTGCTCCAACAACATATCTCAACCTATTCCTCAGAAATGTCCATGCTCTCTATACTTCATCACACTTTTCCATTTCCCACAGCGAAGCAATTTCTGTGATTCCCCTACCTGAGATCACCTATTTAACGGCAAGTTTTCATACTACCACCTCTGAAACATCTTCTTGTCTACAATGACCCAAGCATATTATTCAGTATTCAAATTCGATTTTCAATTTCATGTTTCCTTATAAATGAAAAATTGCCTCAATGCTTTGGGCTGCTTTACATTATTAAAGATGTTATATTAATGCAGTTGTTGTTTTAATTGAACTTGAAAATTATTCAGCAAAACAAGGGATAAGAAACTGCTTTAATGTATTAAAAACTGAGAAAACTATTTGAAACATTTTTACACCATTTCACATTAGTAAAATACACACTGTTGTACCTTTCGTTCATTTAGTTTTACTTCAACCGATTCCCATCTTTCCTTTAGGTTGTTGATGCCTTGCTCCACGTTACTGTCATCAACACCCTTATAGCTCAGCTGCCCCTTATTTATCAGGTCCTTGTAGATCTCCTCTTTGCTTTCAAATGCAGCACAGAGTTCCTAGATGAACATATATATTACCTTGTTAATTGTGAGTGTTCACACATATACACATGTTTACACATTTACCATTGAGAACAAGTTGGAATACTTCATTTAGACAAAAGGAAATAGGTGCAGGAGTAGGCCATTCTGCCCTTCGAGCCTGCACCACCATTCAATATGATCATGGCTGATCATCCTTAATCAGTATCCTGTTCCTGCTTTATCTCCAAAACCCTTGATTCCACAATCCTTGAGAGCTCTATCCAACTCCTTCTTAAATGAATCCAGAGACTGGGCCTCCACTGCCCACTGGGGCAGAGCATTCCACACAGCCACCACTCTCTGGGTGAAGAAGTTTCTCCTCATCTCTGTCCTAAATGGTCTACCCCGTATTTTTAAGCTGAGATGTCCTAGTCCTAGTTGTAACTTATCTATGTTCACTTCTGACCTTGAACAAATAAGGCACATATTCACCGTATTGCATAGCCTTGGACTTTATTCCTTTGGGTTTAGAAGGAGGCGGGGTAACCTTTTTTAAAAATGTTCACAGGGTGAAGGAATTTCTGGCTAGACAGCGTGTATTGCATAACTCCGACTGTCCTGGAAAATGTAGCTATGAGCTGAACCTTGCTGCATTTCATATGGTGCGGGAACATCCACAGCACCGTTAGGAAAAGAATTTCAGGATATTGACCCAGTGACCATGTTGGAACAGCGATATATTTTCCAGTCAGGATTGTATATGACTTGAAGGAAAACTTGCATGTGATGATGTTCCCATGTATCTCCTGCCCTTGACCTTCAAGGTGAGGTGTTCAAAATGATAGATGGGTAGTCAGAATGAAATAGAATCAGGCTATGGAGGACTGAAATCAGAAAAAAAAATCTCATAAATGAGGAATGAAATCTGGAAGTGTTCCTCAGAGAGGATGTGAATTATGGCGAGGGAGGGGATGGGAGGTGGTGGTTGTGTCGTTCGACTTTTCAAAGCTAAAACTGGTAGATTAGTTGGGTATGAGTAGGAAAGGATATGGATCACTGATGGGCAAATAGGTTATGATCTGAATGGTCTAACTGGCTCATAGAATGGAATGGTCTCCATTTTTTCCAAATTCAATTACCTGTGTTTTTATCTAATCAGTGATGCCAGCATTTATTGCTATGTGTTTGGAGTCACATGTAAACCAGATGAAATAAAATTGACAGATTTTCTTCCTTAAAAGGATATCAGCTAACTTGATGGTTTTTTTAAAATAACAATTGACGGTGGTTATGTAGTTTCTATTGGGTTAGCTTTTTCTTTCAGAGTTTTATTGATTTGACTTTCATCAAATTGATGTTGAAAACTCATCTGGTTCACTAATGTCCTTTAGGGAACTAAATTTGCCATCTCACCTGGCCTGCCTAAATGTGATACC
The DNA here is from genome assembly GCF_037043375.1 of Chiloscyllium plagiosum. Lineage (NCBI taxonomy): Eukaryota > Metazoa > Chordata > Chondrichthyes > Orectolobiformes > Hemiscylliidae > Chiloscyllium > Chiloscyllium plagiosum. The sequence continues at coordinate 46,998,594 of NW_028270141.1, forward strand.
TGACCAACAGAAATATGGTTGATCCTTAATTACCCTGTTAAACAGTAAAGTAATTCACTCAATTCAAGGGCAATCAGTGATGGGCAACAAATTCTGGCTTTGCCAGCGATGCCCACATTCCCTGACAGAGTAAAGAATAAACAAAATGTGGTAGTTAATTTAACCAGAGCAAATTCCCACAAATATCAATGAAAAAATGTTGAAAAATCATCTTTAATGACACTTTTGAATGGTACATATCGACAACTAGGAAACCGCTTCCTTCTTTTCATCGCATATGTCATGAAATCCTTCACATGGTTTCACTTTCTGTGCAAAAGATGGCACCTTCACTGGTTCAGTAATTAGAGTTAGATTGATGGCCTAGATTTACATGCTCAAGGCTCAGAAATCGGGCTTAAACCATGATTTTCTGATTCAGGTTACAATTGTGTTACAATTGACAACAGTATTTTTTTTGCCTCCTTACAATGGAAGAAAATAGGTATAATATGCATTCATATAAATAAATGTTAAAAATCACACAACACCAAGTTATAGTCCAACAGGTTTAATTGGAAGCACACTGGCTTTCGGAGCGTCGCTCCTTCATCAGGTGACAACTACCTGATGAAGGAGCGGAGCTCCGAAAGCTAGTGTGCTTCCAATTAAACCTGTTAAACAGTAACCTGGTGTTGTGTGATTTTTAACTTTGTGCACCCCAGTCCAACACCGGCATCTTCAAATCATATAAATAAAAGTTTTAGTTTCTATAATAACAAGAAATGCAAGCTTTCCAATCTTCAGGAGAATTTTTCAAGTTATACAAACGGAACTTGAAAGATGGGGTCCCACTGAAGCCAGTGTTAGGTACTTTGCCCTCTTTTAGAAGCATCATTCAACACAAGTCACAGTGGCTCAGTGATTAGCACTGCTGCCTCTCAGTGTCAGGGACCGGGTTTGATTCCAGCCTTGAGCATCAGTCTGTACGGAGTTTGCACATTCTCCCCACGTCTGCGTGGGTTTCCTCTGGGTGCTCCGGTTTCCTTCCACAGTCCAAAGATGTGCAAGCCAGGTTAATTGGCCATGCTAGATTGCCCATAGTACTCAAGGATGTATAGGTGAGGGGCATTAGTCAGGGGGAAATGTAGAACAATACAAAGTTGGGGAATGAGTCTGTGTGGGATATTCTTTGGCGGGTCAGTGTGGACCTGTTGGGTTAAATGGCTTGTTTCCACACTGTATGGATTCAATTATTGATTCTATGAAGTCAATAAGATGCTAGAACATGACTGGGATTCACAATTCAGTCAAAGATGTTCACCAGAACAATGAGCCCACAATTCAAATAAAGCAATATTTTCAGCACAAGAGCCTTTTGTCGTCATTAAGTAATGCAACTTTGTTCCTGTTCATTATATAGACACACAAAATTCTTCCAGTTCTGTAACTAAACCATCTGAACAGCCTTTGTTACTGAACAATACGTACCAGATGAACGTTAAGCTGCTCCCTGGCAGTTTCTGGCAAGCCTCCAACAGGTTTTGATGCCGACAGCTGACGGTCAATGTCTACCAGCCAGCGCTGCATATTTTCAATCTCGCTCTGGAAACCTTGAGCCTATATAATATAAAGAAACTACATTAATCTTCAGCTGACTAGGATATAAGAAACAGAAATCATCCCACCCCCGCAACCTAAATGATAACTGCAGTTTCTCTGAAAGCAATTTAGTTAAGATCTTGTCCAAGCTGTGATGCTGGGGGCAGCCAAGACGAGCAAAGGCAACTTTTATTCAAAGGTAATGCAACTCTGAGTAGTGTCAAAGAAAGGGACAGTCTGATAGCTCATCTTTACTCATGGATTATAGTCAGTTCACCCAGGAAGGCCATTAGACCAAGGGAGAAAAAACTTGACTCACAGGAATGTGAGGAAGAACCTTTTTTTTTGAAACACAGTGAACGGTAATGACCTGTAACATGCTGCCCATGAGGACAGTGGAAACAACTAACATTTTCAAAAAGGAATTTGAATGGGCACTTGAGAAAAATAAACATACAGAGCTGCAGTAATTGAGTGAGGAGTGGAACTGATTGGACTGTTCAGAGGGGAGACAGCAGTGACTCAACGGTCGAACAGTCTCCATTTATGGCGCAAAGCGAATAGCAGTGCGAGAGGAAAGGAACTAGGTCAGAACCATATTTCCAGTGGTTGGTGAGAAGCAGCTGAATTGATGTTCATCCCTAAGCTATCAGGAACATCTTTTATTATGGGGAACTAAAGGGGAGAAGAAAAAGAAAGTTCCTGGGTTGAAAAAAGGATTTGACATCAAGACATTCAACGTCTGTCCTCTTTAGATATTTAAATATTTTTCAGCTACCATTTCCTGATTGATTCCAATAGTAATATAATCAGGAACAGAATCTCTCTCCCTCTCTCTTAGTTGGTGATAGTAAACCAGCCCAAAACTAAAAGTTATGAATTAATTTTGATTTGTATCACTGGTTCTGAAGTATCCTGAATCTTACCCTCATACATTACTATTGCTCTCCATCATGTTCACCTGAGAGGTTGGATTCCTAAAGCCCCAGTTAAGATTTTTGCAATTGCAGTTTGTAGTACCTTTCAGTCTGGGCTCAAACCAGCTTGTGACGAATTCGTGACCCTGCCTTACCTGGATGAGAGAGGATTGCAGTTGCTGTTGCCGTTGCTCGGTTTGTTCCAGGACATTGTTCCAGCGCTGGTTCAGGATTTCTAGCTTGCTCTGCAGGCTGCTGGCTTCTTCCCCATCACTCGATTCGAGCAGATCATTTCCAGCTTTGTTCACAGTTTCCACAGTGGACTTGTGCGCGAGGACATCATTCTGTAGAACCTAAAGTATAAAAGGCATTTGTAGTAGATTTGAGTCACGACTCTGGCAGTCCAATGAGATGTGAATCACAGAAGTCAATAATAGTATCAGACTTGGTTCTGAATTGGCGACTTCAAAACAGGGCACTGGAGAAATGATAATATTGGGCTCAGTAACAGGGCAGAAAGCAGCCTCAGCATTTCAATCACAATCCAGCAACTCCAGTCAGATGTATTTATGACCACTGGACTCCAGAGCTTGAGCTCTTGGATGACCACATAGTTGGTAGCCAGTGAATGCTAAGGCACACATTAAAAATGTTTTTTGAAAACAAATTCTACTATTAGAAAGGAATGGTGAAAAGTAATGAGAAAAAAAAAAGTGACCAACAGTTAATTAGCTGGGGGTAGTCACACCACAAATGTTGGTGAGAAGCTGCTTCAGCTTTGTACAATGCAAATTAAATCTTAAACCTTAATGGACTCCAAATTGAGCCAGAATAACAAATTCTTTCAGGGAGTGCCTCTTCTGCAAGGATCAGGCCTAATCTCTCGCTTTTGCTTGCACTTGTACTGAAAACACAGTGTTGGAGTGACATAAAAGCACTCAGCTGGGAGTATAAGGCATAGTTACTTCTTGAAAATACAATACCAGCTATACTGACCTTGTTTCCTAAAACTGCACACTAAGTGGACAACTTGTCGCAGAAAACTTCCATTAAAATAATTTAGCAATGCATTGTTGCACTTTCCCTTTCCTTCATAAAAAAGCCTGTTTGCCACATTAAAATACATATGCAAATATATAATAGCAAAACATTATAAACACAAGTGAAATGGTTGAGAAGGTTTTGGGATTCCTTCCCATCATGTTCAGTTCCTCTGGTTCCCTGACCTAGCATCTGTGATGTTTCCTCTTTTAGGAAATGACTGACCTGCTGGGCATTCCCAGCACTCTTTATTCTTACTGTCTGTAACATCGATAGGCTCATAGGTTGCACTGCCCATTTCATCCATTACCAGGTCAAATGTTATAGTGACTCTGTCACACTGCTTGTTTGAGAACAGAGTGAAGCAACACCACTTTAAATCAATGAGATGATGAATCAACATACTGGATTTTAGACAGGACAAACTGTGAACACATTAGCAACCAGGTTGTTGGTTTAAAAAAGCAAATTGAATGGGAATTGGATTATGGTGCAAAAATCAGGGACTTTGGCACTAAAAGCTAGCACAGTGGGCTGAATGGCTTCCATCTATGCTGTATTATTCTATAATTAACTGATTACATAAATTGCAAGGATGCAATTCACATTTTAGGGGGGTAAAGGTTAATTATATTAAATGGCCAGCCTGCGATTCTGATTGACAACAACAACTCAGAAGTTGAATTTCTGTTCTGTTTGAGGTAGACTTAGGGGCTGCCTTCTCATCCCGATCCAGAGTAAATATTTAAGCACTTCGCTGTGTGATTCAGCAAATAATCATCAAGGGCCTGTCTTCCGACAAAGAACTTAAGATGGCAAATTGCATGTTATCCTGACAATTGAAGACTTAAAAAGTCAAACTGAAATGCCAGTGATACAGAAAAATTGCATTACATACGTGATGTTTAGCAATTGCGATTTCAATGGCTTTGGGATCTCCACCAACAGCTTTCTGTTCATTTAGTAGCTCCTCGGTGTGGGTCAGCCAAGTCATCAGCTCATCCAGGGCATGCTGGAACTGCCCCAGAGCTAACAGAGCACCTTCCAGTTTATGCTGCAGTTACAAATGAATTAGCAATTTTATCACAATGTATTCGACACCACTTAAACCTATGGAATCATTAAAATCAAAATGAACATGTGCAAGTTCAATCTGGAACGAATTAGGTGCCATTTCAAGGGATAACTGAATTTTTCATTTGTTAAATCACTCAGACACAAGAGTAAGCATTATAATGATCACTTTAGCTTCAATTTGATACCCAATATTAAAAGGTATAGAGTTTGGTAATAGATAATACTTTAGGTTGTACCTTTTAAGATGAGAAGGTGTTTGGGGGAATGGGATGGTTAACATACATTGGTCCCGAGGGCATCACAGACATACTTACTTGTCTGTTGACAATTTTCTCATCCAGATTTTCCCAGAGATGTTTCAACTCATGAAGAGGTTCCTGTACAACACGCTTGTCATCATCTTCACTCACTTTCTTCAGTAACAGTTCTCCCTGATGGTTCAGTCGTTCCATCTCTATTTGCTGCTGGTATGCCTCGGTCTTAAATTGCTGGTAAAAATTCAGAAATGCACAAATATCACAGGATCTGCATCTGTGTCGACAATGCTCCTTTCAAATTCACACAAATTTAGCAACTACTAAAACCATAACTGACACTGATCTTCAATGCTGTTCATCTACACAGCTGCAAATAATAGATATACGTACCTTGAGTTCAGCAATTTGTTGCTTCACTGTTTCAAGATCTGTACCAATTGGAGGTAGAGTATTTAACTTAGTCTCTGCAATATCCATCCAATCAAACATGGCCTGAATTTAAAATAGAAAACAGTAGACATATTTTGGGATCAGCATATCCAATATAATATCCGACTGCAGTAGGCTGAGGCAGAGTTTTAAAGGATTTTTGTGGCTTGCAGTGATTACTGATGCTTGGACGGGAGTTTATTTTTAGAATTCCTACAATGTGGAAACAGGCCATTCTGCTCAACACATCCACACTGAGTCTTCAAACAGCATCCTACCCAGGGACTATCCTTCTCCCTTATTCCTGCAACCCCACATTTCCCATAGCTAACACACCTAACCTACACAACCTTGGACACTCTGGGCTAATTTAGCATACCAATCCACCTAACGTACACACCTTTTGACTGTGGGAGGAAACCAGAGTATCTGGAGGAAACCCACTCAGACATGGGGAGAGTATGCAAACTCCACAGAGACAGTCATCCAAGGGTGGAATCGAACCCAGGTCACTTGCGCTGTGAAGGAGCAGTGCTAACCACTGAGTCACTGTGCCACCATGAAGAAAATTATTGGGATCTGCTTTAGTCATGTTTGTTCGTAAATGTATGGTTTGTGGTGTGTTCCATCATACTATTCCTGCACAGTAAAATTTATTTCATTTGTATAAAGCATTGAATCTTGTGAATTTACTCTATGAATTAGGAACTGGGATTTTAATTCTATCTACTTTTACAACCTGGACCCTAAGTGAATTGTAACATATTTGGGAACCTCACCCAGATCCGTAACAATATTTCGCTGGATTGGAGTTAACTGAATTTTTTTTAAGTGTCCACCGTTTAAAACTTGTCTCGACCTGGATGTCTCAGAATCAAATCAAAATCACCAAAAACTGAAAAGGAACTCAAATCTCAAACAGGTTGTCATCAGGATCAGGTTTGCTCAATTTTCTCAGGCTGCAGTGCTTTCCACCTGAAGATGGGTTTCTGAACTGAAGTGCAGACTACAGGCTGGATTTTCCTGTCACTGTATCTGTCAGAATGGGATTAGCTGGGTTTCTATTTTGTGCCTTTAAGAAGGATTTGTTGTGCTCTGTTTCTTTTGAAAGCAAGTGTGGTAAGCTTGGAGTCGAGCTGTCTGCTCTGAGCTTAGCAATGTAGCTAGCTTTTTTAAAAAAAGTTGGAGCAATAGAAGCAGCACGAATGGGTGAGATTCTCTTGATGTTCTTTCCTCCTGGCATGCAAATTGCATGTGAGACAATCTATTTTACTGAATTTGTCTTTGCCAAGGATGTGTTTATGGGTTGTTACTATATTGGAACAGTTACTGTTTAGTAGCTAAATAATGTATTATTGCTAAGTTTTCCAATAGAGATAAGTTACTTCAATTCTTCTTTCTTTTGTTTGTATTTTAACTACAGTGTAAGAATAAAGTGTGTTGGCATCAAATCCAATAATCTGACAAATCAAATTGCATGCAGAACTCAATGCTTTTAAAAATAAGATGTTGGGGTCGAGGCTGTCTTTTTAACGGATTTTGAGAGGGTTTAGTCTGGTCCATAATAATTTGGAGAGGAAGATTCCATGGCTGAAATTTCCACCCAAATTCCTGCCCATTCGTTTAGCTGGATGGGTGGTGATGTGGCAAGCTTCAATATCAGTGAGGAACCCTCTCCACTGCATTTTCTTCTCATAGAGTCATTCAGCATGGAAACAGGTACTTCGGCCTGACTCATCCATGTTGCCCTATAATGTACTGTCCAGAGACTGTATTGCTTAGAGATTTAATATATTCAGAGGAATCACGGGTCACTGCAATTATAGACTACAATTCAAAAGCAACAAAGAGTAAGAATTTTAACGCATTATCACAAATTATCACAAGCCGCAGAGTTAAAAAGTATTACTTTCATATGACTGCACCTGTAAAGTAGTTTCTCTTTATCCTGTTAGAAAAATTTCATAGTCAGTTGATTTTATATTTAAATGGAAATTTTTTTCTTATTCCGGATATACAAGCTGGATAACAACATCAAACCATTTTACCTGTAGTGCATCCTGGAACTGAACAGCCTCCTGCATTGCTTCATCCAGCCTGTCAATGCGATCTTTCCATGCCTTGTTCAGAATGTCCCAGGTACAATTCAGCTACAAATAGAAAACAGACAACATATTCAACCTTAACATACTTTTAACCAAAAAGCCATAACTGCTAAAAAAAAAACCTCCCAGGCCCATTTTCCTCCCTGTATCCTATCCCATTTCACTATTCCTGACAATGTCAATTTTTGGCAAAAGTGAGGACTGCAGATGCTAGAAACCAGAGTTTAGATCAGAGTGGTGCTGGAAAAGCACAGCAGGTCAGGCAGCATCCGAGGAGCAGGAAAATTGATGTTTCAGACAAAAGCCCTTCATCAGGAATAGAGGCAGGAAGCCCCTAGGGTGGAGAGATAAATGGTGGTGGTGGGGCTGGGGAGAAGGTAGCTAAGTGTGTAATAGGTGAATGGGGGTGGGGATGGAGGTGATAGGTCAGAGGGGAGGGTGAAGTGGATAGGTGGGAAGGGAGATTGGAAGGTAGGACAGGTCATGAGGACAGTGCTGAGCTGGAAGGTTGGAACTGTGGTAAGGTGGGGGGAGGGGAAATGAGTCCACATTGATGCCTTGGTGTTGAAGTGTTCTGAGGCAAAAGATGAGGCGCTCTTCCTCCGGGCGTCGAGTGCTGAGGGAGTGGCGGTGGAGGAGGCCCAGGACCTGCATGCCCTCGGTAGAGTGGGAGGGGGAGTTGAAGTGTTGGGCCACGGGGCGGTGGGGTTGATTGGTGCGGGTGTCCCAGGGATGTTCCCTAAAGTGCTCTGCGAGGAGTCATCCAGTCTCCCCAATGTAGAGGAGACTACATCGGGAGCAATGCATACAATAAATGACATTGGTGGATGTGCAGGTGAAACTTTGATGGATGTGGAAGGTTCTTTTTGCTGAGTAGAAAATGTTACCAGCTTGCATTCATTGCAGTGAATGTTAATTAACTAATCATACAGAGGGATTTCAGAGCTGAAACTGAGCTCAATGTGGAGGCAATAGCCTGGCAGCTGTGGTCAGTGGGTGCCAATGCCAATCAGAAATCGAAATCAAGTTGCTTTGCCTCTCCTGAGGAGTATTGAGGGCGATTATCCTGACCTCATGCTGAGATAACCTGATTCAGCTCAACCCAAAGATTGTGTCTGGAAATCTACTTGGTTACATGACCTAATGGTGTCGTTATGCACTAAGTAACCGGTGGACCGAATCAGCTTGGGGGCTTTTTTACATCAATGTTTCGTCTGTGGCCAAGTCGGTAACACTTTTGCATGAAAGTCAGGAAGTTGCATCTTCAAGACCAACTTCAGAGACTTAAACACATAATCCAGGCTGACACTGCAGTCCAGTAGTGAGGGAGTGCTGCAAAGCTGATACGCTGTCTCTCATTGTGACATTAAAATGAGATCCCCTCGGGAGATTTGGCAGGTAGTAATTATAAAGAGACAGGGAGTATGGTCTGTGTCCTGGCCAATATTTATCTTCTATCTGGTCACCAGAACTTTATTATCTATGGAGACTTGCTATGCACAAATTGGCTTGTCATGTTTCCTCCATTCCAATAGTGACTGTTCTTCCAAACTACCTCATTTGTTGTAAAGCACTTTTGCTGGTCATGACAGATGATCTACAAAATGAAATAAAACCTCACAAATGTGTCATCAGAAATAGGTAAGCACTCCCACTCCCACCTGGCTAAACAAAAGGAAAATTCAGCACCTCAGACTATTTCCAGAAGAGAGCCAGAATCAAAAAACAGCCTGCCCTCTACAATAGGCTCATCATGGCCAATATCTTATTGGGAATAACAGGGAATCAAGAGTCTAGTAGAATGAGGGAAAGAAAACAAATTAATATGTTGCTGTTGCTGCTTGGCAGGAGATTGGTTGTTGTTGTATGCCACATTTGTCTGTTGTGCATCATCCTCATTAGAAGTAAAATAAGTTAGTACTGGATAAATTACTGGGATTTAGTGGTGACAAGTTCCCTGGACTTGATGAGCTGCTTCCTAAGTTTTTAAAGGAAGAAGTTGCAGAAATTGCAGATGTATTGACTTTGATCTTCCATAAATACTTATATTCTAGATCTGTTACAAAGGATTGGAATGCAGCAATCACAATCCTGCTGTTTAAGATAGAAGGAAGAAAACAAGGAATTACAGGAAAATTAGTCTAATATCAAACAGCAGGAGGCAAAATGCTAAAACTGATTATTAGGGACTTGGTAACAGGGAACCTGAAATTCATAATGGTCAAATATTCCACAAACAGACTGAACACATGACTGCAAATGGATGTTGGGACTATGCGGGGGTCCTGATGTCCAGACTGATGTGGGAATTGACTGGGATGTTTAAACTTCTAAGGAGTTGATATCTTGCTGTTAACACTCCACAAGTGTCTCAGATTCTGAACTAGAGTCAGAAGCTTGAGATAGTTCTAAAGTATGTACCTGAATGGTCACCCAGGTTAGACAGATGAAAAAAAAGTGTAACGTGTTGCTAACTCTGCAATTGATTCACCCATCCTCAAAATACAATCAGACTACATCTTGCCCAGAACCAACTAGCCCTTCACATCTGACTCAAGTACCCACTCATCTACTTATACTCCTCCGCATTCACCCTACTTACCCACCAGCATTAATATTGGTTCTTTAAACTTAAAATTTGGCAGCTAGTCTTGCAAAAAGGGCTCTCCTCACTTCACCACATTTCCTGGCTTGAGGGGATTGTCCAATGAGGAGAGATGGAGTAGATGAGCCCTATATTTCCTGGAGTTTAAAAAAGCAGGGATAATCTAACTGAAGCATAAAATTCAACAGAAGCTCAGCAAAGTCTGGGAATTCCAGAACACAGGGTCATCATCATCTCAGAATAAAGATTGGGCACTTTGATCAGGGATAAGGAGAAATGTCTCCACTAAAAAGTTGTGAATGTTTGGACTTCTCAGACAGCTGTGGATGCTCAGTCATTGTGTATATTCAAGGAGGTTCACAGATTTTTATTTTGTGCACTAAAATGAAGAGATAAAGGATAGGATAGTAAAGTAGCCATAATCTTGTTGAGTTGTGGAGCAGGCTTTAATGGCCAAATGGTCTGTTCCTGCCCTAATTTCAAATGGGAATTTCTAATTTCTAACGACTGTGAATTCCAAGTTGAGTGATGCTTTCATTCATCATTATTAAAAAAAAGTGGCTGCTCAATATTTCTCCATGTGAATGAACACAATCTCAACAGACCAATTAACTTGCTGACAATGAGCCTTCACTCATCACATAGAATGTGAAGTTGCTCTTCATAATGCATCACAAAACATCTTAAGCATCCTCTTTCTGAGCTGGCTGGTTTCAATAGAAAATGGTTCTCCCAGACACATGCATGCACACCTCGTCTATATTTTTCTTCACCACGGGTTTATCGGGCTCTCCACAGGCTGCAGTCAACTCGGCTCCAAGGTTCTGAACTATCTCCAGTTCCTCCTGTAGCCCATCAACTTCTTCTTTGATTGTCTAGAAAAGAAAAATTAAATCAAATAAAATGTAAGAATCTACAGAAATGAGAACAATCTTACAAAGTAAGCAGTGCTCCCTCTAAGTTTAAAATTACTCTTCCCAAGGTGCTCTACATTCTCAAAAACTTTTCTCCTACACTTCAAGAGAAACATTTTTCCAATCCCCTCTTAGATTACGGTTCCACAGCTGTCAGTAACCTTGAGGTCCCCTGCCCAGGTGTCAATACACATATATACAGAAATGGATTAGTTGTGGAACTTAACTATTCATTAATGTGTCCTTGCAGAGTCCTCTTTCTCAAGTGTTGGGTATCTTCACACGATTAAAAATCAATTTAAATCTTTCAGGCTTAGTGTGATTCCAGGGGAATTTGAATGCACATTAAGATTATGATAATTGAGAAAGAAACAGAATTCTAACATTGCCCAACAGGGGAGTAAACCCTATCAATTCAATAATGTGAATCAATCAGATTGTCAGGCAGACTTTGGACTTGGTTGGAAAAACAGACGAGTGTTACAGCAAGTGGGAGTCCCAATGACGACTCTTGCATCCACGCAAACTCCTCTCTTCCAAATCTACCATCGCCATTTTTAGCACATAGAGAGCTACAGTCCAAGAATAAAATGATATTTCACCCCACTACCTTCAATACCAAGTTTCTACTTCTTCAGATCAGTGCACAAAGGCATATCTTTGACAATCAACTGCCGAAGTATGCCACAGTATGATTTGTTTTAATTTAACTATAACTACAGCAAGAAGGCATCTACCTGAGCTTGACCAGGGATTGAACTCATACTACTGGCATTAATCTGATTCACATACTCACTGTCTAGCCAACTGAACTAATTGGCTCCCCCATTATGAAATCACATATTAGAACACAGGCCCTTCAGCCCGTATTTTAAAATATTATAAAAATATAAAACAATTCCCTCAAGAAAGAATGGTATACACATTTACAGCTTACACAGTCACTTTAGGATGTAGGTTTGCTCGCTGAGCTGTAGGTTTGATATCCAGATGTTTCATTACCTGGCTAGGTAACATCATCAGTGGTGACCTCCAAGTGAAGCGAAGCTGTTGTCTCCTGCTTTCTATTTATATGCTACCTAGCCAGGTAATGAAACGTCTGGATATCAAACCTACAGCTCAGCGAGCAAATTTACACCCTAAACCTCAACCTGAGCTACAAACCTTCACAAACCTTGCAATTACATAGTCACTATTTACGCATAGAACACCTAGGATATTTTCCCAATGGATGGTGCAAGAATCTACCGGAACAAAGGCCATCAATACAGCAGGTTTCCTAACCTCCAGAGCCTCTTGCTGTTCTTTAACAACTGATGGGTCTATCCCGGGTTCCTCCAGTTCTCGGATTAAGTCCTGGGTGTCTTTAATGGTGACAATCAGAGCAGAATGATCGCACCAGAATTTTTCAGCCAGGTCCATCACATCGAGCAGCTTTGCTTCCCGTTCCTCTGCCCGCGCTTTGATGTCAGCCCAGTAGAAAACCATCTTGTCCAATTGGTCTTGAACAGCTGAAAGTACAAAAGTCTCATCAGAAAGAAGTTGCCCATTAGGCTTATGGGTGAGAAAGCATGGTTGAATGGTCATGTCATTGGATGGGTAGTTCAAAAGTCTGGACTAATAATTTACAAAATCCAATCTACAGAACCGCTATTGGTAAATTTGAATTAATTTTTAATAAACCTGGAAGTAAATATGTCATCAATAAACATGACCATGTTGTGAAAATCTGACTAGTTCACACAATGTCCTTGAGGCAGGAAGCAGGCTTTTATTCCCCAGCCTGGCCTGCATGTGGCTGCAGTCGCTCTCCAGTGTTAACTGTCCTCTGAAATAGTCTCGCAGATCCCTCAGCTTTATTAAGTATTGGGAGACAGACAATAACTGCTGACCCTGCTAGGGTTCCCCAGAATCTCGGAATTACTTAAAAACGCTGGTTAGAAATGCTGGAGTTTTAATAATGGACAGTGTTCTGTTGGCCTTTGATTTGAGATTTCCATTTTAAAATAGATTTAGTCATAAACTGATAAGCATAATTAGTCACCATACCTTACTAGCCAGTATTTAATGCATCCATTCAATGAATTATAAACAGACAAAAATCAAAGCGGTGATATCAAAACTACCTTTTGCACAGAAATCTTTGTCAGCTCCTTCAGAACGTCCAATCAGATCATCGCCTCGCTGCTTAAGGGTTTCAAATGCTGGTTGCAACTTCTCGAGTTCCATGGTCACATTCTTGTTTTCGCTGATCTGCTCTCGGATTTTCTCCACCTCAGCAGAGATGGAAGGTGGTTGCTGCAATCTGATGGCAATGCGCTCCAGGGCTTCGAGCATGGGGCTGATCTTGTCATGGAACTACAAGAAGGTGGGAATATTAGGGTCATTAATAGCACTCATCAGAGTATAGAGCCTGGAGTACAAAGAGATGTGTGGCCACGTGCAGTCTCTCCTCACCAACTTCTTATCGATAGAGGTACATTCTCTTCAACACGTCTTGTCTTAATTTTTGCAATGTCTTTTATCAACTTCTAAAGCTCCATATATGGAGAACCCACTGCATTCCCTTTCTCTGTTTGTCAGATAATTTTATGAAAGCACAATAACCTTCGATAAGCTTATGCTGACTGGGTCTGGATTAACCCTAGTCTTCTGAAGAAATTATTAAATCTATCCCTATCACAGACTCTTTTGCCCACCATTTTCCTAGGTTCCTTGTCCTAAGAATGAACTAGGGCACTTAGGAGCATGGAACACGGAGACTGTACTCTGGAATAGTGCCGGCCTCAATCATTAAGGGGTTTAAGGACATTTCAATGGGTCCCATTCTGGACACTGTAGCTACCTAATGACCATGATATTTGCTTATTTGTAGCAGCTGAGGAAGTGCTCCATGTTACTCAGTGGCAATCCACATTACTTTAATATCATACCCAAGTGGACATCCCACAGAGTACAGAGAAGGATACAGCACAGAAGGAGGCTATTCATGACCTCATGTTTGTGCTGGCTCTGGGACAGAGCTGTCCCATCAGTACTAGTTCTATGCTCTTTTTCAAATAGCCTTGCAGTTTTTCTCTCCAAATCAGTAGCTATTGGCACAGATTCCCTGGTTAACATGTGAGCCCTGGGACTGAGTGGTAGCTCCTACTGAATTTTCAGAGGTTGGCACAACCAGCCCAATATAGCCTTCTGCCAATTAACACCCAATATACCTTTTCAGCAAAGGATTAGTGAGAAGCAAGCTTGTGAAAGTAAATTCAACATATCCAGTTACTTAAGGGGGTTACATTGGAAAAAATGCACCATAATAAATTACGAGTCAGAGAAGTAGCTGTAAGAGTGTGAGGGAGGGAAACAGACGGATGGGGCAGGGGGAAAAGAGGGAAGACAGGGCAAAGGTGAAGAGAGACAAATGGGGTTAGGGAGGATGAGAAGAGAGACACATTGGGTAAGGGCAGAGGAAGAGAAACAGACAGGATAAGGGGGGTGGAGAGAGACAGATGGGAGGGCAGAGTCAGCTGGGGTGAGGAACCGGGAAATAGAGACAAATGGGGCGAGGGGAGGACAGAGACAGAACGGTTGGTGGAGGAGTTGGGGGGGGGGGGGGGGGGGGGGGGAGAGAGACAGACAGAAAAGAAGAAACACAGAGAGAATGACAAGAAGAGGAAAGGCAAAGAGAAAAAAAATAAAAATCAGGAAAAGGCTGGGCTGGGGACATAAGTGGACAAACAAAGTGCAGGATTACAACCCAAGTTTCATCACTTGCATCATAAATGAAGAAAAGTTTATCAGTAACCTAAGAAACATTAGAACTAATGCCTTATGACTCACAACTAGGAAAAACAGAATTCCAAATTAAGAAAACCTTTGGTGTTCAGGCATTTAGCATAGCAAGTTCCAGAAACATCTCTCCTTAGGGAGAAATTAAGATAGCTGGAAAGTGTAGAAGCGATTCACACTGGTATGTAAGCTACAATGCACATGAGCATTTTCCACTGGTTATCCAATACTTTTCACCACAGTCAGACAGACAAGCAGCTTCAAATGTTAAACTTATCAGTTAGTAGATTAGAAGAAGGTAAGTCAGAAAGCTCTTTTTCAAACTGTGGCATTTTTAACGGATGCATAAATCATTTTGATAGCTAATGATCAATGTGAACCACTAATTACAATGTAATTATTTTTAAATAAAACAATTAAATAAATTACAAGTAACAATATTAAAACCAATAAAGGCACGGGAGGAAGCACACACACGATAACAAATGTTTAAGCTCACCTCCAAAACCTTGATGATCATTTTACGCCACAACACAATGTTTGGGAAAGTTAAAAGTTTTATTGATGATATGGAAGCAGAAAGGTGACAGATGAAATGAGAGACAAAAAGAAAATAAAAGTTAATTTCAGAAATTTATAGTTTAAAAAAAATGGAAGATAACTAAATGAAAAGTATGAATGGGTAAATGGGTAAGTTGCTGGAGATGATTCTGAGAGACGGGATTTACATGCATTTGGAGAAACAAGGACTGATTAGGGATAGTCTGCATGGTTTTGTGCATGGGAAATAGTGATTACAAACTTGATTGAGTTTTTTGAGGATGTAACCAAACAGACAGATGAAGGCAGAGTGGTAGACAATGTCTACAAGGGCTTTGGTAAAGCCTTTGACAAGGTTCCACATGGTAGTCTAAAGTTAGATCACATGGTATTCAAGGTGATCTTGCCAACTGAATACAAAATTGGCTTGATGGTAGGAGACAGAGGGTGGTGGTGAAGGGTTGTTTTTCTGATTGGAGGCTTGTGACCAGTGGTGTTCCACAGGGATCGGAACTGAGCCCACTTTTGTTTGTCATTTATATGAACAATTTGGGTGAGAATTTAGGATAAATGGTTAGTAAAGTTTGCAGATGACACCAAAATTGGGGCATAGTGGACAGTGAAGAAAGTTATCTAAAATTACAAAATCATCTTCATCAATTGGGTGAATAGGCTGAGGAGTGGCAGATAGAGTTTAACTTCGATAGATCACAGAATCCCTACAGTGTGGAAACAGGCTGGAATTGAACCCAGGTCCCTGGTGTTGTGAGGCAGCAGTGCTAACCACTGAGCCACCGTGCTGCCAACGGATAAATGCAAGGTATTGCATTTTGGTAAAACAAACAAGGGCAGGACTTATACAATTAAGGGTATGGCCCAGGGTAGTGCTGTAGAACAAAGAGAAGGTGAAGATACATAATTCTCTGAAGTTTGCATTGCAGGTAGACAGGGTGGTTAAGAAGGGGTTTAGTATGCTTGCCTTCATTCCTCAGGTCACTGAGTATAGGAGTTGGGACATTATGTTGAGGATTGTGCAGGATGTTGGTTAGGTCTAATCTGAAGTAGTGTTTGCAGTTCTGTTTGCCCTGCTACAAGAAGGATATTATTAAATTGGAAAAGGTTAAAAATCAATTTACCAGAATGTTACTGGGAATGGACGGGTGTCCTTACAGACGTTTATAATATCACGACGGGCATAGATAAGGTGAGTAGCAATGGTCTAGTGGGCAGCACAGTGGATCAGCAGTTAGCACTGCTGTCCCACAGTACCAGGGAGCTGGCTTCAATTCCAGCCTCGGGTGACTGTCTGTGTGGAGTTTGCAAATTGTCCCTGTGTCTGCATGGGTCTCGTCTGGGTGTTCTGGTTTCCTCCCACAGTCCAAAGATGTGCAGGTAAGGTGAACTGGCCATGCTAAATTGCCCACAGTGTCCATGGATGTGCAGATTAGGTGCATTAGTCCAGAGAAATGTAAAGCAATAGGATAGGGGAATGAGTCTAGGTGGGATACTCTTCAGAGGGTCAGTGTGAACTTGTTGGGCCAAATGGCCTGTTTCCACACTGTAGGGATTCTATGATTCTATTCCCAAGGGGCGTGGTTGGAGTTGGGGCTCAAAACCGGGGACATATTTTTCAGGTGAGAGAAGAACTTAGAAAGAACATGTGGGGCAATGTTTTACACAGAGTGGTTCATGTGTAGAATGATATGCCAGAGGAAATGGTGGATGCAAGTTAAATTACAACATTTAAAAGACGTTTGGATAAGTACATGAATAGGAAAGGTTTGGAGAGGTATGGCCCAAACGCAGGCAAATGGGACGAGTTTAATTTAGGAATGTGGTCGGCATGGGCAAGTTGGACCGAAGGGTCTGTTTCTATGCTCTATGACTCTTGGTCTCTCTGAATGACATTAACTACTTAAAACACACTGGGCAAGAGGGTCATAGGTAACAGAACAGATTGCATCAACACTTGCAGTGGATTTCATGTCATGTGGTATCACAAACTCCTTTTCGAACAGTTCGATTTTATAGATACCAATTTAAGTTCTACCACTTTCCAGTTTAGTTTAACAGAAAGCTGTCATGTGGAAAATAATAGCAACCAGGTCAGTTTAATGGTTATGCAGTTCATACCTGAGTGGATTGAGAAATGGCTTCGTCCAGTGAGGTGGCTCTTCGTTTAACGTCCTCTTTGATCTTACTGTAAAGTGCGTCAGCTGCTGTGTACTTCTGCTGAATGCCCAAACCTTCCCGAGGGCTTAACTCCAGTAATTGAGGTCCAGTTTTATTCATCTTATCTATGTGAGGCTTGTGTTCCGCTATCAGCTCCCGCAGTTGCTGAAATAGAATAAAGCATCTGTCAATATTTAAAGCAAGCACATTCCCATTAAAGTTGCCTTATCCTGTTAGGAGTACTTGTCACAATTTCAAATATGTAGTGAGTGGATAACAGTACCTTTCCATGTACAGATGGAAGAATATACTGGACTTTAATATTTACAATGACAGAATAACATGTCATATAAGACAAGAGATCTGTTTTGTTGGGAAATTGGAAGCACAGTGGAAGTATTTTGCACACATTATGTTTCCAAAGTTCGGTTATGTCCTTTACATCTATATTACCTGCACCAAACTAATTAAGGTATAGTGCATAACCTGGCGAAAATGAGGATTGCAGATGCTGGAGATCAGAGTCAAGGTTAGAGTGGTGCTGGAAAAGCACAGCAGGTCAGGCAGCATCTGAGGAGCAGGAAATGTCAACTTTCCTGCTCCTCGGATGCTGCCTGACCTGCCGTGCTTTTCCAGCACCACTCTAATAGTGCATAACCAGGCCGTTCAGCCTAACTGGACTCTGTGCTCCACATAAGCTCCTCCCTATTCTCTTCAAGCTACCCGGTCAACACATCCTTCTCTTTTCTCCTTCACATGCTTATCCAAACATCCCCTTTAATATATCCAAGGTGCACCAATTTCTTGTGGGAGTGAGTTCCACATTTTACAGCACTCTTGGGTAAACAAGCTGCTTTTGAATTTCCTACTGGATCTATTCTTGATTATCATATATTAATGAACACATATTCCAGTATCCCTCACAACTGGAATTATCTTAAAACCATAAGGATACGCAAAATAGGAGCAGAAGTAGACCATAAGCCTCCTTCAGACTATGATTTGGAGATGCCGGTGTTGGACTGGAGTGTACAAAGTTAAAAATCACACAACACCAGGTTATAGTCCAACAGGTTTAATTGGAGGCACACTAGCTTTCGGAGCACTGCTCCTTCATCAAGTGGTTGTGGAGGGCACAATTGTAAGGCTATAAATTCTGTGCCTTTATTTATAGCCGTAGCTGTATCTCAATTTAAATTGGACTTTGCCACAAATCCACATCTCCTTTGATTTTTCTGAATGCGAATATCCCTACTTAATAAGGGAGTATCCACATCCCGTTGAGATATGGAATTCCAAAAACTGATAACACTCTGAGTGAAGGTACTGTTCCTCATCTCAGTCCTAAGTGAGAAGATTTGTAGCTCAGATTGATGATGAGTATGTACGTTAGCTCACTGAGCTTGATCTATCCTCTCCAACTAGGGGAAACAGAATCACTGTGTCGATTAAGCACTAACCTCACCGCTTATCCGTCATGGGGGTAAATCTCATCTTCACTAGTGCTGTGATGATAGCGTGCAGTGAATTGGAAATCAATTTTTTATTGTGTTCAATCACTTTTTTCACTGAAGTTCACAATATGGTAGTTGAAACTGTTTTTGTGGACCACATCCTCGTTTGGATTTAAAAGTGCTGCCTAAATTTTTCAAGTTAGTGGAAAATAAAAATGCATGGAAAATCAGTGTTTGCCTAATGATTGTTTCACTCTCTGCATATTTCCAAGAGATCAATCTTGTTCCTCTGAAGACCAAAGAGTGTAAGTCCATTCCACCCTATCTCTTGATATCTACCCTATCATAGGTAACCCCTTAATTTTCTCCTAACAAGTAAAATAAAACAAGCTTTTCTGATGGTTATAATCACTCAGTTCTAATACCATTACTGTGAATTTGATGTGTACCTAACTATGAAGTTCAATGTGGACGATTCTTTCATATCTAGATACCCCATCTCTGATTAAATAATGGGGATCACTTAACAATGTAAAAATATTTCTATCAAAAATGAAAAAGAAATATTGCTCAGTTTACAAGAAGCTTGCTGTAAACTCAAGTTCTAATTAACCTACTTTCTACACAAATGTTTAACAATTGATTGCCTGGACCAATAATAGACACTTAACTACTGTCAAACAAAAAACTTAAAAACTGCACAGATTAAGTACCCTCAAAAGAATCTCAAATCTTCACTTCCAACATCTTAATGACCACAAAAAGTTGCTTTCTTACAGTACCTTTCATGACCAACAGATGTCCATAAGCATTTTATAGTGTATGAACTACCTCATAAGTGTTGTCGTGTGGGAACATCACCCAATCTGTACTCACAAAAGTTCCACAATAACAAGGTGATATTAACCAGATGATCATGATTTTGGTGATTTTGAAGGAATACATATTGTGCAGGACACCAGAGTGAGCTCCCTAGATTTTTAAAAAATATTATAGGGTCATTTACATCCATCTAAGAAGGCAATGTACAGAACTCTGTTAACAATCCCAAATAAGTATTAAATTTAGATTTGTGCTTAAGCCCTTGAATGGGATGTGAACCACCAACCTTGTGACCCTAAAGGCAAGTGTGTTACCAACTGCACAACAGCTGACTCCAACCAGCAGATAAATGATTTTAATTTCACATCTGTGTGTCAGTTTCAATTACACTATGATGGAAAAATTCATTGAAAATCAAGTTTAATAAGAGAAGCAGCAGGAAAACAGTGAAAGGAACATAGGGCAGTGGCACAGGTTGCTTTTCCAACAAGCTGATGTAGACATGTGTTCTTAGACTCTCTGATTCGTTAGCAGCAAGAGTTATGAAAAACAGCTGATTTCTTGAACTTGCGTTGAAATTAAAAAGGGATGTGTTCAGTCTGGGAGCTGACTAACAAATTGGGAAACAAAAAAAGAAGGGTATGAGGAATGGGAAAAGGACAAGTGACCTGAAGAGGTCTTCGGTTTTGTGTGCCACTACAACCACTAATTCTAATTTCCTCAACACGGTAGATAGCTTTTTTTTATGCATGCGCATAAAACTGGAACACAAACTCTTCTGTAAAAACACGATGCCACAATTCCAAAAGTCAAATCATAAAAGCAGCATTTAGAAAGAGGAATTTGGCACATCATTATCATTCAATTTGTGCATTCAAGCATTTTGATGATCAAACTAATTCCACATATGCGACTTTGATGACCTCTGAACTCACTGGTGTAAATGTTCTAGGGAGCCAATGAAAACAATCATAGCCTGGCAGTGATCCACTTTATGAGCCATTTTAAATTTAAAAAAAGAAATTAAAATAAACAAGCCCTTTGAAGATGACATCATGGGTGAAGGTTCTACTTTTGGTCTAAAATCTGAAATAGTCTGTAACTCGCACTGAAAGAAGAGTTATCTAATTAAGCTGAATAGGAGAAAAGTAGTATTTGTGAAGAAAAGAAAATGTATTCATTGATACACAAATCATTCACCTGCTTCAGAAGATATGACTGTCCATAAACTGATTCTTCCAAGAAAATGTACATTATCAACTTATATCAACTTGGTTAATTTGTTCCATAAAGAACAGTTGCATCAGAACATGTATATAATACACCATGATTTCAGCAAGAGGGTGTGTGCAATACATTCACTTGAGGACCACACAAGTAATTGGAGCTTTTGCAATCTGTTTTTGGGGGCTTCTCCAAATTATTTTTCTCATGTTCAAGTAACCCAGGTCCCAAAGGCCAAACCACCATCTTCCATGAACTGGTGAGACACTGGGCCAAAGGAAAAGAGTTAAATACAGAAAGCTGTCACCTTTGTTTCTTTGGATTTAAATTTGTTTTATGTGCAGATATGAGAGTCAGAAAAAAGACACTTCTTCAAAAGCAAGTAACCACTTGTTTTCCATCACTTACACTTATTCATAATGGTATAAAAATCTTAGCCACGGACTGCTATTGGCACATCCCAGTCAAAACCATAACAAACTAAAATGTCCATTCATATACCGACAGAAAGGTGAACTACTTTCTTGTTTTTGAGAAGCATTTTACTGAAACAATAAACAGTAAGCTTCAAAGACACCATGGGCTGGAGGGATGAGGACAACTGTTGTCTTCACTCCAACTATCTTAATTTGTCAATATTTAATAGTAATGTACATCAATTGTGGCTGGCAGCTGAGCGAGCTCAGTGAATGTTAACAATGCAAGAGGGAAATCACCACAATGCCAGGTCTGGATTCTTTCTGATGTACCAAAGATCAACAGATCTGCAGCCAATTTTGCAGCAGGCAGTTGTCAAGGTCATTGGACAACAGGATCATTTTTAGTAAACTCGCTTTGAAGCTAAGAAGGGCAGTTTATAAAACAGAGTCATAGACTGAAATCAAAAATACCTCCTCTAAATTAAACTCTGGTGAATCCTAGACATCATCCTTTTACATAGATGTCAAGGCATGAGACGGAGTGAAGAGGAAATCTGAAATGGGGCTGCAGAAATTTCACACACTGGTGATGCAGCAATTATTGTCCTTAGAGAAAAGGTTAAGGGATGATTTAATAAATGCATTCAAAATTGAGGGGATCAGATGGCATGAATTGGGATAAACTGTTGTCATTAGCGGGAGGTTCAATGAATAGTGGTCAAATTTATTGAGACTGGCAAAAGAACCTCGGTGAGAGTTTGGGATGAGGAGAGCTATTTTAACACAGAATGGTTAAGATCCAGAGTGCACTGCCTGAAAAGAAGATCACTTGTTACTTTCAAAAAAAGAAACTGGACAAATCCTTGAAAAAGGAGGAAACAAAAATCGCCTGGCATTGGGAGGAAAGTGGGATAGTTGGGTTGACTAGATAGCTCTTTCAAAGTGCTGGTAAAAGCATGCTTGCATGAATTGCCTTCTTCCGTGCTATATGGCCATTGGTAAATTGTTCACAGCTTTTGATGGATTCCAGATAGAAAGATCTCTTGACAGTTGTGGAAAGTAGTTCACTGCTCGTCACAGAGGCTGCAAATTTTACAGCAATGAAGAAAGGGAGTTACTTTAAAACAAGGACAATTAAGACGAGAGTTGGGAAAGGATAAAGAGAAAATGAGTCAGCTTTTTCTTCGTGCTTAAGAAGTACATTTAATGGTAACTGGAGTTTCTGCTGGAGCTCTCACACACTTTTCCACAGCCCTCTTTAAAAAATGTAAGATTTTAAATGCACTGTTGCCGTTGTCAATTTTAATGTCGGCCTATCCAGCTCTGAACACTATCATCAAGTTGTGATGAACAGCACATGTAACATGACAACTCAAACGGTTCCTTCACCCTAACTATCTGCAGCTTTAGGAAATAAACATCGTCATATCGATCAGAACACATCAGCAGAAATTACACAAAGTGCTCAGCAACTGTAGTGAACCCCACACAAAAAGAACAAGTTCTCTGACTCTCAAACATTCTGAAGAAACTTGGATTTCACTGGAGATGAGGAAAGAATATTTGCCAATATGGAAAATAAATGTTATCACCTAAAAAGGCAAAGCCCCTGAACAGCTTGGAAGCCACAAGATGGGGCAATGAAAAGTGTGCTTATTTTGTTTTTGGAAAATAGCTCATTTTATTAAATATAAACACTTCATAAAATGTTATGAAATTTTAATGCCAACACCTGTTGTATGAGCCAGACTAATGTCAGTCCAAGCTCATGCAGGGATAGGCAACGTAAATTAATTAAAGATTCTAACAGGCTATATTCATATTAGATTACTAGTAACATGTTCTCCTTCAGAAAGAGGATCAACACATAACGATTTGACAGATATAGAGTTCATTAATTTGGAGGTAGTAGCAGGATGTTTAGAAAATCATGTTTCAATTGGGCAAAGTCATCACCATTTTGTGAAATCATGATTGACAAACTTATTAGAGTTAGTTAAGGCTGTAACAAGCAAGGTGAATGAAGAGGACCTTAACTGTATACTGTATTTGGATTTCCAAAAAGCATCCGATAAGGCATCATGTATAGATAACTCATGGTGTTTGGGACAATATGAATAGAGGATTGGCAGACTAACAGGAGGCAGAAAGTCAGGATAAATGGGGAATTTTCAGATTGGCAAACTCTAGGGCTTATGCCCGAAACATCGATTCTCCTGTTCCCTGGATGCTGCCTGACCTGCTGCGCTTTTCCAGCAACACATTTCCAGCTCTGATCTCCAGCATCTGCAGACCTCACTTTCTCCTCAAACTCTAATGAGTGCAATGTCACAAGGACTTCATCTATTTATGAACAGATATTAATTTGGGTGATGGGCCCAACTATATTACAACCAAATGTGTTGGTACCAAAACAGACAGGAAAGTAAATTGTTAGAAAGTGAAAGTGACAAAGATCAACATAAAGTGAATGGATAAAAAAATGGCAGCTGCAGTATAATGTGGGAAAACATGAGTTCTTCTACTTTGGTTGAAAGGATAGAAAAGTTGACTATTATGTAAATACAGACAGACTGCAGAATGTGCCATGACAAAGGTTCGTGCACAGGTACAGCACATAATTATGAAATCAAATGGAATGTTGGCCTTTACGGCAAGGGATGGAATTTAAAATTCAGAAAGTCTTGCTACAACTGTATTGGGCATTGGTGAGATTATCCCTATAGTATTGGGTAAAGACTTTGTCTCCTTATTTAATGAAGAATGTACTTACACTGGAAACTGAGAAGATTCACTATGATTCTTGAGATAAAGGGGTTATCTTCTGAGGAAAGGCTGAGTAGGTACCAATACTCAGTGGCACAGTGGTTAGCAGTGCTGCCTCTCAGCATTAAGGAGCCAGGTTTGATTCCAGCCTCAGGTATTTGTCTGTATGGAGTTTGCACACTCTCCCATGATTGTGTGGATTTCTGCCCAATGCTCTGGTTTCCTCTCGCGGTCCAAAGATGTGCAGATTAGGTCAATTCGCATGTTGCATTGCCTTATAGTGTGCAGGATTAGCCATGGTAAATGTGGGTCGGGGTGGGATGCTCCTCGGAAGGTCCATGTAGTCTTGATGGGCAGAATGACCTTTCTGCACTGTTGGGATTCTACATTCCTCGGAATCGAAAGGAATAAGAGGTGATTTTATTGAAAAATGTTAAGGGGCGTGACAGGGTGAATGCTGAAAGGATATTTCCTATCATGGTGGAAGCTAGAACCATGTGTCAAAGTTTAAAACAAAGAAGAGACTCCTATTAAGAGAAAGGCTAGAAGAAATTTCAGGGTCACTGAGCTTTGGAATTCTCTTCCCCAAAAAGCAACACCTGGATCACTGAGTCAGACTGATTTTCGATTAAAAACAGGGCCAAGAGTTAGGGTTGAGGCCGGTGGAGTGAACAGATACAGGAAATTAATATTACAGTTACACTAAACATGATTTTATTGAATGGCAAAGCAGATTTGACAGGACATACTGCCTGCTCTGGCTTCTCATGACCTTATGGTACAGTGGTAGTGTCCCTCTCTCTTAGCCAAGAGGCCATGGTTCAAATTACACCTCCTCCAGAGGTGGTCATAACATCCCTGAATGAACGGATTAGAAAATTCTATTTGCTTCTATTTGCCACAGTGTGGTGTCCTCTATTTGTACCAATCAGAGATGGGGAGGGCAAAGGGTTGGTTACTGAAATCCATGCCTTGACCTTGCCACAGTGGTCATATTCATGTTCAACTTCACGTTCACATATGCCTAACATCTCATGGCTGGATCCCTGAAGACCAGGCCACCAGAGATGATCATTAGGATCCGAAAATTGCAGGTCTCTATTGGCTGGTAGCTTAGAGAAGACTTCAGTAACGAGATATGTGATCCACCCGAGAAGCTCTGTGTCAGCTCACAGCCAGCCGTTTGGAGTTCATTCTGATGAGCTTGAAAGAGTCATACCACTGCACCATAAGGTCATGAGAAACAGAAGCAGGAGCAGGCCATATGGAACTGTCAAACCTGCTTTGCCAATAAAATCATATTTAGTGTAACTGTGACCTTAATTCCACTTTCCTGCCCATGCTCACGCCACCACCCCCAACCCTTTTTAATCAAAAATCTTGAATCCCTTTTTAATCAAAAATCAGTCTGGCTCAATTATCCAGGTGTGGCTTTCTGGGAAAGGGAATTCCAGATATCAGTGACTCTGAAATTTCTTCTAATCTAATCCTAATAGGAGAATCTTACTTTTTAAAACTTTGACTTCTGGTCCTAGCTTCCTCTACAGTGGGACATATCCTTTCAGCATCCACGCTGTCAAGTCTAAACATGGCTCCCTCTTGTACCTAACGCTTTGAACACTCAATGGTATTCATTTTGAGGGATCTCACCAATCAGTGCCAAGTTTAATAAAAGTAGATCTTTTTCCCAGACTGGGGGCGTGAATCCAAAATTAGAGGGCATAGTTTTAAGGTGAGACGGGAAAAATTTAAAAGGGACCGACGAGAAACGTTTTCACATAGAGGATGGTGTGTGTGTGTTGAGCTGCTACGGGGAATGGTGGAGGCTGATTCAATGACAACATTTAAAAGTATCTGGATGGGAATATGAATAGGAATGGTTTAGAGGGATATGGGCCGGATGCTGGCAAATGGAACTAGTTTTATTTCAAATATCTGTTTGGCACGTATGAGTTGGACCAAAGGATCTGTTTCCTTACTGTACATCTCTATGACTCTATGAGACGTGCTGAACTGTGATAGTGCGGCTAGATTTAAGCTACTCTGACAGCTAGTTTAGCACATTTGCTAAAGTCAGACCTTATTTGTTTTGTAACCAATCCAACATGTAAGAATTGTTTTAAACATATCATAAACAAATCATGATCAAAACACTGAAAAGCTCCTGGAAATTTTGTGACATTGACAAGTAGTGTTACAGAAGTGTACAATTAAACATCTGCATGGTCAAATATTTCCTTTTAAGGGTGTTGAAACATCAGCAGTTATTGTCATTAAACAGTCAGCATTTCAAAAAAAGCGAAAATCCTTCATGCTGCTGATTACAAATGATAATTGCAGGTAATTTGTCATTCTGCATAACTTGTGATAATTCAGACACTTGGCGAGTAGCCAAATGGTTCAACTGGATTCCAAGAATATCAATCATTCATCTTGATCTCACTTCCTTAAATTCTATTATTATTTTCCCTAACTTGGTTTCTTCTGAATGTACAGCTTCATGGTGAGGATAGAAGGGGGGGGGCAGTTCACAGTCCAGCCTCCCACTCAGAATCATCACTGCAGTAATGAACCTCTGGCATCAAGCCTCTCTAACCAGAACTTGGGAATTGGCTGAATTCATCCTTCCAATCAAGACTGCAACCTTTTCATAACTTAATTTAATGACCAGTCTTCACATGAGTTATGATAGGAGGTGTTCAAGGGCTTTTTCATGTTGTAAGGACGACATGTATTTTATTCGAAAATATAAACTGGAAAATAATAAAAGTTTGGACTGCTCGATTGCAGAGAATGAGCCAGTTTTTACAGAGATATATGTATATCTGATATGTATAATGGAAAATGGAACTGTGGGGTCATTCACAAGAATATAACTTTTCTGAAAGCTGAAACTTGATATCTTTGAGACTCGCTGGCACTCGTGTGGTTGAGGGGAAACAAAGTAACTGTCCAGCAACAGGGTTTTGATTGATTGTAAGTGATGGTTTGTCACTGAACTGAGTGGAGTGAGTTCAGATAGGACACAAACCTCCAAAAAGCTTGAAAGCAAGCTGATCATTCCTTTTAACTGAAAACAAAACAACGCAACAATTTTGCAAAGAGTATTTTCTAAGTCAAGATCTAGGTCTGATAGACCAGTTACCGAATTGAGGGGGAGAGGGAGGGGCGAATGGCAGTCAACAACGTGATATACTTGCAAAAGCCGAAAAGAATTCGAAGAAAGTCACCTCATTTCCACATTTTGTTTGAATTTGGATCAACACATTTTATGCTTTTTTTTGTATGTATTTCCCACTAACAATAATCCTAAAAAGACTGCATCATTTGTCTGTACATCCTACATGTAAATGAATGTGTGTGCGTTTCAAGTTAAAGGAGGCATAGCTTAAACTTGCATTAGTAATTAATAAATTGTTTATGCCACATTAGTTTATCCTTTATTGGTTAAGTTTATTGCATTTTGTTTTTATGGATTGATTAAATCTGGTTGAGTTTCTTCCATTTCACATAGGGGTCATGTTCTAGCATTAACTGTATTAGAGATTAAATTGGGCATGTTAACACTTGTGATGGCTAATGGAATAAGGGCTTAATTTCAAGTTCACTATTTCCATAAGGGTTGTGATAATATATGATTTGGAGGTGCCGGTGTTGGACTGGGGTGTACAAAGTTAAAAATCACACAACACCAGGTTATAATCCAACAGGTTTATTGGAAGCACTAGCTTTCGGAGCGCCTTACAGAACAACTACATGATGAAGGAGCGTCGCTCCGAAAGCTAGTGCTTCCAAATAAACCTGCTGGACTATAACCTGGTGTTGTATGATTTTTAAAGTGAGAATACAAATAACTCTTGTTGGGGGTTAGAAGTATAATGACATTCATACAGCCAAGTAAAGTCATTAGGTGCAATCGGGAATAACAAACTTGATCAATTTCTCTTCTGCTTCATCCAAAAACAGCATCGGAACACCATTCCAGTTGCCACTAGCAAACAGCAAACTGGGAATAGGATTTGGGACCGCCCTGGTCTGTACAGCTCATTATCACATGGTGCACAGCAAAGCTCGTCATGCAATAACAAACATTATACAACACAGTAGTAGCCCAATAGGTCTATAATGCTCTTCGAAAGAGGTACACAACACTCCAACTTCTCCATGGCCCTCCAAATCTTTTGCCTTCAAGTTTACATCTTATTAACTTTAAAACTTTTACTGCACCTGTTTCCACTATCCATTTGGAAATAAAATCCAGATCACATTTCTGTCTGTTAAAAAAAATCAATAAACCCTGTCCAATTCTTTTCTCAATTATCATAAATCTGTATTGTCTGACAGAATAAATCGGTTCTTCCAATTTACTCGAGCAAGAGCGTTTTGCAATTGTATGCACGGTAATTAAATCTCATCTTGACCTTCTATGGTCTGAGGGGGAAAAAAGAATCTCAACCTCTCTACTTTAATTGAAACAATTTTGCTGACTATGCAACATCAATGATAGCTACATAACTTTATTATATGAAAATTATTTAACATTAACATTTAAAATACAACCCTACCATTTGATTCCCTTACTAGCATGCAACTATAATAAAATTATCCTTAATTCAGGTGAAAATTTTCACTCTTAAATTTAGCAATAACAGTTTTATTTCTTCTGAATATTACCAGTGGTATTGTTCATATACATGGTAGAATTCACTTGTCTAATATATATGCTGTGAATGAGAAAAACGCAATGTGCATCTGTATCGTGTTCTTCACAATAGTAAGGTAGCACAAAGTACTCCACAACAAATGATTAAGGAAGCGGATTAAGTGAAAGATGTTGTCTTCATAATGACAGAAAGAGAGAGAGAGAGAGAGAGAGAGAGAGAGAGTGGGTACACAGACAAAGAGAGCAAGAAAGACAGAATATGAGTGACAGGGTGGAGATGTTTAGAGACTGAACTCCACAACAGCAAGACTTCTCGGTCATAGTAGCTTCCAACTTATGTGTTGTTTTATGTCAATGAAAATGGCTAATGAATCAACACAAGCTAAAGGAAGTTCAACCAAGGACAGTAGTCTGCAGAGAGTGCACATAATGCATCTATTCCCTTACCCGAAGCTCTTCCTGTTGTTGCTTTAACATCTCAAATTCGATGGCTGGTGTGGGTAACTGTGTAATTAACACCTGGGTCTCTTCAAGCCATGGCCA
Source organism: Chiloscyllium plagiosum (assembly GCF_037043375.1). Lineage (NCBI taxonomy): Eukaryota > Metazoa > Chordata > Chondrichthyes > Orectolobiformes > Hemiscylliidae > Chiloscyllium > Chiloscyllium plagiosum. Next base: position 47,027,906 of record NW_028270141.1, read on the forward strand.
GAGCTCTTCGTAGGTCTCACAAAACTGACTGACCAAAGACTGAGCCCGTTCCAGCTGCAGGTATCTCTCTGCATTCATCTGGCTGATCACCTCATATTGTTTTTGAAGCATGTCCAGTTTGTTCTACAATACAAACAAAGCTCTTCAGTTAACTGAACTTACTATTACTAAATGAACAGTGTATCCACAATAAAAGCTTGCATTTATTTGGTGTCTTTAACAGAGTACATCATTTCAAGGTGCTTCACATGGGCAATATGAAACAAAATTTGACATGGGACTACATCAGGCCAATACTTTGACAGGGTAGCCAAACATTTAGGTTTTAAGGAGCATCAAAAATAATAGAAATGGAGTTGCTTTGGGAGGGAATTCCAAGACGTGGAGGCTTTGGAGTCAAGGATGATAATTTTTGTGGAAACTCAGTGAAACTATCTCAGCGAAGAAATTTTTATCATTCTCGGGTGCAGGAGTAGAAAACAAGAATTCCAAGGGAGGTGAACAGGGCAGTACAAGGTGAGATGTCCAAAGGAGGCAGAGGACTAGAGGATGAGGCCAATGTATGGTTTGGTAATTACAGTCACACCACTATTCTGATTGCCTTGATGAGGCTGGTAGTGGAAAAGGTGGCCAGAGGACACATTTTTATTTAGTCATTGATCCTCAGCCAGTTTGCCATTAAAGCCACAATGCTAATGTAACTGTAGACAATAAACTGTAAGGGTCTTATCCAAATGTGAACAAACACTCTGTGTGGAGAGATACAGATAGGTAGATGCCAGCTGATTCACTGGCAAGTGTACACAGGATTGGCAGCAAGAGGGTGAAATTGTTAGAGTTAGGCCAAATGGGCAGCTCGATGAGATAGCAGGTTGAGACACTTTGTGTTGGTGATTATAATGAGTCAACACCAAGTGATTTGATGAATAGTTGAGAGTGAAACAGAGGGAGAGGGAGGCTCTAAGTTTACCTTAATGGGAATCAAGGCTGGGACAGTGACAGGAGAACATTCCAACAAGTTTTGATGGATTGGGATAAGGATTTAGCAAGGAAGGCTACATAAAAACAAAGACAAGAAGTGAGAGGAGGGGTTGATGACAGATCAAGAAAAGAGGTAAGTAGGGGAGAAAAAAAAGAAAAGGAAGTGACCAGCTCAAGGTTCGAAGCAGTAGCTAAATTGTACAGGCAACTGTGGAAAACTCAAATTATATATAGTTCTGGTTAGGCAGCAATACTCAGAATACATACTTCATGATAGCAAATGGGTATGAGAGGGGGGCAACAGGAGGTGGTCAGAAGTTGAAATCAGACATCTTGTACTGGGATAACGTTGGTCTTGTCAGGTTGCAGCAGCATATAGCAACTAATTCACTTTCACATTTCGCTGCTCAAATCAAAACATTTGCTCTTGTTCTGATGGACCTTACACATGCTCAAACATAAAGTAATTAATACTGAATTCCTTTGTTTGCTCTTATACCTTCAGGGATGCTTTCTCTTCTTCAGTGCAGGAACTCATAATTTGATCTGCATTTGCAACAAGTTCATCAATTGTATCTTTGTGCCGCAAAATATCCATTGAAAATGCCTTAAAACATAAGGAATAACATCAGCATTTATTTCTAAACGATCCTTTTTTTATTCCAGACACAGCACAATGCTAAGAAAAATCATTTTAAGCTGTCTACACAATCTACATTAAATGACAATATGAAAGTAATACAAAGAACAGGTACTAGACCAGTCATTGTGGGATATCTGGAGTCCTGATCAATGTAAAGTTCAATTTCCTTTGAGATTTAAGTGAAAGATTCAAATTGAAATAAGAGCATGGCATATTGAGAAAAGAGCCTCTTGTTCACCATTCCTCATCCTAATCATATGAAACAACATTCATTGTTCATTGATCACAGCATTTACAACAATCCTAGACAAGAAGGCTAGGTGGGGTTAGGAAGAGGTGTGGCACAATTTGAAAATTATATTCCTGTGGTGACACTGGATACTGCTACCTTTGGGACAGTTTGCAATTTTCAAAAGATCCTAGTAGGGAAGAGGAAATGAAAAAGCTGCTCACCATCAATTAACAGCCTTTAAACTCCTTAAGGAGTTTGCTAATTGGGCTAGCTGGAACAGAACGTGATTTTCAATCGTGATGTTAGGAGCCAGAATCTATCAGGGTGTCACGTTCCTGATCCTGTGGTGAAAATCTTCCCCAAGGTGAGCGGGACCCCAACGATTGCGAGATTTCAAAACTATTGGTCCAAAGTTACTTGCTCTTCCCAAACTTGTTACACTCACCACATCACAATATCTCAAAACTGCTCCTTTCTGAATGAAACTTAACTAATTGGGGTGGCATGGTGGTCCAGTGGTTAGCACTGCTACCTCACAGTGCCAGGTACCCAGGTTCAATTCCAGCTTTGGACGAGTGCCTATGTGGAGTTTGCATGTTCTCTTATTGTCTGTGTGAGTTTCCTCTGGATCCTCCGGTTTCTTCCCACATTCCAAAGATGTACAGGTTAGGAGGATTGGCCATGCTAAATTGCCCTGTAGCTTGCAGGCAAGGTGAGTTAACTATGATAAATGGGGGGCTATGGGGAAAAGGTGGATGCTCTTCAGAAGGTTGGTGCAGAGCTGATGAACTGAATGGACTCTATTTACACTGTAGTGATTCTGTGGTATTTGAAAGCATCATGACTAACTGCTTCCTTGTATCTTTTTATCACAGGTTGACAAATAACTCAATTAAATTTTATTTTTCCAGATTAGTTTTTCAGTTATCCCCTTCAAATTATCTGATTCCTTGGCTAATGTCTAAAGCTAATACATAAAGGTTTAAGCGAATCAGAGGCCAACAATCATGGGCTGTCTGCAATGGACAGATACTGAGCAAGTGAAACATCCTTTCCATTGGTTTATGTTTTGCTTGAACAAACTTTTTGGTGGGTTGTTCAATGCGATTTGCCCAGGTAACATTCAGAACTACAGAACACAGACCCATTATGGAATAGATGGTTTAGGACTCCAATGGATAAAACAATAAAAGCACATGAAGGGGTCACTGAGATGAGGGCATACCTCCGCCTTGCTCTGTGTCACTGGGCAATTGCCGGAGATCTTCACTATCCTTACACAGGGACTGAGTTCTCTGCAGCACCAATACACAGGTGGCACAGGACAAGATGTACCAAGACCCAATCTCGCACATTACTCGTTTAAAACAAGAAGACAACATGGAGCTATCAAATATCAAAAGCAAAAGGCTGAAATATTCTCATTCAAAATAAAAACAGGGTAATGCAGAGAGTGTGCACTATATCCTTCCATAAAATTTGAAGAGACCTGCAGTTAAACTGAATACATAGACATCTGTACAAGGAATCTATAGTTTTTCAGTACATCGCATTACCTTTTGAACTTGTAACTCAGCAGAGGTCTGATCTTGTTCAAGCCTTATGTCACCAAGTGATTTGAGCTTCTTCTCTGTTTCTGTGATCCAGGCAATCTCTGCATCTGCTGCTTGTTCAAACTGGTGAGGAGGAGGAAGGAGAATAGTCAGTTAAACAGTAAAGTCACCTTGAAGTGAAACATTAGTTTCTGCTTCTAGCTTACAGCCTCCCTCAACAGTGAGCATTCCCAAGTCATTCGTTTCCTGTGACTGGAGAATTTGGGGGAGGTGGGAGTATAGTAGGTGAGGACTATTGCCACATTCATGTAATGACTGGCAGAAAAGTAGTCATGTGTACTGTCCAATCTTTCAATTTTTAAAATTCTGATCACTTTAAACCCCTACCACCACTCTACTTGTGATCACCATGGACCCGGAATCAGGGCAATTCTCATATATATGTATGCCCATGAGATTTCTTGGACTGGTTTTCATTACCTGAGGCATTGAGAAAATTTGTTTCTACATTAATTTCCCTAAGCAGCCTGGTCTTTCTCCTCTGGTTTCTGCCTCTGCCAAGAAATGAAGTGGCTGTGCCATTATGCAGCCATCATAGTGTGAGGCAAGCTCCCTTGGTCACACCACACACACACACCACTGCTCAGACCACTAGTTAACTGACAACATTACACAATGTAACATGTTACAGGCTTTAAAAAGACCCCTTTCAATTTTTAAGCAATCATTGTTAACCAGCACAAAAACCCGCCTAGGCTATTCTTAAGAATCTCTGCTGCTGATTATCAAGAAGGATTGCCTTTCCAATGCTGACTCTCTACCCAACTGTCCCGACATGCCTTGAACCTTGATGAAAGGATTAATTGTCTGAAACAATGTCATTTATCTCCTGATTCTCCAGTCAGGATGCTGCCTGACCTGCTGAATCTTTCCACTTCTTATAGATTTCCATAATCCTGCAGAATTTTGCTTTAACCTCAAAGTATCTTTGCACCTTATAACTCTGAAGTCCTACCTAAGGTACCTCTTTCGAGGCTCAGTAGTCCCAGTTAGTCTCTAACAATGGGAGTCAGTACTAATGTTCTGGTTGACTCCAGCTTTATCATCTAGCATACTGCTTTCTCTGTACTCTGTGCAGAGGAGTCCATCTAGAGCACTGTGCAGTCTCAGTATGACATCTGGAAATATGAACTGAACCAATTCGGCAGCAAACAAGAATACAGTTTCATCAGCCTTCTGAGAAATGATTCTTTAACTTTCAGTGATCTGTTTGTGGTTCAGTTTTCAACAAGACTCAAGGAACTCCGATTCATTGTAATTAACAATATGGGTAAGACCATCATAAAAAGGGAATGTTACGTTTATTGCTAGTAGTCCCAACATACTGATGGTTACGGGGAACTATGTCCTACCTAAACACAGTTAAAAATCACACAACACCAGGTTATAGTCCAAAAGGTTTAATTGGAAGTACACTAGCTTTCGGAGCGACGCGCCTTCATCAGGTGATAGTCTATTGGACTATAACCTGGTGTTGTGTGATTTTTAACTTTGTACACCCCAGTCCAACACCGGCATCTCCAAATCATGACTACCTAAACACAATTAACTTGTTGCATATCAGCTGTCAAACTGAAATAATGAAACTTATACTAATAATATAAATATATGGGCTCATTATTCACCTCTGACCTCATCATATACCTTAGCAATTCAACACTTCAGAAAGAAAAGAAAGACTTGTATTCATAATCTCAGGATGTCCTAAGGTGCATTAAAACTAAAAAGTTTGCAACGATTACGGACCCATATTCAAAAAGTTCAAAACATGTGACTGGACTCATCAATCGCCCTACATTATAGCAGTGACTACACTTCCATTAGTGCTTCACTGACCGTGAAGCAAGGTCAGAAATCCTTCGATCATGAAAGGTGATCTATAAACAAAAGTTATTTCTTTGGCAATACACAATTCTAGGTTGCATTTTTACAAAGTTTCCTGGTTCTCTACAGCTTAAGACATCTGGCTGTCTGTTCATGGTTTAGTCAAACTAGCAGTAATCACTACATATTTATGTTTATCGTATTGGACCACCGTAAGGTAGTTGCAAATGAAATCACTCTATATTAAGATTTTATTAACTGAATCCATGGAAAACAACTGTGAGCTTCACTCAACTCGAAACTTAATAATGTTGTACGATTTTAAGTAATTCTTGCATAGTTAGTGTTTTTTTAAAGAACATACATCATTAATTTCTAATGCAGCGTGCCAAGAGACGGTGATTTCGCTATAAAGGCTGGCACTTCATGTCACTATAGTGGCTTTGCGATATCTTATGATCCATATTAAGTTGTCCCACCACTCTGCTGTGTGCCTGTGATTTGAGCAGAATCTTTCTCTTAAATGCCATTTCCTGTGCTGTCTGTTTGTGGTCCGTACAATAATTTGATAGTACGAATGCAAGAAGAGCTGGCAGAAAGGGTTAACTGACCACTGGACTGAAATAGTGTGGTCATATTATCTGTACACAGCTCCTTGAAGGAACAGAGATTCAGTATCACAAAGGCATCTAAAAACTTTGCAAATCAAATGGCTTAGACCCATATCCCACCAGCAGTGACAAGGAAAGAGGTGCTCCAGGTGCAATGCATTAGAACATCAGGCAACTTTGATCCATGCTGTATTGAACTCAGTATCACACTGAGCACAGCTAATGAATTACACATGACCCAGGGACCTACACAGACAAAATCTGGTGCACGTAGCACTCAGAAAACCTCCAAAGCTTCTGTACTGATAGGATTTCAAAATACATGAAGATACACCCAAGTCAAAACTTTTCAAATTTAAGTAAGTGAAAGTGATAAATGATATCCAGGGCTCTTTAACATACAAAATGTCAACCTTTCCAAAAATGTTGTGACAATAAATTTAAAAGTTTAACCAGAATGAAAGACTTCGTGATTTGAGGTAAACATAAAATGGTGAAAAACGTAACTAATAGCTCAAGTGCATGTCAGGTTTCAAATTTAAATTTCCAGCATAAATCCAGAACTGGTCAGACTAATTTGTCCTAATGTCTAAGAATAATGCCACAGTTTATTTTGTGTACTGAATCCAGCAAGATTTGCTCACCTTTCAAGTGGTGAGGCAGATATGTCAGCAGATGGCTCAGAATAGAATATGATTCTTGCCAACGTTGACTGAGTTCTATAAGCCCAACTATAGATCCATGCAACATAAGGAATAAGGAAAACATCTCTTTCTGATTAAGATTTTATTCCATAGCTTAGAAAGCAAGAGGGGGCTATTTGGCCCACCGTGCCTGTTTTGGGTCTTGTGACAGAGCAGTCATGCTCAATTTCTCAAGATTGTGTTTATTTGTAATCCTGCAGGTCCCTCATCCTCAAGTATTTATCCAACTCCATTTCACAAATTTTCATGGAATCAACTTCAGTCACCTTCTCGGGTAGAACATTCCAGATCCTATCAACTCCCAGTGGAATAGGTTTCTCATCTCTCTTTTCAATTTTTTGCCTACTTCTTTAAATTCATGACCTTGGTTATTAATCTGTTGACAATTCCATACCTTTTTTTCAGTTATTCATTGGACGAGAGCTGGCTAGGCAACATTTATTGCTCCTCCCTTATTGCTCAGTGGGCAACTAAGAGTCAACTACATTGCTGTGGATCTGAAATCACATGTAGGCCAGACCAGGAAAGGATGGCAGTTTCCTTTGCTAAAGGACATTAGTGAACCAGATGGGTTTTTTTGATGATCAACAATCATGGTTATCATTCGACTCTTAATTTCAGATTTTTGTTTTGAATTGAAAATTCGAGGCAGGATTCAAACCTAGTTCTTTGGAAATTATGCGGGTTGCTGGATTAACAGTCCAGTGATAATACCTCAAGACCATCGCCTCCCCTCATACTGTTTTTTTTCATCAATGGTACAATAACGAAACCCAACTGCTGAACTGTTGCACACTCTATAGATATCAATCAAATTCAAAATCTTAACTTTGATGAAATTAAAACAAAACGGAGCACCTTGTATTAAAAAACAGCCCAACACATTCTTTACCTTCTACCTCTTCACCTCCCCATTTTTAAATGAATGACTCCCGCTTGATGAAATAAAAACAGTAAATGCTGAAAATACTCAGTATGCCAGGTAGTGTCTATGGACAGAGAAACAGTTAACAATTCAGCTTGATGACCTTTCATCAGAAATTTATTTTCGGTCCCAGATTTCCAGCATACACAATATTCTGTTTGTATAATAGTTCATAGTGAACTGTTTTACCATATGTTGGACTAACAGATGGGCATGGATTCAATCTGATCAACATGATAGAGCTCTCAACAGAAAATGTTTGTCAAATACTATTTCAAGAGAATGCCCTCTTAAACGTTGAGCAACGCTATCCCCAACCCCAATCATTATAATTGAGAAAACAACAACATGTAGCTCCAACACAAATTTTTACTTTGCACATGGAACCGACCAACACCCACAATGCTCACTATTCTGCAAGCATGAGGAAAGGTTATTTCAGTGAAGAGCATTCTGAAGTTACTTTGTGGTTCCATTAATCCTCAGAATTCAGGAAATCAAAAGTTACGTTCTGAAGAGAAGTCACACTGGACTCTGTTTCTCTCTTCACAGATGCTGCCATATCTGCTGAGTTTCTCTACCATATTGCTTGTTTCAGAATTCCAGCATACTCAGTATTTTGCTTTTATTCGGATGACCTGTTCGCCTTGGTTTGTGCTTAAGCCATGGAGAGAAACTTGAACCTGGAACTTTATATTTCCAAGGTAAGTGTCACCTGCTGACCCTACACATTGGGTGCACATCAGGGCGCCTTCCTAGAATAAAGATCATTCAAACATCATGTCGTCTCAACTGGTGTGTCATCACGATTCGAATAAAAACAGTAAATGCCTTCAATCTCCACCTATTCCGTCTCTTCTCCTGTCTAACTCCTCCATCATTGCCTCCATCCATTACTATGGAACTTTCTCTTCACCCAAGCAATATTTTGGTGTAGATTCTCTATAACAGACAGCCTGCCTTTACCATATGGCCTACAAAGCAACTTTGTTGGCATTCCCTTTGATGTGTACAGGCAGCTTGAAGAAACAGGTAAAAACATAGGACGTAACTGATCCTACATGACAATCATGCAGACCAAGTGGATACACAAAATTTATGAACTTCCTGCCTTGATCAGCACAGACACTGACAGGTTATGAATCAAAATCCCTGCATGCAAAAAAAGCTGTCCAATTCTAACCCCTCAAGTCTAACCTTGGATTTAGTCAGTTTGCAGCAATTTTTGTCTGTTTATCAAATTTGCTTTGATATTGGGATGATAGGAAATAAATATCCCATTGAAGAAGTGAATAGTCAATTTGAAATAAGACAACAAGTGGAACTTTCCCCATCCCCACTGTTTATCAATGTAGGCCAGAAGGAGAATTCCAGCCTTAGTGTGTTATCAACAGTATACTTACCTCAAAGCAAAGCACATCAAAGCAATAGCTCATATTACAAGAAATCTGGCATTTTGACAACTGTGTAAAACATCACCATCAAACAAAACTGGAAACGCTAAGTTGAAATGAAAACTGATTTTCTGAAGTGCCTTGTTTAACAAAGTCCATGTAGCATACAACATCTGAAAGTGTGAAATCTCAGGTGCAGGCTATGAAATATAACTAGGATGCAGTGTTCAAATACAGAATATAATTTAGGTATTTCTCACTTTCGCTTTCTTAGAAAAATACAACTTTATTCCTGTTTATATGTATTTCAGTCGATGATCAAGGATGAAGTTAGATGGGACAAATAACTTTTTCAGGTTTCATGCTTTATGTTAGAGCCCAGAAACAGACATTTTGTTGAATGTCAGACTCAGGAACTGGAACTGTACTGGGAGCTGGTGAACCTTTTTTCTAAAGTTGAGTTTTTCCCTTCAATTAACTAAACATTATTCATTAACAGAAGGCAAGTTTTATTGCAACCCTGAATCAGGGATATACACGCTCTACAATAAACTACAGCTAGCTATTTAGTGGTTAGTTTAATCTGGTTTTTTAAAGCTTGTCAGTTGTTTTTCATGAAGCATAAATATATACTTTCCCTCAGTGCTGCCTGTACAGAGAGTAAAGTAGGAGTTTGAGTTACAGGCAGTTCTGCAAAGGAATTGGGTGGTGGTGGTGGAGGAAAGGGTAGGGTGGAGAGGGTAGGGTGGGATGGTGGGTGGAGTTTCTTTCTTCTGTTACTGTTTTTAGTCTCCTGTAACTGGATCTTACTTCAGTACAAAGGAAGAAGCTGCTGGTGAGTATTGATAAATGTTCTGCTATTCTAATTGCAATAAATATTTTTCAAGTTACCGGATGGTAAGTAAACTTGGTCAACTGGAGTTTACATCCTTCAACATGTATGAAGTCATTACACATCATATGACCCACATGAGATCACATTGCAGGAAATGTCACCAATTGTAAAAGCTTGGCTTTCAGATTTGGAACTTGAGCAGTGGCCTGACTCACTGTCATGTATCCATGATGTAGAGGACTATGTGGATGGCATGTCTTAGGAAGTAGTCATGACCCTTCCTAAGGTTAGAAACATTTAGATTTTATTATCATTTGTACTCAAGTACTGAAGGACAGTAGTACAATGAGAAGTATATAATGTCACCACACATGGCGCCATCTTCGGTACAAAGGTACCTACGTACAACAAAACTTAGGTACAAAGTAATAAAAGAAACAAAGTTTAAAAAGTTAAGCATTATCTTCACAGAATAAGTAGAAAAATAAAGAAATAAGGTCATAGTTAATATTAAAGGTAGCAAGAGAATGGTTGATTTCCAGGCAGTCTAAGACAAGCAGACAGGCAATGCAGGTGTCACCTGAATCTATCTTGCTTGCCAATTGGTATTCAATTTTGTATAATGGTGATGTTTCTTAGGGAGAGTTCATCCATAACCAGGTTTGTGGCACTACAGGAAACTCAGCCATACAGGGAGAGGGAGGCTAAGAAGAATGAGAAGTGCAACAGTGCTGGGGGATTAGACAGGTGTTTCTGCAGCCATTGATTTGATTTTGGGATGGAATGTGGCCTCATGGTGCCTGGGTAAAGGATGTTATGAAGCAACTATGCAACATTTTTCTGAAGAAATGAAATCAGCCAGAGGTCATGGCCCATTTTGGTAACAGTGACTTATGGCGGAATCAGGATAGGATTTTGGAAGCAGTTTTCAGGGATCCAGATAGAACACTGAAATGCAGAACCTCTAAAGTGGTAGTGTCAGAATTACTCAGAATCTCACATGCTAGTGAGCATTGAAATAAGAGAATTGAGTAATTAAACATGGCTGGAAAGCTGGTGTAAGAGTTAAGGCATCAGATTTGAGAGATATTGGGACTGATTCTGAGGAAAGTGGCACCTTTAGAAGCTGGTTTATCTTTGTGTCCTCTGATTACTGACCACGTAGTCACACGAAAACGATCTCTCCTCATTTACTCCACCAAAACCATTCATGATTTTGAGCACTTTCATAGAACATTCATAGAATCCCTACATTGTGGAAACAGGCCCTTCAGCCCAACAAGTCCACACCAACCCTCCGAAGACTAACCCTCTCAGACACATTCCCCCACCCCAGATCCATTCCCCTCCCCCATATTTACCCCTGACTAATGCATCTAACCTACACTATGGGCAATTTAGCACGGCCAATTCACCTAACCTGCACATCTTTGGACTGTGGGAGGAAACCAGAGTACCTGAAGTAAACCCACCCAGGCAACGTGAGAACGTGCAAACTCCACACAGACAGTTGCCCAAGGCTGAAATCGAACCTGGGTCCCTGGCGCTGTGAGGCAGCAGTGCTAACCACTGAGCCATCGTGCCACCCCACAGGAAATTCATCAAATCTTTCCTGCTCTAAAGCGGATCAACTCCATGTTTCTCTAGTGCCATCACATAACTGCAAAATCTCATTTCCTGGTACTATTCCAATAAATCTGAACTATCTCCAAAGCCTTGATGTCCTTCCAAAAGCAAATTCTCACATAGAGTCCAAAAACAAAACAATTTGTTCTTCAATTCATATTAGTATTAACAACTGGATGCCAATTATCCCTTTTAAACATCCCATTTCTTTAGAAACAGAAAAGCACACCAGTTTTGAAATGCTGGAAATAACCTCGAAATGCTGAGGCAGTTACCTGCACCCTGAAAGGTTGCTGTGGAGGTTTTAACATGGAAGTGTTGTTACACAAGGCCAGAGGTTAACTTTGCCCTAAGCAAAGTTCAGCTCTCAGAAAATAATAAGTGTCTGTTTATCATTAAAGTGACAATTAAAGTTAGGGAAAACATAATTGTGAGAATGCAGAGTAAAGTTGTCTACAGTTGGATTAATGCCTTGGGTAAAACTGTTCAACTCAGCATTTTGCTTTGAGTTTTGTCTTCCAGTAGTTGTAGAGTTCTTTTTGTGCTTTTTTCTCTTCAAGGTTTTTTTCGGGGTAGAGAGCCGCACAGTGGTAACATCACTGGTCTAGTGATCAGAAACCCAGGCTAATATTCCGGGATCACAGATTCTGATTAAGTGTATCCCCAGGGCATTATGGGAAATTAGGGAAGAAATTGCAGGGCCCCTAGCAGAGGTATTTGTCTCATCTACAGCCATGGGTGAGGTACTGGAGAACTGGAAGGTGTCTAACATTGTGCTTTTATTTAGGAGAAACTGTTAAGAGAAGGCTAGGAACTACAGACCGGTGGGTCTGACATCTGTGGTGGGTAAGTTTTTGGAGCGGATTCTAAGGAGAGGATTTACATACATTTGGAGAGGCAAGGACTGATTAGGGATAGTCAGTAAGGCTTTGTGCATGGGAAATAGTATATCACAAACTTGATTGAGCTTTTTGAGGATGTAACCAAAAAACTTGATGAGGGCAGAGCAGTGGACATTGTTTACATGGAATTTAGTAAAGCCTTTGACAAGGTTTCGCATGGTAGACTGGTTAGTAAAGTTAAATCACATGGGATCCAGGGTGGGCTTGCCAACTGTATACAAAACTGGCTTGACAGTAGGAAATACAGAATGCTGATGGTGACTTATTTCTTGAACTGGAAGCCTGTGACCAGCAGTACTCTGCAGGGATTGATGCTGGGTCCACATTTGTCCGTCATTTATATAACCCATCTGGATGAGAATTTTGGAGGCATGGTTAGTAAAATTGATGGTGTGGTCGAAAGGGAAGAAGGTTATGTAAGATTACAAGGAATCTTGATCAACTGGGCCAATAGGCTGAGGTGTGGCAGATTGAGTTTAATTTGATAAATGCGAGGTATTTTACTTTGGTGGTTCATATGTGGAATGCAGATATGGTTACAACATTTAAAAGACATTTGGGCAGGTACATGAACAGAAAGATTTAGAGGGATATGGGCCAAACACAGGCATGTGGGACTAGTTCAATTTTGGAAAATTTGTCAGCATGTTTCCATGTTGTCTAAGGGTAACTGCTTTCAGTGAGTTAAATGTTCCTTATACTGCATAAATTAAGTGTGATGGATTTCTGCTCTGTACAGACCTCAATAGAACAAATGATGGAACAGACAGATGGTTTTAACAATGAACAACTTAGCTCTGCTTCAGCTTTCACATGCCACTTGAAGCAACATCAAGCTGTGCATCTTTAAACGTTTTCCAAAAGCTCCTTTGTCAAGGAGGAATAATGAGATGGCAGCACAATTTGCATAATCAAATGCATCTTCCGTGGTGTAACATAAGACAAAGTGTGACATACCTGCTGAGATCTTTGTATAGCAGCATCTATTTCTTCCACCTTCTGTGCTATGGTGTCGCTCACAAATCTATAACGCTCGTTGTCATCAGATACCAGTTTATCGAGTCCTTCTCTCGCTCTCCATGGGACCAACTCCAATAAAGCACTGCTGACCTCATTAACTGTGTCCAGGCTTACCCTGTGCTCCATCATCTCTTTCCTCAACTCCTGGGTAAGAGAACAAGAGAGATACCTCATCACACACTAGATGGATTTAATGAATTGTTATCCTGCCAATTTGGACATTGTACAGTACGATAAAAGCAACAAACCATCTCACTCTAATGAGTAGACATGTTTTCCTTCCTCTCCCAAGATTGGCCAGACCAGTGAAATCCCCCTATGAAACCCTTTGGGACAATACCTGTACAAACTCTGTCCCTCAGGTTAGTAACACCAAGGTACCAAAACTTCTGCCACGAGACTGGTTGAGAACAATTTTAGTTCAACCCACTAATCAGGAAGCAGTCAAATTTTGATGCAGTGCTGATTCTATACCCTCCCCAGTTTTGATTGTAATGGAATGTAAAATTAGATAGTGGGTGTAAAATGTTCTGAATGATGTAGTAGGTTTCATGGCCCAGGAGTAAGGTTAACACCAGCCTTGACTATGTCAGTCGAGGTTTCTGTACATATACTGTAGGGTAACAATATATAAATCGGATTAAAATTCTGGAAGGAAAATATGATAAGGAATGCAAGAATACTTTTGACTTCGTTTGAGTAAAGGTTATGGAATTTTTTTAAAATGTTGAGACCAATTGTTAAAAACAAATTTTAAAGAGGATACTGATCTTATGCGAAGTAGACAGTATCTTTAATATTATAAACTAAGAAAAACCAAATCACATATCTGTGTGTGGGGTAGAACCTTTGCTTTCAGCAATAGTGCAAATTTGGAGATTTGCAAGTTCGCAGCCTCATCTTATATCTCTCTTCGTGTTTAATTTCAAAGGAATTAAGATATAAAATGAGCTGCTGACTTGTTATTGCTCAAGCCACTGTTTGTCCCATTTTTCATCATTAATGCAGTATAACTCCATTAATTAAAGATTAAACTGATTACTAATCGTAATTCCCAACTTGTAATCAAGCTGCAGACCTGTTCATGGCTTAACCAACTGAAAGATGATTTATTTCAGACAGCCTAATTTCCCTAATTTTGCACCCACTGTCTAATCTTACATTCTATTATCAACATGGGGGAGGGTATAAAATCAGCATTGCATCAAAGTTGGACAGTTTCATGACTGGAGGTAAAATTGTCCTCAGTCAGTCCTGTGACAGACATTTTGGTGCATTGGTGTTTCCTTGATATTTTTCTACTTGACCCCCACAGTGGCCCTCAGCATGTTCCTGAGATGTAGATTACAAGAGAATGAGCAATTCTGCCAAGACAGCACTTTTGAAGAAGAAAATAAGCCACGGGGAGATAATGACTGAAATGTCCTTAATTCAGTAAATAAAATGTAAGCCAAAATAACAGTCAATAAATAGAGTAAAGTAAGTGGTGTTTGTCCTCTTTGAAAAGCAATGAAAGACATCATTTTAAAGATGCCCAATTGTGATGATTTTACAAATTTCTGCTAATCACAAGCTCTGATGATAATATATTTTTTGAAAACACTGATGATATGTTAATCAGAAGTGTATCTCAGTTTCAATGACCCGCAGACAGTGGTCACCTTCTTCAATACAGAGATAAACTCTATCCTTTCAAAAGCATTAAGACTTATTATTGCCTTCCCAGAGCAGCTGCTGGAAACAATGAAAAACACAGGCCTCCATCTTATAGGCGGTCGACTCAGCAACACCCAAGCTGGAAACACAGGGAGCGGTTACTCAAAGGTCAAGTCTCTGCTTGAGTGATTTCCTGACATTGTACGGACACTGTTCATCCAACTATTGAAGTGTGAGATTACACAAAGTATACCAACAAATCAATCCCTCACGTAACAACTGTTCATCCAGTTGGTTCAACCACCATCCCTTTTATTGGCATCGCTGCACAATCTGATATATATCCACAACAAAGCAGCTTAAGGTAGCAATTTACTGAGACATCAAACACACATGATCATGAGCACGCATTCATTAAAACACAGTGATACATACTAAGGGGTACACAAAAACACATACATTAACATACAAACCAGCTGACGTAATGGAACTATCGTATTTGTAAAGAATTGAATCACAATTGTGGCAGAGCTGAAGGAGGCCATTTAGCCCATTATGTCTGCATGGCTTTCTAAATGAGGAATTCTCTAATGCCATTCTCTTGTATCTTACCTCTAACCCTTCCTTTTCAGATAACAATCTCAGTTCCTTTTGAATGCTTGGGTTGAACAGCCTCCACCAAACTCTCAGACAGCAAATTCTTGACTTCAAAAATTTGCCACATGACCAAGTTTTTCCTCATCTTCCTTTGCTTCTTTTGACAGTTACTTTAAATCTGTGCTGTCTCGTCCTCAACCCTTTCATTGGTGGGAACAGCCTTTTCCTATTTAGTCTGTCTGGAACCCCCATAACTGTGAGCAACTAGACTAGATTGCCACTCAGCTTTTGCCTTCTCCAAGGAAAACAGTCTTAACTTCTTTAATATGCCTTCATAACTGAAGTTCCTAATCTCTGGAATCAATCTGGTAAATCTCTTCTGCACTCTCTCTGATACATTACATCTTTCCTAAACTGTGGTGCCCAGAGTGTAGATACAAAACTTGAGCAGAGACCAAACTGGTGACTTCTACAAGTTCAACATCACCTCCTTGCTCCTGTACACCATGGCCCTATTAATAAAGCCTGGGGTCTTGAATGCTTGACAAACCTCTTTCTCGACCTGTTCTGCCTTCAATCCTTCAGTGCCTATGCACATATACTTGGATTGCTCCTGCAGCTCTTTTTAGAAATTTACCTTTTATTTTATATGGTCTCTCCAAGTTAGAACAGAATCCATAGTGTGGAAACAGGCCAAGTTCTTCCTACCAAAACTAATCAAACTTCATCAAGCAGTTGTCTGCCACTCCACTAACTCCTTTTGATGTTCAACATTCTTCTTCTCCTCAGTTTGCAAAGCTTCCAAGTTTTGCATCATCTGCAAATTTTGAAATTGTGTCCTGTACATCAAGGTCATTAATATATATCAGGAAAAGGAAGGGTCCCATCAACCAGCCCTGAGGATATCTACTATAAACCTTCCTCCAGTCTGAAAAACATCCATTAACCAGTATGCTCTTTTTCCTGTCACTCAGTCAATCTGTGTCCATGTTGCTATTGTCCAATTTATTTCATGAGATATATCTTTGCCCACAAATCTATTGTGTGGCACTGTATTAAGTGCCTTTAGGGGGACCATGCATATGACATCAACAGCTTTGCCCCTCAAACTAAATGCAAACACACACTGACATGATGGAAATTCCTATTTGTAGATACTGAACTAATGCATACACACAAGCTACATGTACACAAACACCTGCAACTCAAACACACACATTAACATAATGGAAAGCACTTACTCATGTAGAAGCTGAAATAATGAGGCAAGAGATAAATTCAGATTTTAAAAAAAAATTGCAGATATATCACAGAGTAAGAAATATATACATGTGCACAGAAGTTACAATGGAAATAACCACCTACTTTCTGTCTCTTCTGTGTTTGAGCTAGCTGTTCTCCCGCAAGAACCTCAGAAGCATACGTGGTCAGTTCAGCCTCCACCTTCTCGAGCCAGGTAGTTAATAACTCATGAGCAGACTGAAACTTAGTAGCCAGCTGAAGGGCCTGTTCTAGGGTTTTCAAGACTTTTCCACTGGTAGTAGTAATGTCAGCATAGCGTGCTTTGATGCCATCTAGCCTTTCCTGAATGATTATAACTTCATCCCCTATACAAGGAAAAACAGAAAGTTAAAATGCTCCAAATATAGTGTGGACTAAAGTGCAGTTACAAGCAAGGGGACAAATAATTTCAGATTCTTTGTTTTTTCATTCAATCTCCTAACCCTGAGATTTGCATTTATTAATCACCTTCCACAACCTCTGAATATTTCAAAACAGTTTAAAGCCTAGGACGAAATGAGTGCAGCAGAAATGGTGCCAGGTTGTTGGCCCACTTTGCCACACCAAAGCACCATCCCAACAATGACAGGTCAGGATTGCAACATGCCATCCAAATCTCTGGAAGATATAGACTGTAGGGAAATAGATGGTGACATTTTGTAAAATGTCCAGATTACAGAGGAGGAAGTGCTGGATGTCTTGAAATGGTTAAAAGTAGATAAATCCCCAGGACCTGATCAGGTGTACCCGAGAACTCTGTGGAAGCGAGAGAAGTGATTGCTGGGCCTCTTGCTGAGGTATTTGTATCATCGATAGTCACAGGAGAGGTGCTGGAAGACTGGAGGTTGGCAAACGTGGTGCCACTGTTTAAGAAGGGCGGTAAAGACAAGTCAGGGAACTATAGACCAGTGAGCCTGACCTTGTTGGTGTGCAAGTTGTTGGAGGGAATCCTGAGGTACAGGATGTATATGTATTTGGAAAGGCAAAGACTGATTCAGGATAGTCAACATGGCTTTGTGCATGGGAAATCATGTCTCACAAACTTGATTGAGTTTTTTGAAGAAGTAACAAAGAAGATTGATGAGGCCAGAGCAGTAGATGTGATCTATATGGACTTCAGTAAGGCATTCGACAAGGTTCCCCATGGGAGACTGATTAGCAAGGTTAGATCTCATGGAATACAGGGAGAACTAGCCATTTGGATACAGAACTGGCTCAAAGGTAGAAGACAGAGGGTGGTGGTGGAGGGTTGTTTTTCAGACTGGAAGCCTGTGACCAGTGGAGTGCCACAAGGATTGGTGCTGGGTCCTCTACATTTTGTTATTTACATAAATGATTTGGATATGAGCATAAGAGGTACAGTTAGTAAGTTTGCAGATGACACCAAAATTGGAGGTGTAGTGAACAGCGAAGAGGGTTACCTCAGATTACAACAGGATCTGGACCAGATGGGCCAATGGGCTGAGAAGTGGCAGATGGAGTTTAATTCAGATAAATGCGATGTGCTGCATTTTGGGAGAGCAAATCTTAGCAGGACTTATACACTTAATGGTAAGGTCCTAGGGAGTGTTGCTGAACAAGAGACCTTGGAATGCAGGTGCATAGCTCCTTGAAAGTGGAGTTGCAGGTAGATAGGATAGTGAAGAATACGTTTGGTATGCTTTCCTATATTGGTCAGAGTATTGAATACAGGAGTTGGGAGGTCATGTTGCAGCTGTACAGGACATTGGTTGGGCCACTGTTGGAATATTGCGTGCAATTCTGGTCTCCTTCCTATCGGAAAGATGTTGTGAAACTTGAAAGGGTTCAGAAAAGATTTACAAGGATGTTGTCAGGGTTGGAGGATCTGAGCTACAGGGAGAGGCTGAACAGGCTGGGGCTATTTTCCCTGGAGCGTCGGAGGCTGAGGGGCGACCTTATCGAGGTTTACAAAATTATGAGGGGCATGGATAGGATAAATAGGCAAAGTCTTTTCCCTGGGGACGGGGAGTCCAGAACTAGAGGACATAGGTTTAGGCTGAGAGGGGAAAAATATAAAAGAGACCTAAGGGGCAGCTTTTTCACACAGAGGGTGGTACGTGTATGGAATGAGCTGCCAGAGGATGTGTTGGAGGCTGGTACAATTGCAACATTTAAGAGGCAATTGGATGAGTATATGAATAGGAAGGGTTTAGAGGGATATGGGCCGGGTGCTGGCTAGCAAGTGGGACTAGATGGAGTTGGGATATCTGGTCGGCATGGATGGGATGGACCGAATGGTCTGTTTCCATACTGTACATCTCTATGACTCTGCTCCCAGCTTCCTAACTTTCACCATGTTCTCTTCACCCCATGCTTGGTCTCAGGTCGTCAAACATTTTAGCATTTCTGGAAATCCTCAGCACCCTCCCAGCACACACACTGCCCTGTTTAGCATGACTGCTTACCTGTTGTCTGTTTCAGGAGAGCTAATCCATTCTTAATGGCCTGATCGACATGCTGTCTACGAAGCATGATGTCTTCATGAAGTGTCTGTTTGTGTAGAACAGGTTTGGAAAATGCAAATTGTTAGAAGCAGAAAATCCAGAGTTTCTCGCAACATCCTGACTCAATCAAAATGAAAAAGGGCACAGAAGGAAAATTAAATTTTAAAGAAATGTAGAAATGAAAATTAAATCATAACGGAAAGAAAGGTACCATATGTTCGGAATGCTGTTTGTGAAGATGATCAGGATTGTAGTCTTGAATGGCTGCGTTGTTGAGCTTGTCCTGTACTTCAGCCAACCAGTTCAGAACTTCCACCTCCTCCTCCCCAAAAATCCATGCATTGGAGAGGGCCTGCTGGATCAGGGCAGCTTTACGGCCACACCTGTCCTGGACCTCAATGTACCGTGTCTGGGCAGAATCCAGCCTTCCCTGCACGATGTCTTTATCATCTCTGGAGCTCATATTCTTTAGCAACTGACCAATACTAATGGCCTGGTGCAACTGTTTGCCATGACTGACGACGTCATCTTCCATGGCCTATGCAAGGTGTACAAATAAATGAGAAAAGCAACTATGGAAAAATAAACTGAGGCAGAACATAAGGACTACAGTAACATAAAGTTATGTCCTCACCAACAAATACAACAAAACAATGAATGTGTGAATTTGTAACTTAAAAGGAAAAGAAGGATGGGTAAAGTATACACCTGGCTTAAACTCACTTTATGCTGGGAGATCTGTTCTTGCAGTCTGGCAGTTTGAGTGCCAATAGGTTCAGAGTTTGCAACTTTCTTCTCAGCAGCAGAAAGCCATTCAATCAAGGGTTCCACAGTATCATGGAACTGCTGAGCCACCACCAAGATGGCTTCCAACTGCCGCTGCCTGTAGAAAAGGCAAGAGATCTCGATATCAAGTAAGACTCAGAACTTTGTCAACATCTTTCAAAACTTCAAACATAGCAATGCACTATACAAGTCAATGAAATATTTTTCTGAAGGGCAGTTGCTGTCCCGTCTTTTACATTACATGAACCAGTTTATGCACAACAAGTTCTCCCAAGCTGTAATGTGACAATAAGGGTTCATCTTTTTCCAGTGATGTTAGCTGAGGGATAACATTTGGCCACAATATAGGGGAGATTACCCCATGTAGCTTGTGAAATTGAGGCATCCAAAAGCCGAAAACCCATGTGTGCTGACTTCTGGCATTTCTGGTCAATGCTCTCTTGAATACTTTTGAGGGAATATTTAACAATCTTCTCTCTAAGCATCCATATCAGCTTCAAAACTGCTCTTAATGTGCTAAATAGACTAACTCCTCATATTCAGTTTCTGTTACAGCTGACATTATAGTATAATGGCTTCTAAATAATTTTTTAATAGAAGTTTTTTCAAAATGACACAGACCTCAAACTTACTACAACTTGTCAAATTTGGACTCAAGATGCAAACCATTGAATAGTTGAAGAGGTTAGAAGGGGTGAATGCCTTCTCCTGTTTCTAAGCTGCACTGGTTTATAATGACCAGCGCTACTCAAAAGGATAAGCAGGAGAGCATCCACTCAGTCTGAGCCATCATTACCCACTATGTAACCTACATGATTAGACTGCACAATATCTGATTTCCCTGGCCATAGTAATGATGTATACCTAGTAAACGTAAAACTAAAATAAAAACAGCCAAGTTGTTTTAAAATCAAGTGATAGAAAATTTCTCATATGAGTGCAGAAAATTGTTGAAAATAGCAAGCAGTGCTTGCCAGAAACAAGTTTATATTTCATTCACAGAACAGTGACATTTCAGCCTTATATTCTCTCTCTCACCATTTGAAGTTCTATAGATAAGATTTTTTTCTTTAGGAAGCCTCAAAGAAAACAATCACTACTTAAAAAGAAAGATGCCAGATGCTATGATACTGAAAGAATTTACAGAAAAAACCTTCAGGTTATACTGGACAATTAACTACAGGCTTATCTTTGACAATATGTTCTATCAGAAATAATTAAAATCTGAAATGAAGCCTTTGCAATCACCTCAGTCCATTATAATTATGCCTATTCATTAACAATAATGATTTACACAAGGCTCATATTTTTGCTCATATATTGTAAGTTTTACAGCTGGTGATTTTTTTTAAAGTAACGACAAGCTACAAACAGTGGAGATGCAAGGAGGTTTTGGGTTTCAAGTACACAGAACAATAAACATTCAAAAAATAATCAAAAAGGTTTACAGAATACGAGTCTTTAAAAGTTGATTATAAAGCAGAGGATGTTTTACTGCATTCACACACTGCCCTTTTCAGATCACATCTACAATGTACGGCATGTAATGCCCTAGACACCATTCCTGGGAAATAATACATTGATTCTGGACTGAATGTCCCACAAATTGACCAAAACATTAACAAACTTGTAAGGTTTAAATGATGAAGTGGAATTACACAAACTAGGCTTGCAATACTTGCAATATGGAAAAATTAAAGGGTGGCTTGTTGGGTATTTTAGGGTTTTCAATGGAATCAACACAGATCGATTGAGAAACTTCTTGCATGGCAGCTGAACGTAGAACTTAAAATGTGAGCGAGGCCGCTGAGTGGAAAAGTCAAAATATAGATCTTCATGCAAACAATTTGAGAAATATGGACGTCTCTTTGACAAAAAGCAGTAGATGCTAATTCAGTTAATTATTTTAAACCTGAGGTCTATGGATTTTTGCTAACCAAAGGACATACGGTTAGGGAACCAAGGTGGGTAGATATGGTCAAGATACAGATCAACAAAGGTCCAAATGAATGTGAAAGCCTACATAGGCCTCCATCTTCCCCTATGTTTCCAAATGGGTGCATAGCCACAAACTCATCTGTACCTGTCTTCAGCCTTGGTCAGTAGGGAATTCCATCGACGACTCAGGCCTTGCAGCTGATTCAGGGTCTTCTCTCGATCTGTTGAATCAGCCAACCCAGCAATCTTCTCCCCTTCCCTTTTGATCATTTCCACAGTTGGTTTGCGATCATCCAGCAAATGTTGGAGAAGCTTCATTGGAACAAACATTTAACATCAGAATCACTATGCACACGTTACTCAATGTTTACTACTCATTCTCAATGAAACATACAAAATTGTTCCAGGGCTTGACAGGATAGATGTAGGCTGGGGGTATGGAGTCGGGGGTACGCCATTTAGGAGAAAGTGAGAACTGCAGATGCTGGAGCTCAGAGTTGAGTCTATAGGGCTTTTGCCCGAAACGTTGATTCTCCTGTTCCTCGGATGCTGCCTGATATGCTGTGCCTTTCCAGCACTACACACTTGTATGCCATTTAGGACTAAGAACAGGTGGCATTTATTGACTTTAGATGATGGTAAATCTCTAATTGTCTACCCCAGAGGGCTGTCTGGGTTCAGCCACTGAGTGTGATTTAGACAGAGATCAACAGATTTCTAAACATAGAAGGTATCAGGGGAATCTGAGAATAATGTGGCCAAGTGAAGTTGAGGTGAAAGAGCAACCATGATCTGGTTGGTGAAGTCGGCTCAAGGAGCTGAATGGCCTTTTGCTGCTCCTATTTCCTATCCTTTTATAAAGTCTGTACTATCAACTTTGAAACAGATATCTGTCTGTTTTTTTTTTAATTGGCCAACAGGATAAGTATTTGTATATGTCCAAGACTAGAAACCCACTGCCTGGGTAGGCAATGGAAGCAGGTTCAATAATAAACTTGAAAAAGTAAATGGATAAACTTTTCAATGGGAAAATATGGCAGACGTATGGTATAGAGAAGGAGAGTTGAACTGTGGGTAACTGAATCCACTACAAACATCATGGGTTGAATGACATCCTTTTGTACAATATTAATTTATGATTCAGCTGCATCTAGACAAGTTATTCTGTTTTCAGCCTTAATGGCTAACATCAGGTAATCGCAGCCCACTCAACTGAGAGTAACTTATAGTCATGAGTCATTAACTTATAGCCATGAGTCATTAACTAATCTTTGCAGTTAATGTCTAGCTCATCTGGCTTTGAGCATAAGGTTCCTGATGTGTGGACACATCCAACACCTAGACAAGGAGTTAGCAACATTTTTAATCACACACTACTGCTCTTGGCCTGCTCCATGTTCAAAGCTCCAACTTTAGATAACATTTTTCAATGATGGAGAATAAAAGACAAGTGTAATTGCTCCTTTCCCCCTTCCCCATGTAACTCCCTCTGACCCCAATCCCCTCTCCCACAAACTGCCCCAATCCTCCTGCCTCTCAAACGTTCCCACACAAATTGCCCCTTTTTCCCTGATATAAACTGTCCTTCATGGAAATGTGTTGCTGGAAAAGCGCAGCAGGTCAGGTAGCATCTAGGGAACAGGAGAATCGACGTTTCGGGCATTAGCCCTTCTTCCTGAAGAAGGGTTAATGCCCGAAACGTCGATTCTCCTGTTCTCTAGATGCTGCCTGACCTGCTGCGCTTTTCCAGCAACACATTTCCATCTCTGATCTCCAGCATCTGCAGACCTCACTTTCTCCTCATAAACTGTCCTTCAACCCTGACTCCACCCCAAATAAACTAGCATTCAGATCCCTCTCCCCAACACAAACTGCTCCTCTGCTCTGTTCCTCCTACCTTCACCACCTCATTGCAACATAAACATATATTGATGAAAACAGCCTAATTCATTCAGTGCAAGATTCTCTGATGACAAGAATTTATAACCCTCGCTGACATAATTTACCTCAAAGATGAGTCACTCAGACACAGCATTACTTTCTTACAATACCACCCATTGTTGGTTGACCTGTTGACTCAATTTATTCTCATGTCTGAAGTTCATATTTCCGAATCTAATAAAAATACAGACATAGAAGTTAACAGCCAATTCAGACATCAGTGCTCCACATAAGCTTCACCCTACCCGTTTCATGTCTTCATTGTTGATATCTGCTCATATCAATGCAACCTTCTATTCCTTTCTCCCTCAGTTTGTTAGCTTTCCTGCAGGACCAACCTCAATAGCTCTATAATAATACCAGTTCATAAAGTGACTAGAAGTGAAAAATAATTTATAAGAAATGCTAATGGGCAGAGAACAAGGAGCACTGGTATAGTCAGCTCCTCCAGACCTCTTCACTTCAGCAGCGAGACTGTCACCCCAATCCATTGGCTGGTTGTGGGCCATTCCTCTCACCTCCCTGGCAACCTTGGGCAGCTGCCCTGTGTGGGTTGCAGGCATAGGGCAGCAGTGGACTGTTACCATGATGCCTAGAAGAAACACACAATAAACCACCTGCTGGAGCATCCCACTTCCCTTCCCCCTCCCTGACCCCATCTGAATTAAAAAGTGGCTTCCTCTTGTGGTGCAGTAAGAGTATCCCTACCTTTGAGCTCGGAAAGCCCAGGTTCGAGTGCCATCTGTTCCAGAGTTGTGTAATAACACAATGAGCAGATTGCACAGAAAATAGGTTAAATAAAAACAAAAGCTTTCTAATGTTGATACACAAATCAAAGAATATGCTTGCTTAAAATGCCAATCGCCTCTAAGGGCTTTACACAAACTGACATTTTACAAAGAATTGCCGACTTACTTTCTGTTCTTGAATCTGAGCCTTAACTACTTTGAACTCAGCTGAAGGTGGCTTCTGATTGGCTACGAGTTCCTCTGTATCCATTAACCAACTGAGCAATGATTCGAGTGCATCCTGAAACCTCCCACAATGCAACAGAGCTTCGTGCAGCTTGGCTGCTCGTTCTGCAACCTATAAAAACAGAGTAAAATATCCCAATTAACTTGATAGTGACATAGATGGCTACCTGTCAAATAGGGAAGGGATTGAACCAAGAAATAAAGGAAACCAGCCTTTGTCGTTAGAGTATTCCATCTCGTATTTGCTTCTTCAAGGTTGTGTTCCAATGTCTGGATATTGGTATTTTTAGCTGCACTCTGGATCAGTCCTTGCCCGAGTCGATTCACCTCTTGGAGCACAGTCTGAAGAGGTTCAATTTCTTCCTTCTGAAATACCTGGAGTTGGAAAGGGAACAAAGTGAATTACAATATATCTAATTGTTTCATTTTATCTAGTTTGTGACTCTAATGCCATTCCATAAATAGCAATACAACCACAAAAGGTAGGGAAAGTCTACAGTCAAATAAACTAAGAGAAAATGGAAGTCCTACATTAAATAATTTTTCTGTCAACCATTTGTGATACCATCCTCTGATTTAGTGCCAATGGCTATCTCATTGACCCATCTAGTTCAGATAAATGGTGCTAATTACTTGCCAGAGCCATACATGTCAAGAACAAAGGTGCTGCCTAAACCATATTACTACTTCTTCTGATATCATAAAGACTAGTTTACACAGCAATGAATGAATGATATAGGAAAACAGCCAAAGCATTTTATCTTCACAAACTTTAAAGGCAAGAATTTTTTTCAATTTGAGTTAACCTCAAACTAATTATTTTGCAGCATTGTTGTGCTAAAATAAAACCAAAATCTTTAATGGATGTCAAATCCAATTAATGTTTCATCTTCTGTGTTAGAAAATACAGCATTCAAAAATGGTTGCTGAGCCAACAACAAAACTGAATACTTAGCAAAATGAATTAGGAACTTGTATGGTACATTAAACTTCTATTCAAAATAAAATTCAACTTAATTACAATGGCCTGCACTACCAAGCCATTATAAAGAAGATTGTTAGCTACTGTCTCAAATTTTTATTTTTTTCATTGTTCTTTAGGGGTCTTTCAGTCAGGCATCTTCTGCTCCACAGATCTGTACAATTTGATGAACTGCCTCCCTTCTAAAATCCAGAGACAGATGACCAATGAAAGACCAAAATCCTTGGGCCTTCCCCTCCACCCCACCCTTGAACTAAACCTCAGCCTAACAAAGGGAAATTAAAGTTACTTCCATCACCATAAGCAAAACTTCCATTCATTAAATCAATCCAATATTGTTCAGTATTACTAGAACTGTCAATCCTATTCCAAAATAGATACTGTTCAAATCTCAAGTAACATTAAATATCCTCTATCTGCTATTCTACAAGTGAAAATGTGACAGGGGATTTCCATCAGTGTTTATCTGACATTCATACAAGCTGGTCAATACACCATCTAAGTTAAAGAACATACCAGATAAATTACTGTTAAAAATGGGCAAATTTCCTCAATTTCAAAGACCCAGAGGATGATAATTTTTCAATCTTTGCTGTGTCACTCAAAACAAGTTCTATTCAATGAATCACCTTTCGCAACACAGAACTCCATTACCTTGTCATTCATATTTTGCCTCTTACTCTAATGAAGCCCAATGAAAGATTGAGGAACAATGCCTTAGCTTTTGATGAGGTTCTTGCTAATCTTGCAAACTCAACATTCATTTCGACAACTTCAGATCATAACTACCGCTTCCATTTTTTTTCTCTGGAGAACAGGAGCTGGTAATGGTTCACTTTTGCCATTCAACACTTACTTCGGACACATCTTTATTTGGCCTGTTGTGACACCATCACCCATTTTGTCATGCAATCTCTCCTGCTTTCCATCCTCTCAAAGACCTCCCCCCCAGCCCCCCACCCTCACCCCCGCCCCCCACCCTCACCCCCGCTCTCCACTTTCCCTGCCTCTGTAGTTGCTTAAAATCCATTACATTTCAAACTTTTTGGAAGCCTGGTGAAAGTTCAACCATCTGAAACATTAACTCTGCTTCTTTTGTCATTTGATGTTTGATCTAAAGAGTACTTCCAGCAGGTTCAGTTTTGATTTCAGATTTCCAGGATTGACAGTATTTTGCTTTTGCAATGCATCATGTTCTCTTTTCATGAGTGAATAAGTCACTTGGGGTAATATGAGTGAAGTGCAGTTAACTAATAATCTATAAAATATAACATTTATTCACTAACAGCTTAACTTTGTGGAGAACATTTTTTCCATCAGCTCTAAATTCCTTCTCTTTTTTTCACCTTTGTTAATGGAACACGGATTACCTTCTGTTTATTCCTATTAAAATCCACCCACCAACCCAAACCCAGGAATTCAGGGGAGCTGAAAAAATAAATTGATCTTTTCATGATTCACATGGCCATGCAGTTCACTCTCAGCAAATTTATAATTAGTCACTCACATTATTTATGAATACTCTACACAGCATGAAACACAGAACAGATCTGTTCCTGGCTCTTAGTCAGCACCCTTTGCTGCTTTCTAATGCCAAAAGTATTTTCAATCCAACTAGCTAATTTACCATTAATTCCGCAAATGTTTACCTTCTTTAAAGTCTTACTATGGAACTGAACCAAATAATCTCTTAAAAATCAAAGTCACAAAATTTGTCTACTAGTTTGGGTCCTCAACAGTTCCAGACTGCTCATCAAAACCGAGATCAATATGGCTAGTATGTGAAGAACAGAAACAACTTTACAAAAAGCAGTTATCTTTAACACATTGTAAACTATTTTTCCACATTACATCAGCATTATGTATCTTCACTCCTTTGTTGCTTCAGATATTATTTTTCGTATGCCTGCCTCGGACTATTCTCTTAGATTAACTCTTCATTTGTGCATCCCAAAACACGCTCACACTTGCTTGCTTGGATGATGCATCTATTCATTAAAAACAGTGTGTGTTTGAACCTATCCGCTAAGAAAGTGGTAGTCTCAAACAATATTCACCTGAGTCCTTTTATTTCAAATACACATTTTTGAAACTTCTCATTTTTGAATTGCTCTAGTGAGTAGCAAAGTTGTATTTAAGGCAAAGATGAAGAAGGAAATGAAGGAGAGAAAAATGGAAAGATTTGTTGATTGATTTTAAAAAACAATTTCCAGGATGTTGGTATTGCTGACCAGGTTAACATTTATTGCCCATCCCTAACTGCCCTTGAGAAAGTGTTGGACAGCTGCCTTCTTGAATCTCTCTGCAGTCCTTGGCTAGGGTGGGGGGTAATGTTATTATATAAGATTTTAACCCATTGACAGTGATGTAACAACAATATGGTTTCAAGTCAGGAAGGTGCATGACTTGGAGGGGAGCTTGCAGGTGCTGGTGATCCAATATTATTATTGCCCTCACCCTTCTAGTGTGGATTTGGTGATCTGAAGGAGAGAGTGAGGACTGCAGATGCTGGGGAGTCAGTGTTGATAATGTGTGGTGCTGGAAAAAACAGCAGATCAGGCAGCATCCAAGGAGCAACAGAGTCGACATTTCGGGCAGGATCCTTCTTCAGGACTGGGGTGGGGTGGGGGGAGGGGGGGGGGGGGGAGGGGGGAAGAGGGCTGAGAGATAAATAGGGGGTTGGGGCTAAGGGAAAGGTAGGTGTGATGGCAATAGGTGGGTGAAGGTAGGAGGTGATGGTAATAGGTTCTTGGGAAGTGTGCAGCAAATAGGTGAGAAAGAAGATGGATAGGTGGTCAGGTCAAGAGAGTGGATCAGAATTGGAGGGTTGGACCTGGGATGGGATGGGATGGGGGGAGGGGCGATGGGGGAGGGAATTCAGTGTTTGGAGCAGGCTTGTGTGATGCATACATTCTGGCATAGACCAGTTGGGCAGTGTGAGCTGCTATAAATATTATGTATTTCAGCAGTTCATTTGTCACGTTACTCCACATTTTCAGAATTTGACATAATAAGACTCCACTCGACTTTGACTTTAATTGATGAGAAAATTAATTAAATAGTAAAAGAATAAATATACAGTAGCAATAACACAGCTTGCAATGTTTCCACAGTAGTTGCCAAGCTTAGTCATCTCTTCCTGTAGTAAAAAAAGAATAATTTGCAAATTTTGTGGTGAACTAGAACATATGCAATATTCGTTTGAAAACTCTTTTCTGTACCCTCTTTGAAAGCTTTCTACATGAAGACTCTAGATGGAACCACACAGCTTAAGGAACAGCTTCAGAAAATGAACTAAGTTACAGCAAACTTGAATACTGAATCATAAAATTAACAAATACTGTCATGCATACATTGAACAACCTTCAAAACACCCATTATCCAAGGCCCCAGATATATCCTCCAGGTAAAGCAAAGATTTACCTGTACTTCACTCAATGTAGTCTACTGCATTCACTGCTCACAATGTGGACTTCTGTACACTGGGGATGTGAAGCACTGACTGGGTGACCGCTTTTCAGACCACCTACATTCTGTCCAAGAAAATGACTTTGAGATTCCAGTTGCCTGCCATTTCAACACACCGCTGTGTTCCCTGGCCAACATTTCTGTCTCGGGCTTGGTAGAGTGCTCTAGTGAAGTTCGGCTCAAGCTGGAAGAACACGGTGGCACAGTGGTTAGCACTGCTGCCTCACAGCGCCACAGACCCGGGTTCAATTCCTGCCTCCGTGTGGAGTTTGCACATTCTCCCTGTGTTTGCATGGGTTTGCTCCGGTTTCCTCCCACAATCCAAAAATGTGCAGGTTAGGTGAATTGGCCATGCTAAATTGCCTGTAGTGTTAGGTGCAGGGGAATGGGTCTGGGTGGATTGCGCTTCGGTGTGGACATGCTGGGTCGAAGGGCCTGTTTCCAAACTGTAAGTAATCTAATCTCATTTTCCAGTTGGGGATCATGCAACATCTGGACTCATATTGAACTCAATAATTTCAGGGCCTGAGCACTTTTTCCTGCGTCCTCACCCCAATCCCCACACACCAGACCTTGTCATCACATTGGCTGCTATCACAAACAACCTATTGTCAGCTACTAGCAATTAGATTCCCACTGGATCCCCATTAGCAGCTGTTCATTCTTGCAGGCTGACCTTTACCCACTCTTTTGTTTGCCCAACTGTTTATCTCTCTCTTTGAGCTCTATCCCCACCTATCATTTACTCTTTCCCCTACCTCATCCCTTTCCTAGCACATATACCTTTTTCATGCTGCTATGAGTTCTGAAGAAAGGTCACTGGACCTGAATGGTTATCTCTGCTTTCTCTCCACAAATGCTGCCTGACCTGCTGAATTTTTCCTGCAATTTATGATTTTGTGTCTCAAAGAATGTTTATATTTCAATTGCTTGACTTGACCACTACCATTTGTATCCAATTCTCCTCCATTACATAGAATTCACAAGCCAACAAACAAAAGTTATAATAATTGTGGCAATGTAATCTATGATAGAATTATTGTGACTGGAGCCAAATTTTAATCATTATGCATAGCGATAGCAGTTTCTTCAAAGATAGTCAATTCCCACTCAATACACAAATATTTCTTTTCATCAAAAGTATAATTTAGGTGCAAACTGACAAGGTGAATCCCACTCACTTCTAGCTTCAAATTTGAGCCAGTACCACGAATTTAATCAAGTGCAACACAGGTTTTGCGTCTATGCTCTGCTGTATTTGAATCTTACACAAAGTATATACCAATTGCCTGAACCACTTTAAATAATTGCCTTGAAGTGCAGAAATTGAGAACTGCTATAAGCTCAGAATATAGTGTACAACATTAGATGAAATGCTTTCTGATTAGGCAGCATTTACTCAACAATCCTGACCATGCCAAGTGTCACACCAACAAACAATACAGAATAATCAGTCAGGCTGACAATGTGGCTCAATTACACTTGCTGGAAACTACATGTAATCAATCACATGCAATAATGTGTCCCCTGCAAGTGAAAGGAGTTTGTCCAAGCATTGCTGTATAAACAAACACTTTATTTTAAGGAGGGGGCAGGGTCAGGGAACACTGTTCCTTGGTGCATTCCCCATTACACATCAAAATAAATCAGGACCAAATTTCCTTCTTAAAATGGGTAACTGTAATCTTGTACATGCTCCACTGGAACACCTTGACCATTTTAACTTGTCAGCCAATCAACATATGAGTCTAACTTGCTGTATCCATTCAATATTGATATTCTTGCAGGTCTCCAGATGATAACCAGACTAAAACTTTTAACAGGGCATTTTTGTTTTAAACAGTATGAATACCTCCCAGTTTATTTTATGGAATCCACGGCTTGCTTCAATTATATTATAAATGGATAGTCTGACAAGGTCTTAACGTTACAATTCTTATCAGCATGTTCAAATCCTTTCTTCACCACCCTTTTTACCTTTGTAATCTATTCCAACCCTCCAGGATGTAATGAAAGCTATGAGACCTGACAGCATCTTGACTGTGGTGCCAAAGATGGGGGCTCCAGAACTGGTCCTACTTTTAGCCAAGCTGTTTCAATACAGCAACACTACTGGCATCTGCCCATCAAAGTAAAAAATTGTCCAATAACCTGTTTACAGATGTTAACTGGTCCAGCCATATAAATACTGTGGCTGCAACGGTGTATCAGAGGTTGGGAATTCTGTGGGGAGTAAAATGCCTCCCCATTTCTCAGAGCCTTTCCACAAATGAGGGGAGTTTGATGGAATATTCATCACTTGACCAGATAAGCACATCTCGAACACCATTTGACAAGCCGAAAGACCAACCTGGACAAAAAGCCTGCTTGATTGGCAGCCCATTCACCATCTATAATTGGCTTGACCTACAGGCTATCCATCACTTTAAACATTCATACCCTCTACCATTGTCGAACATTAGCAGCAATGCATATCATCTACATAATACACTGCAGCAATTCACCGAGTTCCTTCCATAGCACCTTCAAAACACATGAACTTTACCATCGCAAAGGACGAAGGTAGTAAATATATGGAAGCATCACCATCTGCAAATGCTCCTCTAAACAATACATCATCCTTACTTGGAACTATACTGTTGTTTCTTCACTGTCATAGTTTCAAAATAATAGATCATCCTTCCAAACAGCACTGAGTGTACATCTATATCACACGGACTGCAGAGTCTGAATAAGGTGGCTCACCACCACTTTCTCAAATGCAATTAAAATAGGGCAACAAAACTGGCTGAGCCGGTGTCATCCACACCCCATTAACAAATAAACAGTTTTGGTGCTTGTTCATTCCAATTTTCATCGCTCTACAATTAACGGCAGTGTTTTCAACTGCATTGATGCTAAACTCTGGAATTTTTCCCATAAACCTGTACAGCTCTCCACAGCTTACTATTCAACTAAATTCTTAGTTACCTGTTCTTGTATTTCCTTGTATTGTTACTTGTCAAATTTTATTTGATGATATTGGTTAGGTCACTTTTGGAATATCGCGTGCAATTCTGGTCTTCTTCCTTTCGGAAGCACATTGTGAAACTTGAAAGGGTTCAGAAAAGTTTTACAAGGACGTTGCCAGGGTTGGAGGATTTGAGCTATAGGGAGAGGTTGAATAGTCCGAGGCTGTTTTCCCTGGAGCATCGGAGGCTGAGGGGTAACCTTATATAGGTTTATAAAATCATGAGGGGCATGGATAGGATAAATTGTCAAGGTTAGGGAATCCAAAACTAGAGGGCATAGGTTTAGGGTGAGAGGGGAAAGATATAAAAGAGACCTAAGGGGCAACTTTTTCACGCAGAGGGTGGTGTGTGTGTGGAATGGGCTGCCAGAGGACGTGGTGGAGGCTAGTATAATTGTAACATTTAAAAGCATTTAAAAGAATCTGGATGGGTATATGAATAGGAAGGGTTTGGAGGGCTTTGGGCCGGGTGCTAGCAGATGGGGCCAGATTGGGTTGGGATATCTGGTCGGCGTGGACAAGTTGGATCGAAGGGTCTGTTTCCGTGCTGTACATCTCTATTACTCTATAACTTGAATACCCCTTTGGATAGTTTTACGCCATTAATGAATTGGGTCCAGACTTTGCAAGGGAATCATCTATGCAATCTGGTGGAGATTGCTGGCACAGCCTACATTCGACACAGCTCAGAATCATAGTATTCTTACAATGTGGAAGCAGGCCATTCAGCCTATCAAGTCCACAATGGTCCTCTGAAGAGCATCGTGCCCAGAACCACTTACATCCTGTCCCAATTGCCCTGCATTTCCCATGGCTAACCAACCTAGCATGCACATCCCTGGATATTATGGGCAATTTAGCTTGGTCAATCGACCTAACCTGCACATCTTAACCAGTGGGAAGAAACCAGAGGAAACCCACGCAGACACAAGGAGAATGTGCAAACTCCTCACAAACAGTTGACCGAGGGTGGAATTGAACCCCGGTCCCTAGCACAGTGAGGAAGCAGTGTTAACCACTGGGTCACTGTGCCGCCACATGTAATGACGGTCTCACTGCAATTATTCCTGTCTTCAACCTCATGCATTTACATTCAAAGGCTGGAGCAGGACTCACTTCTTATCCAACACTGTAGCTAAATTGCAGGCAGGCAGAACGAATAACAGAGTTATCTGCACATGAAAACTGTATGCACTGATCAGAGATCAGAACGAACTATGTCCTCAGTGACTGCATCACAATTTGATTTTTCAGACAGCACAGTCACAGAGTTGAACAAAGTATCTTGTTCACATGGGTCTGTCAAGATACCTGCTCCCAGAAAAAAAGATGAACAATGAAAATAAAAGGAAACCTCAATCTAACTCTATTGCAGCAAATATTGGACCTGTAACATCTCATCTTTGGGGTTAAACAATTGCACACAGCATAAGCTTCACTCTGGCAGATAAGGAGATGTTTTTAATTCCTTACTGGCAGAATCGGTAAACCAATGAGACAGATTTAAAGTAATTGGTGGAGAGATGAGGAGTTTTTTTTAATAAGCTCAGTGAGTGGATATGATCTGGAATGCACTGCCTAAAAGGGCAGCAGAAGCAGATTCAACTGGTACCTTTCAATACTGAGTCATATAAATCCCTGAAAGAGAGATATTCACAACACTATGGTTAAGGAACTGGACAGTGAAACAAGTAGTTACAATAATTGGGTAGATTTTTGAAAGCAACGGGATGATGGACCAAATGCCCTCTTTCACAATTGTTTGATTCAATGATATTCCTTTCTCGGGAACACAACTAGATATCCACTACCAACCATATAAAAGGAGATGAAAGTTTAAATTGTTTCATTTCCTGAGTCCATTTGACAGATTTGTAACAGTGGAGGAGTGCAGATCAGGCCTGCTTTAAGAATTATACAGAACATAGTAAGTAGATATATTTTTAAAATGTTTGATTGTGTGGGATGCTGATGGTTGGCCAGTTTGTGGTCACTTCAGTTTGATTACTGCCAGCTGGGAGCAGCCTGCTTGCGTGTACAGGAAACACACATCATCTCTCTCACATTAAAGTCATTCAAAAAGGTGATGAGTCCTTTCAAGTGGCTGAGTACAAGCATCAAGATATAAAATCTATTCTGACGTCAGGGATACTGAATACTGACTGTTGGGTACAAGGTAGTAGAGAGTACCACTTAGCATTGCCAATTTATCGAGGACAAGACTCTGTCACAGTAGGCAGTGCAGCAAGATTACCACTTGCCGGGTTCTTAAACAGCTCTGTGTACACAGACTATTAGCTGGAGCTGTTTTTCAGTCTGAGTCTTCCTTGATTTCCAGCCAACCAACTCAAACCTTAGAATTTGCCACCTCCCCACAGAAGCTCCACTTGCTCTGGCCTTAACTCCCATTGCTCTGCATCCCTTCCAAAACCAAGGACCCCAGCACCAGTCTCAGGGCCTGCAACCTCCCAAAACAAATAGGCAGAACTTCCTTCCTCTTGTCTCGTCCCCCCATCATCTGAGCACAGATCTTAGCTCTGCCCAAGGCTTTGTCATTTGCCCAGTAATGTTAACTTCAAGACAACAGCCATTTCAAAATCTATCACATGTGCTTCTGCCCTTGCCACTTCCCATCATTTACAACAGCTTGAGATCCCCCTTGTCTTCACTTTTCATCCCACCAACCTCTGCATTCAAAGGATCATTCTCCGCCATTTCAGACAACTCCAACAGGACACCACCACATCCTCCCCTCACTCCCTCTGCCTGCATTTTGCAGCTATCATTCCCTCAGAGATACCACAGTCCACCACTCAACTACCAACACCCTTTCCACCACACGTTCCCACGTAACCGCAGAACGCCTGACACCTGCCCCTTCAACTCCTCCCTGCTCACCATCCAAGGGCCTAAACAGTCTTTCCAGGTGAAGCAATATTTAACCTATACCTCCTCTAATTTTGTATATTACGTTTACTGCACCCAATGTGGCCTACCCTACATTGGAGAAACCAAATGAGACTCGGTGACCACTTTGTGGAACACCTCTGGTCTGTGTGCAAGCAGAACCCCGACATTCCCTTTACCAGATATTTTAACACAGTGTCCTGTTTGCGTGCTCACATGTCTGTCCTTGACGTGCTACAATGTTCCAGTAAAACACAGCGCAAACTGAGGAACAACATCTCATCTTCAGACTAGGCGTTTTCCAGCCTTCTGGACTTAATATTGAGTTCAAGACCTTTAAGTTGTGAACCATTTCTTTCCTTCCTTTTAGCTTGTTATCATGTCCTCCCTCCCCTTTTCCACTTACTGTCCTTTCAAGTCTGGTAGGAGACACTGATCACTTAATGTGAACTACTAACATCTTTTCTCCACCAGCACCCTAATCCCACTACCCTCACCATCATCTGCCCCGAACTATAGCATAAGTGCTATCCTCTCCACACTTCACTTCAGCTCTCTTGAAGAATCATCTAAACTTGAAATGTTAGCTTGCTTTCTGTCCACGGATGCTGCCTGACCAGCTGTGATCCCCAGCATTTGTTGCTTTCAGCCATTTCAACACCACAGGTCCTGACTCTGTTTACAAAGTCTGACAATACACCTCCAACAAGCCACAATTCTGAAGTTTTGGCCAAGGTAAATGCTTCAGCTCAAAGAGATTTTAAAAAATGCAATAGAAGAACTGCAAGATGTACAGAAGACACAATGAAGGGAGAAGCATGCTTGGAAGAAATAAAACTAAAATGGCAGGGGTAGCGATTGCAATGCTGGTAAAGAGAGAGGGTGAAAGAGAGAACACATGAAAGGGAAAGGAGTGAGAGTGTGAAAGAAATGAGGGAAGAGTGAGAAGAACAGGGTTAGAAAAAGAGAAAGTGGAATTGGAGTGGGGGGAGGAGGCGACCTTGAGCAAAGTGACTGGGAGATTTGGTTTGTTATTTAGCAACATCATTAGACATTATCAAGATTTTACTGTAGCTCATTTCAAAACTGAAAATGCTGAGTATTTACTGATCAATGCGCTATGGTGGAATATTTTAAATTAAAACTGAGTGGAGGTACTCTACTCATTCCGTTCCATTGATAAAAGATTGTTTTCCTTTTCTATCATTTATGTTGTGGCTGTGTCGAAAAGTTGTATGGACGATCGGATTTATCAAAACCATTAAATAATGTCAGCAATGTTAGGCTGGTGGTGCTATTGCTTTGAAACTCTTGGTACTTAAATAAATCAACTCAACTAACTCAGCGCAAACCTGTGGCACAGGGACAATAGTGAAGACCAGCCCTGTGATCAATCTGTGCCTGTCGTTTCTTTTACCTTGAATTGTTGGCCAAGTTGTTCATTACTCTGAAAGCTAAGAGTGATTAAATTGCATTGTACTATGATGACATAACCCTCTGGTTCCATTTCTGATGCACAGGGAAATAGATTAAAAAGGGCCTTAATTTCAACAAAAAAAAGCATCAGCTCAAATCGTGGCATTCCCCCAAACCACAAAATGCCACAAAGTCATGAAGACCTTTAGCCAGTGAGGTTTGAGAAATGATTATTACACAGATATGAATGACGCTGTGGGGAGACATGCCACCACAATCCCCAGTTTCTGTTAAGCGAAATATGTTAGTGTAAAGGTATACCAGGACATGACGAGTAACAGACACCAGCTGGTTAATAACCACACAACAAACAGCTGGAAACTATCAGTCATGTCACAAGCTGCCTCCAGCTCACAAAGCCACATTGCTCACCCAATCTAATTCAGCCATATTGAAATTTAATATTCTAAAGGTTGCTAGGAAACTGGTTACCTGGCAACGCTGAAATAAAGTAAAATGACGGAACTTCAGAAAGTGTTATCAGAAATCTTTTCCCAGGACCTCAGATGCAAATCACACCCTGTTGCATACACAAGTATTTTGGTTACCTTATCAGTGAAAACCCCACTGCTGTTCACATTAGAATTTTCTATCACTGCTGATATAGTACAGACGCGCACCTCGTCCATCAATGGTGTGTTTTCATAATAACCCTTGCACTCAGAGTTCACACTTTCAACATCAGGAGATATTTCCCCAGGAACAAATAATGGGGCATCTGGTTCCACCGAAGTCTGCACATGGTCACATTCTGACTGTGTTTCGGATTGACTTTCAACAACCGTATCCCAGTAACGTGTCTCTCGTGTAAGTGTACTCTCGTTTTCTTCCTCCATTGTTGCTTCTTCCAGATCTGTCTGTTCTGTCTCAAAGAACTTGGGCATAATCTCTGCTGGGGTGGATATGAAGTTAGATTTCTCATCAAGAATTTGTTTGCCAACACCATTTTTCACGTTGTATTCCATGGTCTTTTCATTTCCCTCAAAATCAGTGTCTTCTCTTGCATTATGCTCAGAAACCAACTCTAAGGCCATAATTAGTTCTGCCTCTTCAGTTGGGGAGACACCATAGTCCTCACTCTTTGAGATAGAGGGTACACTTTTAGGTGTTCGTGACAACATTAGCTCTTTGCCAGAGTTGACGCTGGGCCCGAATCTTTTGGCTTCATGGTCCCTTGTTAAATGTACTCCATCCACAGAGGATAAACTCCTGTATCGAATTTTATCACCATTCGCCCATGGGTACCTTTGTGCTTTACTTGCTGAGGGACTGGACAGCCCGGAGTCCTCCTCTGAAGTGAGTGAGCCGCTGGTGCCCTTGTCCCGGCTCCAGGACGACAAAGTGGCAGCCTCCGTACTTTCACAAGGTGAAGCCTCTGCTCGGCTGGGGTAGTCTGTGAAGGGAGGAACAAATGTCCTCCAGGACCGTCGGTTCTCCCTTTTCTCTGTCACAGCTTTCACCTTGGGAGCACCAGCAGATCGGATGGCATCACTGTTGAGCTTCAGGGCATCGAAGATCATTTTCTCGTCCAGTCTGGTGCTCTCTCTGGCCCTCAGCTCAAGAGCACCGGGGGTTGAAAGTGCACCATTGCTAGAGAAGGGGGCAGATTCTAGTGTCCGTTGGCTGTATGGGAGGTAACGCTCTGTCAAGTGTCTTGAAGCAAGGCTGCCCTTTGAGCCTGAGTCTATCTGTTCATTCAGTCTCACTGTGTCATATATGGATCTTTGGGGAACATAACAATCTTCAATATTAATGTCCTCTTCCTCGGTTATCCCCACACAGGCTGGATTTTGGCGTAGGCAGTCAGGCCTACTCAGTGGTTTTCCCATTTTGTTGGTTTTTTTTGTTAAAGCATTATGTAGTTGCTCCAATTTTTTAAAAAAAATCCTTTCACAATTTTAAAGGCAGCCAAATGTGAAATCAAACCTACAATAAACATGAGTGTCCCAGCTAAAGCAACGTGTTCACTGGTTTCTTGAAATCTGCAGTTAATAAAAATATTTTAAAAATTCATGCATTGAGACTGCATTTAAAGGAGATCTTTTAAAAACAAAAACAAAATTCCAGTGCAATGGTGACTGTTTAACTTTACCTGATTGTAATCTGGTGCAAAAAAAAGGAGGGGGGAATTGATTCTTTGTATAAAGTGCGTAGGCTGTTAGTTTGGCAGTGTTAAAAAAAACACAACAGTAAGTTCAGAAGGTCTTTCAGTCAGAAATTCCGTGCCTTCTTTTCCCCTCAAGCCCCTCTACCCTTTAACCCCTCCCCCTATTTCAATTCTTTTTAGCAGCAAGAAAGGTATGTACAGACAGCACTGTAATTTCAGCTGATCCCCATCACCGGGAACTTTGCAAAGGAAGGAATCCTTCAGCTGAACACAATAGCTCTGCCGATGTCTCAGTGATCACCCTCAGTCCCCTTTGCAGGCAAAACAATTCACAGTTACAAGCAAAGAAACCTCCTCATCGGGCAAAACGGAATCACAGCAGCCTGCGTCCAAAACCCAAACCTCTGGCGATCGGAGAACACAAGTCACTTTGGGGTTTTTTTATATGCAAAAGGAAACCACTTTTTCTGCTAAAGACAAAGGCGCATCAACTTGTTTTCTTTTTTTTG
Source organism: Chiloscyllium plagiosum (assembly GCF_037043375.1). Classification (NCBI taxonomy): domain Eukaryota; kingdom Metazoa; phylum Chordata; class Chondrichthyes; order Orectolobiformes; family Hemiscylliidae; genus Chiloscyllium; species Chiloscyllium plagiosum. The sequence goes on from NW_028270141.1 coordinate 47,067,313, forward strand.
TCACATAGCTAGTTTTTCCTCCTGTATTGATTTGACGATTGGTTTCTCTCTCTCTCATGTCAAGCCTTTTGCAGCCTGTCTTTAGTTCTGCAGCACAATCCGCGGGTTTGTGAGAACAAATCTTCCCCTCCCCACTGCAGCCAATGTAGACATTCAGTGCAAAATGTTTCAGAAACAAACGCTGCTGCTGGTTTTTGTTTTACCCTCGTCCTCGAAGCAAGTTGTTCAAGCACAGAGCGGGACAAGTTCCTTCCAGTCGCCCAGCCTTGCGAGCACAGTGCCCACTCGAGGCTTCATGGTTCCGGGAGGAGAGCTTGGGTCTCAGTCACAGACAGCGAGGTGCGGACGCAGGCTGGAGGGAGGGAGGGAGGAAGACAGACATGGGAGCGGAGCGGACCGGACCGGACCGGACCGGCGTGGTCACCGCTAAGGAAGCACCCAGGGCTGAGCTGTGCAGCCTTCCCTCCCCGGAGCTGAGAAATCTTCCAAAGATCCACAGTGGAGTGACGCCCCTTTCTCTCTGCTACACTCCGGGTTGATGGAGTCTATGAGTGGCCGCTTCATTCGACCCCCGGCGATCTCCTCTGTCACACCCCCAGCCCTCCTTTTGTGTTCGCGCCCATCTCATTCTCAACCACATGTTCTGTTTCCAGGAGAACCCTCAGGTATTTCGGTTGCAGATCTGGTGAATTCAGGCTCCCCGGCGGATACCACATAGAGCTACAAAGGCTTTGCTAACCTTAGCACACCACCTGCTCAGCGGATAAGACTGAGGGAAACTGGATCTGGTCTGGGACTCCCCCCTTGGTCTCACCTTTGTGGATATCATTTCAATCACCATTTTTATCAACCTGTATTAAGGGGGAAGGAGAGATGTAGAAACCAGGACCGACCTAATCCCCGTAAGTGACCAAAAACCCCTGCCAATACCAGAAATCTACAGTACCAAAAGAGTTCATTCAGACTATTGTGTCTGTGATAATACTATCTGAGCATCCCCACCTCTCCTTCAGAGGTTTACAATTCTCCCCCTCAAGTATTTATTCAATTCATATTTTAAATTGCCATTAAACTTGAACAGCTCTTTTCACGATCATGAAACATGCTTTCTCTCCACAGATGCTGCCAGATCTCCTGAGCTTCTCTACCAATTTCTGTTTTGTTTCAGTGGGTTTGCTTTTTACATGGTACCCCTTTCTTCCCTCCAGTCACATAATGTTCGCTGTGTTGCTGCTCCTGGCACCTGTAATCTCATTAAAGATAGGAAGGGATTTCTACAAATAGTAACTGCTTCAGGTACACTTGCTGTCACAAACATATAACCACTGGTGCAAGGTCACTGCAAAGATATCAGCCTGACATCCCACAGTGAAGCATATCAGAGTAGGTACAAAATCCAATCTTGAGAGTTCACTGGTTAGGTCTCAGCTGGAGTTGTGGGACCAATTCTGGGTAGTTCACATCAGGAAGGGGGTAAATGTGTTGGAAAGCGTGCAGAGAAGATTTGCTAGAATAAGACCAAGTGCAGAATTGGAAAAGCTGGGATTGTTCTTGGAGTCATGACCATTAGGAGGAGACTTACGGTAACAGAGATGTACAGCAGACCCTTCGGTCCAACTCATCCATGTCGACCAAATATCCTAAATTAATCTAGTCCCATTTCCCAGCATTTGGCCCACATCCCTCTAAACTCTTCTTACTCATGCACCCATCCAAATGCCTTTTAAATGTTTGATTGTAGCAGCCTCCACCACTTCCTCTGGCAGCTCACTCCACACATGAACTACCCTCTGTGTGAAAAAGTTGCCCCTCTCACTTTAACTATGCCCTCTAGTTTTGGATTCCCACCCCAGGGAAAAGACCTTGCTTATTCACCCTATCCATGCCCCTTTTGATTTTATAAACCTCTGCTAAGTAGCCCCTCAACCTCGAGGCAAAATAATCCCAGTTTATCCAGCCTCTCCATATAGCTCAAACCCTCCAACCCTGGCAACATTTAACAAAATAATTCAAAATTGAGGTGTTTGTATGGAGAAATTGGGTCCACTGTCAGGGGAGGCAGTAACTAAAGGCCACAGATTTAGGATCATTGACAAAACATCCAGAGGGAATCTGAGGAGAATGGTTCATGCAGTGAGTGATGTAAATCTGAAATGCACTATCGTAATGGATGGTGGAAAAGGGCCCAATAGTAAATTTCAAAGGGAAACTGGATAGATATTTACAAAGAAAAATGTGAGGGATGGCAAAAGCAAGGAGGAGATTAACGATATAGTTCTTTGAATATTCTGACATAAGCATTTGATGCTGAATGGTACTTTTCACCTTCTCTGCAAAGGACACAGGTGTCACCTTTTAAAATTAGTGTGGTTTGTAAAGCTGCCAGTTCTACACACCATCCAAACGGGGACAGATATCCAGATAGTTGTAGTTTATCATGCAAATTCCTAATCTCCAGTTTTAGTCTACACCCCATTACCCCCAGCTCAAACAAAGTTTAATGATAGTTCCTTGTGAACTCTACTTGTTATAATTCTCCAGCTGCCTTCCAGTACCTTTACTCAGTCACCATGATACTTTTTAATTTGCATTTCTAAACGTTGAATTTTGACAGGCTACTCCTCTGAGGGATCACACCTGAGCCTGGCAATGTATTGACTATTGGTATCTGACTAAGGACTACGGCAATGTGTGTGATACCTGGCTAATGTCTGAGCCAGTAACAAGTGATACTATCATGGTAATGGCAAATTGATGAAAAACTTCAACTGCTTCACTAATATAAGGCTATTCTCAGTAATGGTGACTGTGATATGATCATGATTGTAAAACCTTATCTAGTTAACTAATGTCCTATAAGGAAGAAAATCTGCCATTCTTACCTATATGACATACAGGTGACTCCAGACCCAACATAGTTGACTGTTGACTACCCTTTTTAAGAGCCTCAAAGCACTCAATTCAAGAGCAATTGGAGATTATCCCATGAAAGAATAAAGAGAGAAAGATTCTTCACAGAATCTACCAGTTCAACTTAAAACCTGCCCCATGTAGTAACCTTTCAATGAAATGGGCCAGCAAGCCACTTATACCAATGAGTGCAGCTTTGAGATAACCAGTAATGGGCGAAAGGTACATCAGTGCTCACGTTTCACAAATCAATTAAAAAAGATTGCAAGTACTTTACTTCAAATATGGAACAGTGATGGTCAATCTTTCTTCTCCTAAGTTCAGGTATCATTAAGGCCACAAGGCCAAATATGCTGTCCTATCATTCCCCTGATTGAGGGTAATCAACCACTCAGCAGTAACTAATGAAAATCACTGAGTAATATATCCACCAACACAGATATGGGAGGAAAGAAGAGAACCATTTTCAAACACATTATACAATCTTATCTTCGACAGTTCACAGAAACAGTTTCATGCACTGTTGTGGAATAAATACTGAATTTCAGCGCAAACTATAGATGTGTGAAATCTAAACTGTGAGGTCTAACTTGACTTTTAATCCATCTCATTAAGATAAAGTTTCCCAATGCAAGACTCTTACTGGCCATTTAAATGGCAGAATTGACTACTTTCTGATCCAAGTAACTTAATGCTTTTCTCCAAACCAAAAATGGTGCATCAGCAACACATCATTGCTTTTAATTGTAAATCTTTTAAGTTTCTACAGCCTTGTATGATATTAATTCTTCTAGTAACTGCATTTACTTTAATGTCAGTGAGCAAGTAGTCACACATCATAATCTGATCATCTCTCCATGCTTCAGCAACAGTAAAAACTCTTTCTAAAAAAAAGGCTAAAAACATGACTGTATTGTAGTTACAGCCCCAATAATAATTGACTCAAGTATTCTGAAGGCAGACAAAACCAATTAAGGACTTTGAAACCAATGTCTGAGAGAACAGAGGCCAAAGTAATGCAATAAACCAACACAATGTCAAATCCCTAGCAAGATTAAGTCATTATTAAAAATACCCTAGGCCCCAGACGTCACAAAGTTTGTTAAAAAACCTTTTATTTGGAACTAGTTGTCCAATCGCAGCTGCCTTGGAGGGGGTTTGAGTGGAGTGAAGATAACAAACTGTCTCCTGGCAAAACTATGTACTCCTGAGCTCCATTTCAAAACACATTAAAATCAACATATTGGGAAAATCAACATTTCCAATAATGACTGAAAACACCAGCCAGTCAAAAAAAGTACATCAAAACAAGTTCAGACAAAGAAAAAAAATCTGAAGGGAAGATAGTATTGAACAAATTTTAGTTAAGCGTTTATTCTCAATTGCATGTAAAAGGTGCCGAATTGCATCAATTTCTTGTTGAGCATCTCTTTGAAATCTTAGGGAGATGTCAATGCACATGGGATTTAACAAATATCAAGGTTGAGTTTCAAATTTGTGGAAAAGAAGGCATTTCACATTCAGTCTGAAGCCAGGCAGGAACTCATCTAACCTGTGCAGGTGCAAGAACTTGAATGGGCAATGGTGCCTTTCTTGAGTTCCAAGTTTTACAGTCAATTAAGTACTTTTGAAGTGTAGTCACTGTTGCAATTAAGAAACACTAAAACCCACAAACAATCTGACAAATTTATTTTTAGTGATACTGGTTGGGGTTTAAATATTGCCAGAACCCTCAGGAGAAAGAAACAGGAATCAGTACCATAAGGACCTAGTACACACACGAGGGCAAATGGGGCCTTGCTTTAACATTTCATCTGAAGGAGACACCACCTTCAGCAGTGTAGCAGTCTTTCAGAACTCTACTGGGAGTGTCAGCCTGGAGTGGGGCTTGAATCCACAACCTGACACAACAGACCAGAGGTCGTTTATTGCACCAATCAATACTGCCTTCTTCCTCTGCAAAGGATGTATCTGTAATAAGTTAATCGCAGCCCAGGTGAAATAGCAGTAGGGTACAGAAACTACCACCATTGGAGTATTAGTCAAGAAATGTGCTCTACTCTAGCTACTCATATATGATTTGCAACATTTTAAAAAAACTCCTTTTTCAATTTATTTTGTGCAATTACACTGCAACTTAAATAACAGGAAATATATGCATGAGAACACTACAGTCTTAACATCTCAAAATTGCTAATCTTCACAATCAGCACTAACTGCTAAAATAAACCCAACAATTGAGGCTATTTCCAATTGCAATCAGTATAAGCAGTCCTTCATTTAATTGCATTGTACCAGTGACCAGGAAATGTGAATCATTTAGCAGAATACATTTTGTGCACATGTACGGTATACTTCAGCCTTTCCCAAGTTGCATCTGTTTTCTATACTTGCAATGGGAACATATGCTCAATCCCACTGGTCATGGCAAAGTTTGACCTTGGCTACTGATTTTCATATGCATTTTATAACAGAGTCTCCATGTCAGGCTCACAGTGAGCTCATTTCCCAACCACCTCACCAACCAGTACACCTAACCCCCACCAAAATACATTTGTTGAAATGAATATATTAGTGGGATTGACTTCTCTAAAATGCCAATTTCTCTTTGTTGCTAATAACAATCAAATATCAAAACCAATGCATAGGAACTGCAGCAGGCCATGCAGTCCCTCAAGCCTGCCTCCCTACGGGAGATGATTATAAGGTGAAGCTGAGGTAGAAGATGAACTATCTCCACATACCTTGATTCCTTTTATGTCCAGACATAATGGCCTGGATCATTAACTACCAAACAACTTCTGTGCTAACTTCTAAATTGTGGAGGATCGTTACATGCAACCCTGCAAAACTACGTTAGGCTTCAGATATTTTCCCATCCCTGCTGTCTCTATCCTACTCTGAAACATACTTTCTTTCACTCTCTCATCTTGTAAAGGTTTTAAATCTTCATGTTAACCTGAACTTAAGTGGCCTGATCATAACCTTGCTTGATCTGCACATCCGGATAATTTATAGCAGGGGTTACTGGATCACAGTTCTCCATTGGAGGAATTTCAAGATGAATCACCAAGCCTGTAACTAGCAGCATGGTAGAAGGCAAATTCGATAGGCCCTGACCCTTTCTTGCCCCTAATTTTGAGTTTCAATGACAATCAGAAAATGTAGTTGATTCCGCCCCCATCCCAACTTCGAGGCATTAAGTCCAATTGTAGGGCACTTAACATCGACCTGACAGAGCGTCAGCAGCTCAGCATGACTCCCACAATCCTTTTCAGCAATATTCTTTCTGTCTCGACAGCTATTCCTTCTACAGCTCGATACCAAACTGTGTGTTATATGCACTCAATGAATCATTGGGAAACATTTTTACAGTACAGTATGACAAACAGATCATGTTTCACTCAGTTTACACCATCAAAAGTCCTGAATTAAGTTACAGCCTTATAACAGGGTACTGTGTAAGTGCAACGTGTTGGTTTAAAAAGGAATTTAGGAAACATGTATTATCCACTCCAGAATTTTGTCATTGCACAAAAGTTTTTCAAACTGGTGAGAGACCAATTTTGGAACGTATTGTGTCGTCTTATGTTGTCTACAACAAATCACTTTTAGTTAATGGACTTTTACCAATTCTCCATGACAATCTACTGAAAACATAGCTCCAAATCATTGACTTGTTCTTACAGGTTGGGAGCATCCCATTGTTTTTTCAGAAGGTTTATTGTCAGTATTTCTCCTCAATCAGACTCATTTATTGAGAGATTGTGGAAGCAGTCACACATTCACACAGCTGAAAATAAATTTTCCCATTCACTCATAAGAATCTTGAAAGAGAAGACAAGTCATTCAGTCATGGCTGATTTGCACTTCAATCCCCTTTACTTGCTCCTGATTCATTTACATTCCTTGAAAACCTTACTGAACAAAAATCGTCCAGTCAGTGTCTTATAAACTCAAACTGGAATGGAATCTACAGGTGGGAGAAGAGAGTACAACATTTCCACTACCCTGCTGTGAAAACCTGCTCATTGATTTCACTCCAGAATAGCCTGGCTGTAATTGAAAGATAACAGTGAGAACCTTTTAACATATCTTTTTTAAAAGTTGTCAAAGCAGCTTTGACAGAACAGTGAGGAGTATCCTTAAACGTGAATATTTGAAGTTGTAAAGGATAGACTGGAAGAAATGTGAAAGCTTCCCAAATTCCCTAGCCATGACTCAATGAGTAACATTTGTGGTCAGAAGGTTCTAAGTTCAAATGTCACTCCAGAGACTTGAGTACCTAATCCTGATTTACACTCTCAATGCAGTACTGAAGGAATGCTGTCACTGGTACACAATATGTGTACTGTCTTTTGGATAAGATCTTCCATTGAGACGCCGTCATGTAGATGGAGTAGTCAAAGAAAGTGCAGGGGAATTCTTTTCAATTTTCTGTGATACTTTAACCAAATTTTAAACAAACTCAAACTGGAGCCTTTATTTCACTGTTGTTTGTGGACACTGGCTGAGCACAAATAGTCCCCAAAAACAGGGACTACACTTCAAAACAATACTTAATTGATTGGAAAGTGTGTTGTGACATCCTTGGGTTGTAACTGAACCAAACAGTTGAGAAATGGAGATTCTTGCTCAGTTAATATTAAACTGTGGTTCAAATTTGAAGCTGAACATTAAATGGAATCGTTATCGGCCAGGCCCTTGTTGGAGATCATCACTCAGGCTAAGTACTCTACATGATTCAAAAAGCTGTACACCACACCAGAACCAACTACTATGATCTCATCTACCATCTGCATTAGTGCACAGACACTGAACTATGCTAAAGGTAAATCTTACGGAAGGAAACAATTCTCTGTGAAGTGTTCAAAGAATTTGGTTAACCTTCTTCAAATGTCTAATCCAATTGAGAAGAATACCATTAGGGAAATATTGAACTAATTAAAACCTGCTTTCACATCTGCACCAATTGTATCTGCTTACTAATGAGCTCAGATGCTTTTTATGTGAATTAATCAGAATTTAAAAATGAAAAAAATATCCATCTTCAAACTTCTATTGAAAGCAACAGGATATGGAAATTATTACAACATTAGCCTCTGGTCTTAGAGGAAGCAACAACTTTTGGCTATCTCCCTCATTCCTTTTAAACTCTCCATCCTGTTACTCTATTTCTTAGCTCCATTCCAACAAATATCCTGTTTTAAAGGCAAGCCACTTTCCACCCCTCCCCCACCAACACCCCCGCCCCCAATCAAACACTGCTACCCTGTAGGTTTTCTTTTATTTATTCAAACATTTGAATTTTAAGAGATTGAGAATGCAGAGAAGCACCAGGACCAAAAGCACAACAATAGGATTTAAAATCAGGAGGAACCAAAAACAACCAGAGCACCAGAGAAGGTGAAAAAATACAATCACCTGGTATCAAGTAAGATAATGAGAAAGCCACTCAAGGACCTAATAAAGCACATGTATACACAATTTGCGACAAGGAGTCATACATAAATGGAAACCTTTATTTCACACAGATGGCTAGAGTTTTATATCGATTACTCTGTAGGTCACCCTCAATTAGCATCAAAGAGTAAAATGTAAAATGGGGAGCTGAGACCAAATTTCTTTTTACATAGCCAGTTATGATGATCTGGAATACATTGCCTAAAAGGGAAAATGCAATAATAATTTTCAAAAGGAAATTGGATAAATATTTAAACAGGTAAAAAAAAAATGTAGGGTTTTGGGAAGAGGAGAACATGAGACTAATTGGAGATTCTTTTCAAACTGCTAGCATAAACATGATGGGCCGAATGGCTTCCCTTCTATCATTAAACAGGAAGAAAGAACAAAAACAAAATAACAGATATACTTAGAGGGAGGAGGAATGGGTCAGCACCCTTCCTTTACCAAAATAATTAAGTATTTCATATCAAGAAAGTAAGTCAGTCTTTAGTTTAAGCGTTTCTACAAACAGCAATTTGACAGGTGATACTGAATCCCTCAATGTGTTTAATTCATAATAATGGGTTGCTTCAGTTCGCTCACCCATTAAATCACTGCTCCCGCAAGTGAATCTGAAGGAAACAGCGTTGGTTGGGGGTGGGGAGAGAGGGGCACACAACACACTACTACCAGACACTGGAAACCTTTGCAATCAATTAAATATCCTCATCCTCCAAAGGTGTTGTCTTTCGAATGACAAGAACAAAGTCATGAAATGGATGACATGACACTAACAACAGTGGCAACACTGCTATAACGATAAGAGCATCATGATGCAATCAAAGTCAATCCAATCCTCCTACACATGAATGCACTTTGAACAAGTAACACTGGTATCCTTTCACTATATGTCGAGAGGGGAACTTGGAGAGAAAGAGTTTGCTGACTAAAAATATCATCGGACCCATGACCTCAGAATCCAGAACATCCAAGCCTTGGACAGGAACTTCTTTATTTGTAAGATTTGATTTTCAGTCAGGGATCAAATCAGTTTACTGAAAGCAAACTGTCAGTACACATTGTGCAGCAAGCTCTCTTTAGGTAACTATTGTCTACTTGATATTATTAGGGAGTCAGAACTTCCTGTGCACAGTGGCATGGGCTAAATTTAATATGGGAAAGAGTTATGTCATCCCGAGGGTCAACTGAAACATTTTTCTGACACACACGTTTCCTGTTTCCCTGAAATGATGGAGACTTGCTGTGCTGCAGCCCCACAGGTATGAGAGCCCAAGCAGTTACCCTCGACATGTACAGCCAGTGAATTTTGGCAGGCTATTGCACTGTGTTGGAATCACAGCCTGATCTAAACCGATTTCCAGATATGCAGGATTTCCAAAATTGGCCAATGATAAGCGAACAGGAGTTAAAATCCCAGCTAGTTTCTCAGGATGGCTCTCATTCTTAACATGCACTCAATTTGAATCTGAATGGCCTATATATATATATATAAAATATATATATATATATATATATATAATATATATATATATATATACACACGTACAAAAAAGGGAATGGCTGGGAAAGGACATATTTAGTGAACTCTACTGATTCATAGACAACGCAGCAGGAAATATTTACATATCATTCTCTGATGCCAAACACACAGCTTTCAAGTAGAGACAAACCTCCCCACTGGCGTTATGGCTTAAAAATCAATACTTATTGATCCTTTATCACCTAAGACACATTGGGGAGAAAACTACATGAGAACCTTAAGTTCTTTCCTGTGATTAAATTTCTGTGTTTTAAGACTAAGCACTGACGGGGACAGGAGGGGATCATTCACCCCCTCAAGCCTATTCCCTGTTTAATTGGATTGTGGTTGACACTCCATATAATCTCCTTGGTTCCAGGCTGCTCAATAACTCTACTGGCAAGAATCTAAGAATTTCAGATTTTAAATTGTTAACTGACCTGGCATCTGCTCCTTTGTGAAAGAGATGGTTCCGTGCTCCCGCCATATTATTTCCTAACCTGGTTTAGCTTTGACTTTAAAATTATACCCCCAAGGATTTTCCACCATCTCTCCAACTCTACCAAGACCTTGGAGTGCAGGTTCATAGCTCCTTGAAAATAGAGTCGCACGTAGATAGAATAGTGAAGGCGTTTGGTATGCTTTCCCTTATTGGTCTGAGTACTGAGTACAGGAGTAGGGAGGTCATGTTGCATCTGTACAGGACATTGGTTAGGCCACTTTTGAAATATTGTGTGCAATTCTGGTCTCCTTCCTATCAAAAGGATGTTGTGAAACTTGAAAGGGTTCAGAAAAGATTTACAAGGATGTTGCCAGGGTTGGAGGATTTGAGCTATAGGGAAAGATTGAATAGGCTGGGGCTGTTTTCCCTGGAGTGTCAGAGGCTGAGGGGTGACCTTACAGAGGTCTATAAAATCATGACGGGCATGGATAGGATAAATAGACAAAGTCTTTTCCCTGGGGTGGGGAGTCCAGAACTAGAGGTTTAGGCGGAAGTGGGTACTGCTGATGCTGGAGATTTGAATCAAGATTAGAGTGGTGTTGGAAAAGCACAACAGGTCAGGCAGCATCCGAGGAGCAGGAAAATCGACGTTTCGGACAAAAGCCCTTCATCAGGATTGAGTCTCGGACCCTCAGGGCATAGGTTTAGGGTGAGAGGGGAAAGATATAAAAGAGATCTAAGGGGCAACCTTTTCATGCAGAAGGTGGTGCGTGTATGGAATGAGCTGCCAGAGGAAGTGGTGGAGGCTGGTACAATTGCAACATTCAAAAGTCATCTGGATGGGTATATGGATAGGAACGGTTTGGAGGGATATGGGCTGGGTGCTGGCAAGTGGGATTAGAATAGGGTGGGATATCTGGTCGGCATGGACGAGTTGGACCGAAGGGTCTGTTTCCATGCTGTACATCTCTATGACTCTAAGTCCTTTCAAATTGGGTCTTCCAAATGTCATCATGTTCAGAAACATCCAAGGATAGGACGTGGCCAAATTCATCTCTCTTAGGAATTTTGTGTTACAATAATAGTGTGTATAATTTGTGATGCATAAGGCAATGACCATTTTATTCTCTGTTCAACATGTGTGTGTACTGTGCCTCTTGCTTATTAAAAAAATTCTCTACCAAAATCATATCCAGAAACGATTGTGGCGGCTGATTAAATACCAAAGCATGTTCGTATTTTAAACTCCAGAAAGGACAGTAAGCACTGAAAGTGATGATAAAAAAACATTCAATATGCAGAGGTTGATTGGCTTTCGTTCCAGAAATTAACTGCTCAAGAAAACAAAATTGCTTCCTTTTCCTTTCCAATCTGTCCTCCCTCTTCACTTAAAGAAAACACTGCCAGCCTCAAACTTCAATCCTAAGATCTTTTTTTAAATTTGTTTAATCTCGTGGGATGTGGGTGTCGCTGGCTGGCCAGCATTTATTGCCTGTCCCTAGTTGCCCTTGAGAAGGTGGTCATGAGTTGCCTTCTTGAACCAATAGAGTGCACCTGCTATCATTGACCAACAATGCCATAAGGGAGAGAATTCCAGGATTTTGAACCAGCCACAATGAAAGAACAACAATATATTTCCAAGTCAGGATAGTGAGTAGCTTGGAGGGGAGCTTGAACGTGGTGGCGTTCCCATATATCTGCTTATACATATAGCTATATTGCTTCTGATTGTGCAATTGACAATTTCCATTTATCCAGAGCCTTTAATCGTAAAACATTACTAGCATCCCACTGTCACCATCCCTGCCCCCCAGAACCCTGAGGGGAACACCACCCCTGCTCATGACTGTACCCCCATTCCACCCCCCACCACCACACCCACTCCAGTTACAAGCTCCGCCCCCACTCCCAGCTCCACACCTACACCAGATCCCAGCTCCCAGCCCTGCCGAGTTTTCTCCATCCCTCCAGGCCTCCCCCTCACTGAGGATGAACGATCAGTCCTCAGCGAAGGACTCACCTTCATCCCCCTCCGCTCATGCATCAATGAATTTAATACACACCGTGACGTCGAATACTTCTTCTGCCGCCTCCACCTCCGAGCTTACTTTCACAATCAGGACTCCCGCCCACCTTCTGAGGACCCCTTCGCCCACCTCCAACACACTCCATCCACCTGGACATCCTGTGCTGGCCTATTACCTGCCCTCGACCTCTTCATTTCCAACTGCCACCGGGACATTAACCGCCTCAACCTGTCTACCTCCCTCCCTCACTCCAACCTCTCACCCTCACAACACGCTGCCCTCCACTCCCTCTGCTCCAGTCCCAACCTCACCATCAAGCCAGCAGATAAAGGGGGTGCAGTGGTAGTCTGGCGCACTGATCTCTACACCGCTGAAGCCAGACGCCAACACGAGGACACCTCCTCCTACCCTTCTCTCGACCATGACCCCACCCCCCCATCACCAAGCCATCATCTCCCAGTCCATACAGAATCTCATCACCTCAGGAGATCTCCCACCCACAGCTTCCAACCTCATAGTCGGGGAACACCGCAACGCCCGATTCTACCTCCTTCCCAAGATCCACAAGCCTGACCACCCTGGCCGACCCATTGTCTCAGCATGCTCCTGCCCCACTGAACACATCTCTACCTACCTTGACACTGTCCTATCCCCCCTAGTCCAGGAACTCCCCACATATGTTTGAGACACCACCCATGCCCTCCACCTCCTCCAAGACTTCCTTTTCCCCAGCCCCCAACGCCTCATCTTCACCATGGATATCTAGTCTCTCTACACCTCCATCCGCCATGACCAGGGCCTCCAAGCCCTCCGTTTCTTCTTCTCCTGGCGTCCCCAACAGTACCCTTCCACCAACACTCTCATTCATTTGGCCGAACTGGTCCTCACCCTTAACAATTTCTCCTTCGAATCCTCCCACTTCCTCCAGACCAAAGGGGTAGCCATGGGCACCCGTATGGGCCCCAGCTATGCCTGTCTCTTTGTTGGCTACGTAGAACAGTCCATCTTCCATAGTTACACTGGCACCACTCCCCACCTCTTCCTCCGTCACATTGATGACTGCATTGGCGCCACCTTGTGCTCCTGTGAGGAGGTTGAGCAATTCATCAACTTCACCAACACATTCCACCCTGACCTTAAATTTACCTGGATCATCTCTGACACCTCCCTCCCCTTCCTGGACCTCTCCATCTCCATTAATGACGACCGACTTGACACCAACATTTTTTACAAACCCACCGATTACCTGGATTACACCTCTCCCCACCCTACCTCCTGCAAAAATGCCATCCCGTATTCCCAATTCCTCCGCCTCTGCTGTATCTGCTCCCAGGAGGACCAGTTCCACCACAGAACACACCAGATGGCCTCCTTCTTTAGAGACCGCAATTTTCCTTCCCACATGGTTAAAGGTGCCCTCCAACGCATCTCATCCAGATCCCGCACTTCCGCCCTCAGACCCCACCCCTCCAACCGTAACAAGGACAGAACCCCCTGGTGCTCACCTTTCACCCTACAACCTTCACATACACCAAATCATCCGCCGACATTTCCTCCACCTCCAAACGGACCCCACCACCAGGGATATATTTCCCTCCCCACCCCTTTCCGCCTTCCACAAAGACCGTTCCCTCCGTGACTAACTGGTCAGGTCCACGCTCCCCAACAACCCACTCTCCCTTCCTGGCACCTTCCCCTGCCACCGCAGGAATTGCAAAACCTGCGCCCACACCTCCTCCCTCACCTCCATCCAAGGCCCTAAAGGAGCCTTCCACATCCATCAAAGTTTTATCTGCACATCCACCAATATCATTTATTGTATCCGTTGCTCCCGATGTGGTCTCCTCTACATTGGGGAGACTGGACGCCTCCTAGCAGAGCGCTTTAGGGAACATCTCTGGGACACCCGCACCAATCAACCACACCGCCCTGTGGCCCAACATTTCAACTCCCCCTCCCACTCTGCTGAGGACATGGAGGTCCTGGGCCTCCTTCATCGCCGCTCCCTCACCACCCGACACCTGGAGGAAGAACGCCTCATCTTCCGCTTCGGAACACTTCAACCCCAGGGCATCAATGTGGACTTCAACAGTTTCCTCAGTTCCCCTTCCTAGACCTCACCCCAGTTCCAAACTTTCAGCTCAGCACTGTCCCCATGACTTGTCCGACCTGCCTATCTTCTTTTCCACCTAACCACTCCACCCTCCTCTCTGACATATCACCTTCATCCCCACCCCCACTCACCTATTGTACTCTATGTTACTTTCTCCCCACCCCCACCCTCCTCTCATTTATCTCTTCACCCTTCAGGTACTCTGCCTGTATTCCTGATGAAGGGCTTTTGCCCAAAACGTCAATTTTCCTGCTCCTCGGATGCTGCCTGAACTGCTGTGCTTTTCCAACACCACTAATCCAGAACAAGACAGAAATGTCAAATTAAATTTAACAGCAAGTCACATAATGTGATTCTAGACTAGATGACAAGTATGGCCAAAGAGATAGATATTAAAAAGCATCTTAAAGAAGGAAAAGGGGTAGAGAAGCAAATAAGTATACAGAGGTAATTCCCGAGCGTATAGCCAAGGCACTTGAAGGCATTGATGCCAATGCAGGAACAACTAAAATTTTGGAAATCACTTGTGGACAGAACTCGAAAAGCACAGAGATCTCGGAGATTTATGGGAGTGAAAAAGACAGCGTGAGGCCTGGTCATGCAGATTTAAAACCAAGACTGAGAATTTTAAATAACTCCTGCTTAAACAATGGGTAGATGGATAATGGCAAAAGTAACTTCATGTGAATAAGAACCCAAGCAGAGTTTTAGATGAACTTAAGGTTATGGAAGGTCAAATTGGAAGGTCAACCTTGAGTGAGTTGAATAGGCAAGTCTTGAGGTAACAGAGGCATGGATGGAGTTTCAGCAGAACTGAAGTGAGGGCAGTGTTGGACAATATTTCTGTTGTGGAAATAGTAATGGCACAGGTGTGTGGTTGGAAGTTCATTTTGTAAAGTTAAATATAATACTGAGGTTGTGAACAGTATGGTTCCGCCTCTGACAGGGAGAGGGATGGAGTCAGCGGTAAAGGAATAGACTTTGTGCTAGAAGACAATGGCTAAGAAGATAATGGATAGATGGAGGAGATTGTTGTTCACCCAGTATAAACGCTGGACTGTGGAATATTGGAAAATTACTCGTGCATTGGAGGGGCCCATGGCAACAGTAGAGTGAAAGAAACCAAGCCAGTCATCCATTTATGAAAAATAGTCACACCAGCTGTTTTCCGAACACTGTAGTGCTATTACTAACTTCAAAAATCTAACCACCTGCCCAACAGGAAACCACTTAAATTTCATCTTGCACCATTGATGTGGTAAAACATCCAAAGGAACTTCATAGGAGCATTACTGAAACAAAGTCAAGTAAGCAAATCTAACAGTCAATTTACACACAGGAAGCTCATCTGTTTTGATTTGTTTGAGAAAGTGAACAGCTGAACAGGATCTCCAACAATCAGTACTCATTCCGTATTTCCCTGCTTAGGAGCTGACTACAGGGACCTACTGTATCACAATGGATCAGGGGCTCACCTTTGACTCAGCAGGTTGTAGATTCTGCTCCATTCCCACTCCAACATCTTAAGCACAAAACTCCAGACTGACACCCATTGCTGCCTTTCACTTGCCGATATTATCCCATCTAGCCTTTCTGGTGAGCCCTTGTCATCCAAAGATCCCACAGAAATCTGAGGTAGAGAGGCTTCCATAGTATCCTGACTAATATTTATCCCTCGTCCAACTCATTAAAAACTCATCATTTATAAGACACAGTGAAATTCACCTTCCCCCCAAAATAAAAGTCATCTGGAGTGTAAATCTGATCCTAAGAAACATTTTAGTTTCAAACTTGCAAAGTAATCTAGAGATTCTATTTGGTCAATTGATTGATATTACTTTTGCAATATTGCCATTTATTTTGAAAGCATTTCAGGGTTTTCAGATTCTGGAGATACAGAGAAATTCCCCTGTCATTACTTTTGATGGGAGCAGTCTTTCCTGCATCCTCCCTCGTGAACAAAGCAACAATTCTAGGGACATTTGATGCATATGGAGGTGGATTGCTTTAGTATCTGAGGTATCACAAATGGTGAACATAGGAATCATATTATTAAGCTGGAGAGGGTTCAGAAGAAATTAACAGCATGTTGCTGGGAATGGGGGGGCTTGAGTTACTCGCAAAGGCTGGATAGGATAGGACTTTTTTCACTGCAGCGTAAGAGATTGAGGGGTGACCTTATAATTTCAGTAGTGGTATAGATAAGGTGAATGGCAGGTGTCTTTTCCCTATGGTGGGAGATTTCAAGACTAGGGGACATATTTTTAAGGTGAGAGAGAAAGATTTAAAAAAGACATGATGGGCAATTTTATTTACACAGGGAATGTTCATGTGTGGAATGAACTTCCAGAATAAGTGGTGGATGAGGAAATAGCTGTAAGTACGAGTAAGAAATGTTTGGAGGGATATGGGCCAAATGCAGACAGGTGGGACAAGTTAGTTTGGGATTATGGTCAGCATGGAAAGGTTGGACTGAAGGGTTTGTTTCAGTGCTGTATGACTCTATGAAGGTGATTGATGAAGCAGTAGAAGGCGATTGGGCCTAGGACATCACCCTGAGGAACTCCGCAGAGATGTCCTGCGGCAGAAATGATTGACCTGCAACCACTACAGCTATCCACCATTGTGCAAGGTATGACACCAGCCAGCAGAGATCTCCCTCTGATTCCTATTGATTTCAGTTTTGCTAGTACTCCTTAATACCATACACAGTCACATACTGCCTTGATTCACAAATTCAGCAGGTCATATGGAAGGTAAATGGAATATTGGTCTTCATTTCAAAGGGAAATGGAGTATAAAAATAGGAACAAAAGATGTTGTCTCACTTTGCTCAACCAATTCATTCTGTGATAACAGCAAATGTCCATGGTCAAACATAAGAAAACCATGAGTAGTTATTGAATTTTTTGTTTGAAGTGGAAGGGGAAAAAAACTGGGCAGTAATATCTATGTTTCTTTTTGACAAAGGCTCGGTAATTGTTTTGTTCTGTTACAGAATAATCTCTCAGTCAACTTGTGTAGTGCACAACCTGTTGTAAAGTGTTTGAACAGGTTTCTAGGACAAGGTTTTGTTGACTTAAGCCGGATGTCAATGGCAAGGTAAAAGAAAAGCAAGATAAAGTGAAGATGAGTCATGAGGCATGAAATGTTATTTCATTATGAGTTCATTGCTGGTCAGAAAGTCTTAGTGAAAAAGTCACTGAGGTAGAAGTATATGACTGGAGTTCTTTAATTTTACTAGGTGCAGTCACATATGCAGAAAATTAATAAATATTATTAATTAAATAATAATAATCAGTGGGCAATTGAGAAGCAAATATATATGGAACTCTCAGATATCTTTAAGAAAAATAGGGTTGTAATGGTAGGGGATCTTAACTTTCCAAATGTAGACTAGGATTGTATAGAGTCCAGGGCTTGTATGGGGAAAAAATTGTTAAGTGTGTACAAGAACTCTCGCTTATTCAATATATGGATGTACCTATTATAGAAGGAGCAATAGTTGACTTTTTGTTGTGAAATAAAGCAGGACAAGTGACTGAGGTGTCCCTGGGGGAGCACTTTGAGGCAAGTGATCATAATTCTATTAATTTCAAAATAGTTATGGAAAAGGAGAGCATTGATCAAAATGTTAAGGTTCTAAATTGAAGTAAGGCTAATTTTGACAGTATTAGGCAGGAACATTCAAAAGTTGATCGGGAGAGCGTATTCACAGGTAAAGGGATGGTTGGGAAGTGGAAGGCCTTCAAACATAAGGTAACAAGAATTCTGACACAGTATGTTCCTGTTAGTGTGAAGGGCAAGGCTGGTAGGTGCAGGGAATGCTGGATGATTACAGACGTTGAGGTGCTGGTCAAGAAAAAGAAGGAAGCATATGTCAAGTAGAGACAGCTGGGATTGAGTGAATCCCTAGAAGCGGAGAAGGGCATTAGGAGTACACTTAAGAGTGAAATCAGGAGGGGAAAAAGGGGACAGGAGATATCTTTGGTGAATAACATTAAGGAGATATATATATATATATATATAAAGGGCAAAAGAGTAACTAGGGAGAGAATAGGGCCATTAACAATTCATGTGGCCATTTATGTGTGGAATC